>NC_069510.1:156909163-157136663 GCF_027579735.1 Bombina bombina | reverse complement strand
TATCAATATTAAAGGGGAATATGCTCGGCAAATGAGCTTGGGGCAAAGGACTGCAGTCATCAGGATGGTTAGAGAATGAGCGCTCTGTCTCCTCTATCCAAAGTAATTCCATTCCATCGGTTAGCTTCCGAGCAGCTGAGAGAAGATAATATGACAGTATTTGTATAGCATCTTGTCAGTTACTGTAACACATCCTATAAAAATGCAACACAGAACTAGCAGCCCTGCACTCAGTTAAGCACCTCACTCTCTACTGTAGCCACCATCAATAAGTGTAGACCACCCTCGCTATCTCAGAAGCTTCAGTCACACACTTAGTCTAACTCTGCATTCACAGATCAAATTTACAGTCAAAGCAGCAGCCACACTCTCCCTACTAATCCAACTCTGCTATTTCAATTACTACAGAACATATTTTTTAATTCCAAAGTAAGTCCACATTCTCCCAGTTACTCCAACCCCACTTACTCTCAGTTATAAAACCCTCTAACGCACACCCATATTCTGTTAGCTACTAAGGTCACATCAGCAAATATCCTTGCCATGCACTGCACACTGGCAAACTCAGTTATTACAGACTGGCACACTCTTATTTACTGCCACACCGAACATGGGTGTTCTAAGAGGGTGCCAAGCACCTCCAATTAGTTTTATAACACTCCCAATTCTCAAACCTATAGTATTTGGAAGTCAATCACTTTTCATTCTCTATGTCCTTTGCGCTAGCAGGACAAGGAGACAAGCAAATAGAAACAAAGGTGGTTTTATATACATAAAAAAAATATTATGGATTTTTTTAGAAACTGATGATTCACCCTACAGCCTTCATATGTAGCATTTTGGCAACCTCCCTTAGAGCCAACCCCTCAAGTTTTAAGGTCTATATCACCCTTGCTCCTCACACTTTCATGATATATACTAAATACTAGTATTCCCAGTCACCTCAGCCTTGCTCCTCACACTTTCATGATATATACTAAATACTAGTATTCCCAGTCACCTCAGCCTTGCCTCCTACACATTCTGCAGCTTCTCTCTAGGTCACTGAATTTGGAACATTCAGGTATCTATAGTGCTCTTATAAGTAAAACAGATTTCCAAGTGGAATCCCAGCAGCATATAATATTCCTGTATGTGCAACCTCACAGCCCATGCAAGCACACCAGTAAAAGTCCCCTACAAGGTTATTTACCTGTCTGCCCAAACCCACGATGCAGAGGATTCCTGCAGTAGCACTGCAGCTCACTTTGCTGCAGAATGGAGATAAAATGCCTGTGTGGTGTCTTTGGTCCTCAGCACTCCCTTTCTCTCCTCCTCCCTCACAAATACTGCCAAGTGCAGCTGGGATCTCAGACAACGGGGGCTGTACAGAGCTCAGCACTGCAGGCTGGGGGACAGCTCATGCTTGGTTATCAGCCCTCAAAAGATTGTTTAAAGGGATCACTAATAAAAGTCCAGAAGAGTTCTATCATGTGACTGACAGCAGAGTATACAGCTTGTGAAGCCCAGTGACAGATGGGGATGCATTGCTTCCAACAGGAATAAACAGTCACAAGGGAATTTGGAGAAAAATCATAATTTATGTAAGACTTACAATCTTTAATGTTAAGGGAACATGAGTTGTGCCCTTGTATATGAGGCTTTCAATAAACTAAAGCAGAAAGCGACAAATTCTGCAAGGTACAAATATTTCTTATACGTAAATACCACTGCTAAAGCTGTAGAGGGACGCAAAACTCAACAAATGTCTGTCGTGCATATAAAAGATCATTTATAAATATAATTTTGCAACTGTAAGTTAAAGGGACATAAAAGTGCAAAAAGAAAATATTCTAATAAAATAAAACAGAAGTTTATTGTTGCACTGCAATGGGGTTAAACACATAGGTAAAGTACAAAGATATCACTGACAAAAGCAAACAATGTCTTTATATATATCATACAAGTATTGCAGGAAAACAAATAAAAGCTTTATTTAAAAAATGTTAGCAATTTAATTTGTGACACAAAGATTTGTGTGTAAAAAATGAGCTACAATAATTTACACTTATAATTACATGTCCAGGCTGTCTGGCTGCACTAAACATTCACAATTGTGTAAGATGGCGAGTTCTCATCCTCTCAACAGCAAATCCTATACCTTACCCCTACCCCCCCCCCCTCTCTAGCAGCTGCTCAGCCCCAGACTCACCCCCCCTCTAGCAGCTGCTCAGCCCCCTACTCACCCCCCCCCCTCTAGCATCTGCTCAGCCCCCTACTCACCCCCCCTCTAGCAGCTGCTCAGCCCCCTACTCACCCCCCTCTAGCAGCTGCTCAGTCCCCTACTCACCCCCCCTCTAGCAGCTGCTCAGCCTCCTACTCACCCCCCCTCTAGCAGCTGCTCAGCCCCCTACTCACCCCCCCTCTAGCAGCTGCTAAGCCCCCTACTTACCCCCCTCTAGCAGCTGCTCAGCCCCCTACTCACCCCCCCTCTAGCAGCTGCTCAACCCCCTACTCACCCCCCCTCTAGCAGCTACTCAGCCCCCTACTCACCCCCCTCTAGCAGCTGCTAAGCCCCCTACTCACCCCCCTCTAGCAGCTGCTCAGCCCCCTACTCACCCCCCCTCTAGCAGCTAAGCCCCCTACTCACCCCCCTCTAGCAGCTGCTCAGCCCCCTACTGACCCCCCCTCTAGCAGCTGCTCAGCCCCCTACTCACCCCCCTCTAGCATCTGCTCAGCCCCCTACTCACCCCCCCTCTCTAGCAGCTGCTCAGCCCCCTACTCACCCCCCCCTCTAGCAGCTGCTCAGCCCCCTACTCACCCCCCTCTAGCAGCTGCTCAGCCCCCTACTCACCCCCCTCTAGCAGCTGCTCAGCCCCCTCCTCTCTTAAGCGACTCTCTCACTAGCAGCTGCTCAGCCCCCTCCTCTCTTCAGCGACTCTCTCACTAGCAGCTGCTCAGGCCCCTCCTCTCTTCAGCGACTCTCTCACTAGCAGCTGCTCAGCCCGCTCCTCTCTTCAGCGACTCTCTCACTAGCAGCTGCTCAGCCCCCTACTCACCCCCCCCCCTCTAGCAGCTGCTCAGCCCCCTACTCACCCCCCTCTAGCAGCTGCTCAGTCCCCTACTCATCCCCCCTAGCAGCTGCTCAGCCCCCTACTCACCCCCCCTCTAGCAGCTGCTAAGCCCCCTACTCACCCCCCTCTAGCAGCTGCTCAGCCCCCTACTCACCCCCCCTCTAGCAGCTGCTCAGCCCCCTACTCACCCCCCCTCTAGCAGCTGCTCAGCCCCCTACTCACCCCCCCTCTAGCAGCTGCTCAGCCCCCTACTCACCCCCCCTCTAGCAGCTGCTCAGCCCCCTACTCACCCCCCTCTAGCAGCTGCTCAGCCCCCTACTCACCCCCCCTCTAGCAGCTGCTCAGCCCCCTACTCACCCCCCTCTAGCATCTGCTCAGCCCCCTACTCACCCCCCCTCTCTAGCAGCTGCTCAGCCCCCTACTCACCCCCCTCTAGCAGCTGCTCAGCCCCCTACTCACCCCCCTCTAGCAGCTGCTCAGCCCCCTACTCACCCCCCTCTAGCAGCTGCTCAGCCCCCACCTCTCTTAAGCGACTCTCTCACTAGCAGCTGCTCAGCCCCCTCCTCTCTTCAGCGACTCTCTCACTAGCAGCTGCTCAGGCCCTCCTCTCTTCAGCGACTCTCTCACTAGCAGCTGCTCAGCCCCCTCCTCTCTTCAGCGACTCTCTCACTAGCAGCTGCTCAGCCCCCTCCTCTCTTCAGCGACTCTCTCACTAGCAGCTGCTCAGCCCCCTACTCACCCCCCCTCTAGCAGCTGCTCAGCCCCCTACTCACCCCCCTCTAGCAGCTGCTCAGTCCCCTACTCATCCCCCCTAGCAGCTGCTCAGCCTCCTACTCACCCCCCTACTCACCCCCCCTCTAGCAGCTGCTAAGCCCCCTACTCACCCCCCTCTAGCAGCTGCTCAGCCCCCTACTCACCCCCCCTCTAGCAGCTGCTCAGCCCCCTACTCACCCCCCCCTCTAGCAGCTGCTCAGCCCCCCTACTCACCCCCCCTCTAGCAGCTGCTCAGCCCCCTACTCACCCCCCCTCTAGCAGCTGCTAAGCCCCCTACTCACCCCCCTCTAGCAGCTGCCCAGCCCCCTACTCACCCCCCCTCTAGCAGCTAAGCCCCCTACTCACCCCCCTCTAGCAGCTGCTCAGCCCCCTACTCACCCCCCCCCCTCTAGCAGCTGCTCACCCCCCTCCTCTCTTCAGCGACTCTCTCACTAGCAGCTGCTCAGCCCCCTCCTCTCTTCAGCGACTCTCTCACTAGCAGCTGCTCAGGCCCTCCTCTCTTCAGCGACTCTCTCACTAGCAGCTGCTCAGCCCCCTCCTCTCTTCAGCGACTCTCTCACTAGCAGCTGCTCAGCCCCCTCCTCTCTTCAGCGACTCTCTCACTAGCAGCTGCTCAGGCCCTCCTCTCTTCAGCGACTCTCTCACTAGCAGCTGCTCAGGCCCTCCTCTCTTCAGCGACTCTCTCACTAGCAGCTGCTCAGCCCCCTCCTCTCTTCAGCGACTCTCTCACTAGCAGCTGCTCAGCCCCCTCCTCTCTTCAGCGACTCTCTCACTAGCAGCTGCTCAGGCCCTCCTCTCTTCAGCGACTCTCTCACTAGCAGCTGCTCAGGCCCTCCTCTCTTCAGCGACTCTCTCACTAGCAGCTGCTCAGCCCCCTCCTCTCTTCAGCGACTCTCTCACTAGCAGCTGCTCAGCCCCCTCCTCTCTTCAGCGACTCTCTCACTAGCAGCTACTCAGCCCCCTCCTGTCTTCAGCGACTCTCTCACTAGCAGCTACTCAGCCCCCTCCTGTCTTCAGCGACTCTCTCACTAGCAGCTGCTCAGCCCCTCCTCTCTTCAGCGACTCTCTCACTAGCAGCAATGGTGGAAGGGATGACATGTCCACCAGATCTGCATACCAAGTCCTGCATGGCCACGCAAGGGGCTATCAAAATCACCGAAGCTCTCTCCTGCTTGATCTTGCCAATCAGACGAGGGAGGAGAGGAAATGGTGGGAACACATAAGCCAGGCTGAAGGACCAGGGCACTGCTAGAGCATCAATCAGCGCTGCCTGGGGATCCCTTGACCTGGACCCGTAACAGGGAAGCTTGGCGTTCTGACGAGACGCCATCAGATCCACTTCTGGTTTGCCCCATAGTTGAATCAGCTGGGCAAATACCTCCGGATGGAGCTACCACTCCCCCGGATGAAAAGTCTGCCGACTTAGAAAATCCGCCTCCCAGTTCTCTACTCCTGGAATATGGATAGCTGAGAGATGGCAAGAGTGAACCTCTGCCCATAGAATTATCTTTGAAACCTCCAACATTGCCAGGGGGCTTCTTGTCCCCCCCTGATGGTTGATATAGGCTACAGTCGTGATATTGTCCGACTGAAATCTGATGAACCTGACCGCAGCTAGTTGAGGCCAAGCCTGAAGAGCATTGAATATCGCTCTCAGTTCCAGAATGTTTATCGGAAGGAGGGCTTCCTCCTGAGTCCACGAACCCCTTAGCCTTCAGGGAGTTCCAGACTGCGCCCCAGCCCAGAAGGCTGGCATCTGTCGTGACTATAGTCCACTCTGGCCTGCGGAAACTCATTCCCCTGGACAGATGGACCCAAGAGAACCACCAGAGAAGAGAATCCCTGGTCTCTTGATCCAGATTTAGCAGAGGGGACAAATCTGTGTAATCCCCATTCCACTGATTGAGCATGCAAACTTGCAGTGGTCTGAGATGTAGGCGGGTAAACAGAACTAGGTCCATTGCCGCTACCATTAGGCCGATTATTTCCATACACTAAGCCACTGACGGCCGAGAAGTGGAATGAAGAGCACGGCAGGAAGTTAGAAGCTTCGATAACCTGACCTCTGTCAGAAAAATTTTCATTTCTACTGAATCTATCAGTGTTCCTAGGAAGGAAACTCTTGTGAGAGGGGAGAGAGAACTCTTTTCTTCGTTCACCTTCCACCCGTGAGACCTCAGAAAGGCCAGAACAATGTCCGTATGGGACTTGCCGATTTGAAAAGTCGACGCCTGTATCAGAATGTCGTCTAGGTAAGGAGCCACCGCTATGCCCCGTGGCCTTAGAACCGCCAGTAGGGACCCTAGAACCTTCGTAAAGATTCTTGGTGCCGTGGCTAACCCGAAGGGAAGAGCCACAAACTGGTAGTGCCTGTCTAAGAAGGCGAACCTGAGGAACTGATGATGATCTCTGTGAATTGGAATGTGGAGATAAGCATCCTTTAAGTCCACGGTAGTCATATATTGACGCTCCTGGATCATAGGGAGGATGGTTCGAATAGTCTCCATCTTGAAGGATGGGACCCTGAGAAATTTGTTTAGGATCTTGAGATCCAAGATTGGTCTGAAAGTTCCCTCTTTTTTTGGGAACTATAAACAGATTTGAATAGAAGCCCTGCCCCTGTTTTGGAACTGGGTGGATCACTCCCATAACCAGCAGGTCTTGAACACAACGTAAGAATGCCTCTCTCTTTATCTGGTTTACAGATAATTGTGAGAGATGAAATCTCCCCTTTGGAGATGAAGCTTTGAAGTCCACAAGATATCCCTGGGAAACAATCTCTAATGCCCAGGGATCCTGGACGTCTCTTGCCCAAGCCTGGGCGAAGAGAGAGAGTCTGCCCCCCACTAGATCCGGTCCCGGATCGGGGGCTACTCCTTCATGCTGTCTTAGAGGCAGAAGCAGGTTTCTTGGCATGCTTCCCCTTATTCCAAGCCTGGTTAGGTCTCCAGACTGGTTTGGACTGGGCGAAATTTCCCTCTTGTTTTGCATTAGAGGAAACTGAAGCTGCGCCACTCTTGAAGTTTCGAAAGGAACGAAAATTATTCTGTTTGGTCCTTAACTTATTGGACCTATCCTGAGGAAGGGCGTGACCTTTTCATCCAGTAATATCAGAAATGATCTCCTTCAGACCGGGCCCGAATAGGGTCTGTCCCTTGAAGGGGATGTTAAGAAGCTTAGACTTTGAAGTCTGCTGACCAGGACTTAAGCCATAGCGCCCTATGCGCCAAAATGGCAAAACCTGAATTCTTAGCCGTTAGCTTGGCTAAATGAAAAATGGCATCAGAAATAAAGGAGTTAGCTAACTTAAGAGCTTTAATCCTGTCTAGAATATCGTCTAACGGGGTCTCCACCTGTAGAACCTCCTCAAGAGACTCAAACCAAAAAGCCGCTGCAGCAGTAACTGGGGCAATGCATGCAAGAGGCTGGAGAATAAAACCTTGATGTATAAAAATTTTCTTAAGGAGACCCTCCAATTTTTTATCCATAGAATCTAGGAAAGCACAACTGTCCTCGACGGGGATAGTTGTACGCTTAGCTAGGGTGGAGACTGCTCCCTCCACCTTAGGAACCGTCTGCCACAAGTCCCGTATGGTGGCATCTATGGGAAACATCTTTTTAAAAGCAGGAGGGGGAGAGAACGGCACCCCTGGTCTATCCCATTCCTTAGTAATAATTTCCGAAAACCTCTTAGGGACTGGAAAAACATCAGTGTAAACAGGTACTGCAAAGTATTTGTCCATTTTACACAATTTCTCTGGAACCACAATGGGGTAAGCTCACCTGCCTCGGCTTCTGAGCATTGTGAGGGTATATCGGACACAGGCAATAAAGCGTCAGAAAGCTCTGTATTAATTCTAGCCCCAGAGCTGTCTCGCTTTCCTTGTAGCCCTGGCAGTTTGGAGAATACCTCTGTGAGGGTAGCATTCATAACTGCCGCCAAGTCCTGTAAGGTAAAAGAATTAGACGCGCTAGATGTACTTGGCATCACTTGAGCGGGAGTTATAGGTTCTGACACATGGGGAGAGTTATATGGCATAATCTCCCTCTTTTCAGTCAGAGAATCCCCTGGAGATAAATCTTTAAGAGCCATAATATGGTCTTTATAGTTTATAGAAATATCAGTACATTTGGTACACATTCTAAGAGGGGGTTCCACAATGGCTTTCAAACATATTGAACAAGGAGTTTCCTCTATGTCAGACATGTTTAACAGACTAGTAATGAGACAAGCAAGCTTGGAAAACACTTTAATAAAGGTGAAACAGCAATTAAACAAAAACGTTACTGTGCCTTTAAGAGAAAAAAACTAGCACTTAAACTGCAAAACAGTGAAAAAAATACAGTAAAATCTTTGACATTTTTACAGTGTGAATAAGGGACTAAAGCAGCATTGCACCCACTTGCAAATGGATGATTAACCCCTTAGGCCCCAAACCGGATGGAAAAACGTTAAAAAACGTTAAAAATCAATTGAGCACCATGCCACAGCTCTGCTGAGGCTCCTACCTGCCCATAAATACGATTTTGTGCAGAAATAACCCCTTTGAAATGGTTCTCAGATGCCAGAGGAATCTTCTAGGGAAGCTGGATGTCTCAGTCTGTATTAAAACTGCGTAGTTAGAGTGCTAAAATAGGCCCCTCCCACCATGTACTGGATGTCAGAGGGGCCTTAAGAAAATACTCCTAGGAGTATCTGACTAGCCATGTGGAAACTAGGCCCCAAATAAAGACTTATCTCCCTCAGAGAAAAAACGTCCTATTTATGAAATCATGTAAACGTTTCGTCACTAAGCAATATGAATATTAACATGAGTATTACCCTGTTATGTAAGCATGATCCCAGTCGCTGTTAAATCGCTGCATCAGGCTTACCTCAAATACACAAGGCTCTGTCAGCATTTTCTAGAACTTATTCCACTCTCTAGAAATAAAAATACTGAACATACCTCAAAGCAGGTAATCTGCAGGCCGTTCCCCCAACTGAAGTTTTCCCATATTCATCAGTTATGTGTGAGAACAGCAATGGACCTTAGTTACAAACCGCTAAGATCATCAAATCTCCAGGCAGAATTCTTCTTCTAATTTCTGCCTGAGAGAAAAACAGTACAACGCTGGTACCGTTTAAAAATAACAAACTCTTGATTGAAGGTAAAACTACACTAAGTCACCACATATCTCTTGATACTTCCTTTCCTTGCAACTTCCTGTTGGGAAGGAGAATATCCCACAAGTAATGGATGAACCCGTGGACTGGATACACCTTACAAGAGAAAGTGTATTAATATAACTGAGATAAGGCGCAGTCTGCAGAAGCTTAGATACAAGGTAATTACAGAGTTAAAAAGTATATTAATATAACTGAGATAAGGGGCAGTCTGCAGTGGATTAGATACAGGGTAATCACAGAGGTAAAAAGTATATTAATATAACTGAGATAAGGAGCAGTCTGCAGAAGCTTAGATACAAGGTAATCACAGAGGTAAAAAGTATATTAATATAACTGAGATAAGGGGCAGTCTGCAGAGGCTTAGATACAAGGTAATCACAGAGGTAAAAAGTATATTAATATAACTGAGATGTCTGCAGAGGGTTAGATATAGGGTAATCACAGAGGTAAAAAGTATATTAATATACAGTGGGGCTAAAAAGTATTTAGTCAGCCACCAATTGTGCAAGTTCTCCCACTTAAGAAGATGAGAGAGGCCTGTAATTTTCATCATAGGTATACCCCAACTATGAGAGACAAAATGTGGAAACAATCACATTGTCTGATTTGGAAAGAATTTATTTGCAAATTATGGTGGAAAAAGGAAATTTATGCTTACCTGATAAATTAATTTCTTTTACGATATACTGAGTCCACGGGTTTCATCCTTTACTTGTGGGATATAATCCTCCTGCTAACAGGAAGTGGCAAAGAGCACCACAGCAGAGCTGCTATATAGCTCCTCCCTTAACTCCTCCCCCCAGTCATTCGATCGAAGGTATAGGAAGGGAAAGGGAAAGAACTAACAAGGTGCAGAGGTGACTAAAGTTTATAAAAAATAAATCCTGTCTCAAAATGACAGGGTGGGCCGTGGACTAGGTATATCGTAAAAGAAATTAATTTATCAGGTAAGCATAAATTTCCTTTTCTTTTACAAGATATACAGAGTCCACAGGTTTTATCCTTTACTTGTGGGATACCAATGCCAAAGCTTTAGGACACGGATGAAAGGGAGGGACAAGACAGGAACCTAAACGGAAGGCACCACTGCTTGAAGCACCTTTCTCCAAAAAAACAGCCTCAGAAGAAGCAAAAGTATAACATTTTTAAAATTTGGAAAAAGTATGAAGGGAGGACCAAGTCGCAGCCTTACAAATCTGTTCAACAGAAGCATCGTTTTTAAAAGCCCAAGTGGAAGCCACAGCTCTAGTGGAATGAGCCGTAATCTTTTCAGGGGGCTGCTGTCCAGCAGTCTCATATGCCAGGCGGATGATGCTTCTCAGCCAAAAAGAGAGAGAGGTAGCCGTAGCTTTTTGACCCCTACGCTTCCCAGAATAAACAACAAACAGGGAAGATGTTTGACGGAAATCCTTGGTCGCTTATAAATAAAATTTTAAAGAGCGAACCACATCCAAATTATGTAACAAATGTTCCTTCTTAGAGGAAGGATTAGGACACAAGGAAGGAACCACAATTTCCTGATTAATATTCTTATTTGAAACAACCTTAGGAAGAAATCCTGGTTTAGTACGCAAAACCACCTTATCAGAATGGAATATAAGATAAGGGGAATCACATTGTAACGCAGATAGCTCAGAAACTCTTCGAGCTGAAGAAATACCAACTAAAGACAAAACTTTCCAAGATAACAGTTTAATATCTATGGAATGCATGGGTTCAAACGGAACCCCTTGAAGAACATTAAGAACTGAATTCAAGCTCCATGGCGTAGCAATTGCTTTAAACACAGGCTTGATTCTGAGTAAAGCCTGACAAAAAGCCTGAGCATCTGGGACATCTGCCAGACGCTTGTGAAGCAAAATTGACAAAGCAGAAATTTGTCCCTTCAAGGAACTAGCTGATAAACCCTTCTCCAATCCTTCTTGGAGAAAAAGACAAAATCCCAGGAATCTTAATCTTACTCCATGAGTAACCCTTGGATTCACACCAATAAAGATATTTACGCCATATCTAATGGTAAATTTTTCTAGTAACCGGCTTGCGAGCCTGAATCAGAGTATCAATGACCGGCTCAGAGAAACCCCGCTTAGATAAAATCAAGCGTTCAATCTCCAAGCAGTCAGCTGCAGAGAAGTTAGATTTGGATGTTGGAAAGGACCTTGAATGAGAAGGTCCTTTCTCAATGGCAGTCTCCACAGTGGTAGAGACGACATGTCCACTAGATCTGCATACCAGGTCCTGCGTGGCCACGCAGGCGCTATTAGAATTACTGAAGCCCTCTCCGGTTTGATTCTGGCAATCACACGAGGAAGGAGAGGAAGGAGAGGAAAAGGTGGAAACACATAAGCCAGGTTGAACGACCAAGGTACTGCTAGAGCATCTATCAGTACAGCCTGGGGATCCCTTGACCTGGACCCGTAACGTGGACGTTTGGCATTCTGTCGAGATGCCATCAGATCCAATTCCGGTGTGCCCCATTGATGAATCAAGGTTGCAAACACCTCAGGATGGAGTTGCAAACACCTTAGGATGGAGTTCCCACTCCCCCGGATGAGAAGTCTGACGACTTAGAAAAACCGCTTCCCAGTTTTCTACTCCTGGGATAGAGATCGCAGACAGATGGCAAAAGTGAACCTCCGCCCATCGAATTATCTTTGATACTTCTATCATCGCTAAAGAACTCCTTGTTCCCCCCTGATGATTGATATATGCCACAGTCGTGATATTGTCCGACTGGAATCTTATGAATTTGGCCGAAGCCAACTGAGGCCACGCCAGCAGCACATTGAATATCGCTGTCAGTTCCAGAATAGTGATTGGCAATTGAGACTCCACACACCCTGAGCCTTCAGGGAATTCCAGACTGCACCCCAGCCCAGGAGACTGGCGTCCGTCGTTACTATTACCCAAGATGGCCTGCGGAAGCACATCCCTTGGGACAGATTGTCCTGTGACAACCACCACCGAAGAGAGTCTCTGGTCTCTTGGTCCAGATTTATCTGAGGAGATAAATTCGCATAATCCCCATTCCACTGACTGAGCATGCACAGTTGTAGTGGTCTGAGATGAAAGCGAGCAAACGGGATGATATCCATTGCTGCTACCATTAGTCCGATGACTTCCATACACTGAGCCACTGATGGCCGATGAATGGACTGCAGAGCTCGGCAAGTATTTAGAATCTTTGATTTTCTGACTTCTGTCAGAAATACTTTTATGTTTACCGAGTCTATCAGAGATCCCAGGAATGGAACTCTTGTCTGTGGAACCAGTGAACTTTTTTCTACATTCACTTTCCAACCGTGAGTTCTTAGAAATGACAACACTATGTCCGTTTGAGATTTGGACAGATGATAGGTTGACGCCTGGATCAAGATATCGTCCAGATAGGGCGCCACCACTATGCCTCGCTGCCTGAGAACCGCTAGAAGGGACCCTAGAACCTTTGTGAAGATCCTGGGAGCCGTGGCCAACCCGAAGGAAAGGCCACAAACTGATGTTTGTCCTGAAAGGCAAATCTTAGGAGTTGATGATGATCCTTGTGGATAGGAATGTGAAGGTATGCATCCTTCAGGTCCACAGTGGTCGTATATTGACCCTCCTGGATCATTAGCAAAAATTGTACGAATGGTCTCCATCTTGAACGATGGGACTCTGAGAAATTTGTTCAGACATTTGAGATCTAAAATTGGTCTGAAGGTTCCCTCTTTTTTGGGAACCACGAATAGATTTGAGTAGAACCCCTGCCCCTGTTCCAGTTCTGGAACTGGGCAAATTACACCCATTGTGTAAAGGTCTTTTGCACAGCGTAAGAAATGCCTCTCTTTTTGTCTGGTCTACAGACAGACGTGAAAGATGAAATCTCCCCCTTGGGAGGAAATCATTGAATTCCAGCTGGTACCCCTGGGTCACAATTTCCAATGCCCAAGGATCCTGTACATCCCTTGCCCAAGCCTGAGCAAAGAACAAGAGTCTGCCCCCTACTAGACCCGGTCCCTGATCAAGGGCTGCCCCTTCATGCTGTCTTGGTAGCAGCAGTGGGCTTCTTGGCTTGTTTACCTTTATTCCAGGCCTGGTTAGGTCTCCAGACCGACTTGGATTGAGCAAAGTTCCCTTCCTGCTTAGTGGAGGAAGAGGAAGCAGAGGATACTCCTTTAAAATGCAGAGGATACTGCTTTAAAATTTTGAAAGGAACGAAAATCATTTTGTTTACCCCTCCTCTGGAGGGACTTGTCCTGAGGTAGGGCGTGCCCCTTACCTCCAGTAATGTCAGAGATTATTTCCTTCAGCTCAGGCCCGAATAGGGTCTTATCTTTGAAGGGAATAGTTAAAAACTTAGATTTAGACGATACGTCAGCAGACCACGACTTTAGCCATGACGCTCTGCACGCCAGAATGGCATGTGTTTTTCGCTGCAAATTTTGCAATTTGAAAAGCAGCATCAGTTATAAATGAATTGGCTAATTTAAGAGCCTATATTCTGTCTAAAATGTCCTCTAAAGGTGTCTCTACCTTCAGAGACTCTTCCAGGGTGTCAAACCAAAAGGCAGCTGCAGTAGTTACTGGAATAATGCAGGCTGTAGGCTGTAAGAGAAAACCCTGGTGAACAAATAGTTTCTTTAAAAGACCCTCTAATTTTTTATCCATAGGGTCTGTAAAAGCACAACTGTCTTCAAGGGGTATAGTTGTTCGCTTAGCTAGAGAAGATATAGCTCCCTCCACCTTAGGGACCAATTACCAGGAGTCCCGTATGGTGTCAGATATAGGAAACATTTTCTTAAAGTTAGGAGGGGGAGAAAATGGTATACCTGGTCTATCCCATTCCCTCTTAACAATTTCCGAAATTCTCTTAGGAACCGGAAAAACATCTGTGTAAGTAGGTACTTCTAAATATTTGTCGATAAAACCTCCCTGAGCAATAGGCGGAGGTGTTCAAGTTTAAATTTAAAGGACGTGACGTCCGAATCTGTCTGAGGAAATAAATTTCCTGACTCTGAAAGTTCTCCCTCAGACATAAAATCCCTAACCCCCAAATCAGCATTGTGAGGGTGCATCGGAAATAACCACTTAGGCATCAGAGGGTTCAGTATTTACAATAATACCTGACCTACTGCGTTTACCCTGCAAACCTTGCAGTTTAGATAGTACCTCTGTAAGGGTAGTAGACATCACTGCAGCCATATCTTGCAAAGTAAAAGAAGTAGACGCACTAGAAGTACTTGGCGTCGCTTGAGTGGGCGTTAAAGGTTGAGACACTTGGGGAGAATTAGATGGCGTATCCTGATTTTCTTCAGACTGAGAATCATCCTTAGGCACACTTTCATTACTTAAAATATGTTCTTTACAGTGTAAGGCTCTTTCAGTACAAGAAGGGCATAATGTAAGAGTGGGTTCCACAATGGCTTCTAAACACATAGAACATTGAACTTCCTCAGTGTCAGTGTTGAACAGGCTATGTAAACACCACAAAGTAGTTAAACACTCTATTTAGTGAGATAACACAATTTTTTAAAAAAAAACGGTACTGCGCCTTTAAGAATATAAAAAGCGCACAATTTTGCAAAACAGCTTAAAAGTGTTAACATATGTCCAATTTTAAGATAAACCTGCCCTATAATGCAGTCAGATGATGCACCCCACAGTAAAGAGCAATTAACCCTCTGAGTTATCAATAAAAACAACAACGTTTATTAGAAAAACTTTATAACCCCCTGCACCACGCCACAGCTCTGCCCCCCAGGGATCTTAATCAAGCCTCAAAATCACTCCGGAACATCAGGAGTCAGTTTGGGCCCAACCGGAGCTGAAAATTACTGTTTGTATGTGAAGAAACTGCGCCATTGAGGCGTGAAATTAGGCCCCGCCCATCCTCTCTGGAATAAGCTGAGCCTAAACAACCGCAGTAAAGCGGTCAAACATAAGCCATGTGGGTATAAAAAAATAAAGTACTAGCCATGTGGATCCTCTTTAGAGGAAAAGTATAACAACCAGCCACCCATTTTAGATTGACAGTAAAATCGTTAGGCTGCCCATTGTCTCACCATAACATATAAAGTTGCATTAGTCTTGAAAACAAAATAATGCCCAGGATTACAGTAATACCCTATTTTCTACAGAATTACTTCTTACCCCTTCCCTCTATGGGAACTATGTCAGCCAGTTCTGATATATCACAGTCTCCTCAGAAATAAATGACTGAACATACCTCAATGCTGCTTGTAACATGAAAACTGTTCCTCACACTGAAGATTTCTCTAGCATTCCTCAGCACACTGTGGGAACCAACATAGATCTTAGTTACGTCTGCTAACATCAATAATCTCAAGGCAGCAATCTTCTTCCAATGCTGCCTGAGAGAAATAGTACTCACCGGTACCATTTAAAAATAACAAACTCTTGATTGAAGAAATTAAAACTATCATCTTATCACCACTATCACTTTACCCTTCCTATTACTAGCATAGGCAAAGAGAATGACTGGGGGGAGGAGTTAAGGGAGGAGCTATATAGCAGCTCTGCTGTGGTGCTCTTTGCCACTTCCTGTTAGCAGGAGGATTATATCCCACAAGTAAAGGATGAAACCTGTGGACTCGGTATATCTTGTAAAAGAAATAAGTAAAGTATCTGGTCAATATCAAAAGTTCATCTCAATACTTTGTTATATATCCTTTGTTGGCAATGACAGAGGTCAAAGGTTTTCTGTAAGTCTTCACAAGGTTGTCACACACTGTTGCTGGTATGTTGGCCCATTCCTGCATGCAGATCTCCTCTAGAGCAGTGATGTTTTGGGGCTGTCGCTGGGCAACACAGACTTTCAACTCCCTCCAAAGGTTTTCTATGGGGTTAAGATCTGGAGACTGGCTAGGCCACTCCAGGACCTTGAAATGCTTCTTACGAAACAACTCCTTCATTGCCCAGGCAGTGTGTTTGGGATCATTGTCATGCTGAAAGACCCAGCCACGTTTCATCTTCAATGCCCTTGCTGATGGAAGGAGGTTTGCACTCAAAATCTCACGATACATGGCCCCATTCATTCTTTCATGTACACGGATCAGTCGTCCTGTTCCCTTTGCAGAGAAACAGCCCCAAAGCATGATGTTGCAACCCCCATGCTTTACAGTAGGTATGGTGTTCTTTGGTTGCAACTCAGCATTCTCTCTCCTACAAACACGACGAGTTGTGTTTCTACCAAACAGTTCTACTTTGGTTTCATCTGACCATATGACATTCTCCCAATCTGTTTCTGGATCATCCAAATGCTCTCTAGCATACTTCAGACGGGCCCGGACATGTACTGGCTTAAGCAGGGGGACACGTCTGGCACTGCAGGATCTGAGTCCCTGGCGGCATAGTGTGTTACTGATGGTAGCCTTTGGTACGTTGGTCCCAGCTCTCTGCAGGTCATTCACAAGGTTCCCCTGTGTGGTTCTGGGATGTTTGCTCACCGTTCTTGTGATCATTTTGACCCCACGGGGTGAGATCTTGCGTGGAGCCCCAGATCGAGGGAGATTATCAGTGGCCTTGTATGTCTTCCATTTTCTAATTATTGCTCCCACAGTTGATTTCTTCACACTAAGCTGCTTGCCTATTGCAGATTCAGTCTTCCCAGCCTGGTGCAGGTCTACAATTTTGTTTCTGGTGTCCTTAGACAGCTCTTTGGTCTTCACCATAGTGGAGTTTGGAGTGTGACTGTTTGAGGTTGTGGACAGGTGTCTTTTATACTGATAACAAGTTCAAACAGGTGCCATTAATACAGGTAATGAGTGGAAGACAGAGGAGCCTCATAAAGAAGAAGATACAGGTCTGTGAGAGCCAGAAATCTTGCTTGTTTGTAGGTGACCAAATACTTATTTTCCACCATAATTTGCAAATAAATTCTTTCCAAATCAGACAGACAATGTGATTGTCTGGATTTGTTTCCACATTTTGTCTCTCATAGTTGAGGTATACCTATGATGAAAATTACAGGCCTCTCTCATCTTCTTAAGTGGGAGAACTTGCACAATTGGTGGCGGACTAAATACTTTGTTGCCCCACTGTAACTGAGATAAGGAGCAGTCTGCTGAAGCTTAGATACAAGGTAATCACAGAGGTAAAAAGTATATTAAAATAACTGAGATAAGGGGCAGTGTGCAGAGGCTTAGATACAGGGTAATAACAGAGGTAAAATGTGTATTAATATAATTGAGATAAGGAGCAGTCTGCAGAGAGTTAGATACAGGGTAATCACAGAGGTAAAAAGTATATTAATATAACTGAGATAAGGAGCAGTTTGCAGAGGGTTAGATGCAAGGTAATCACAGAGGTAAAAGGTATATTAATATAAATGAGATAAGGAGCAGTTTGCAGAGGCTTAGATACAAGGTAATCGCTGAGGTAAAAAGTATATTAATATAACTGAGATAAGAGGGCAGTCTGCAGAGGCTTAGATACAAGGTAATCACAGAGGTAAAATGTATATTAATATAACTGAGATAAAGGAGCAGTCTGCAGATGCTTAGATACAAGGTAATCACAGAGGTAAAATGTATATTAATATAACTGAGATAAAGGAGCAGTCTGCAGATGCTTAGATACAAGGTAATCACAGAGGTAAAAAGTATATTAATATAACTGATATAAGGGGGCAGTCTGCCGAGGCTTAGATACAGGGTAATCACAGAGGTAAAAAGTGTATTAATATAACTGAGATAAGGAGCAGTCTGCAGAGGCTTAGATACAAGGTAATCACATAGGTAAAAAGTATATAAATATAACTGAGATAAGGAGCAGTCTGCAGATGCTTAGATACAGGGTAATCACAGAGGTAAAAAGTGTATTAATATAACTGAGATAAGGAGCAGTCTGCAGAGGGTTAGATACAGGGTAATCACACAGGTAAAAAGTATATTAATATAACTGAGATAAGGAGCAGTCTGCAGAGGTTTAGATACAAGGTAATCACAGAGGTAAAAAGTATATTAAAATAAATGAGATAAGGGGCAGTGTGCAGAGGCTTAGATACAGGGTAATCACAGAGGTAAAATGTGTATTAATATAATTGAGATAAGGAGCAGTCTGCAGAGGGTTAGATACAGGGTAATCACAGAGGTAAAAAGTATATTAATATAACTGAGATAAGGAGCAGTTTGCAGAGGGTTAGATGCAAGGTAATCACAGAGGTAAAAAGTATATTAATATAAATGAGATAAGGAGCAGTTTGCAGAGGCTTAGATACAAGGTAATCGCTGAGGTAAAAAGTATATTAATATAACTGAGATAAGAGGGCAGTCTGCAGAGGCTTAGATACAAGGTAATCACAGAGGTAAAATGTATATTAATATAACTGAGATAAAGGAGCAGTCTGCAGATGCTTAGATACAAGGTAATCACAGAGGTAAAAAGTATATTAATATAACTGAGATAAGGGGCAGTCTGCAGAGGTTTAGATACAAGGTAATCACAGAGGTAAAATGTATATTAATATAACTGAGATAAAGGAGCAGTCTGCAGATGCTTAGATACAAGGTAACCACAGAGGTAAAAAGTATATTAATATAACTGATATAAGGGGGCAGTCTGCCGAGGCTTAGATACAGGGTAATCACAGAGGTAAAAAGTGTATTAATATAACTGAGATAAGGAGCAGTCTGCAGAGGCTTAGATACAAGGTAATCACATAGGTAAAAAGTATATAAATATAACTGAGATAAGGAGCAGTCTGCAGATGCTTAGATACAGGGTAATCACAGAGGTAAAAAGTGTATTAATATAACTGAGATAAGGAGCAGTCTGCAGAGGGTTAGATACAGGGTAATCACACAGGTAAAAAGTATATTAATATAACTGAGATAAGGAGCAGTCTGCAGAGGTTTAGATACAAGGTAATCACAGAGGTAAAAAGTATATTAATATAACTGAGATAAGGAGCAGTCTGCAGAGGTTTAGATACAAGGTAATCACAAAGGTAAAAAGTATATTAATATAACTGAGATAAGGAGCAGTCTTCAGAGGCTTAGACACAATGTAATCACAGAGGTAAAAGGTATATTAATATAACTGAGATAAAGAGCAGTCTGCAGAGGCTTAGATACAAGGTAATCACAGAGGTAATAAGTATATTAATATAACTGAGATAAGGAGCAGTCTGCAGAGGCTTAGATACAGGGTAATAACAGAGGTAAAAAGTATATTAATATAACTGAGATAAGGGGCAGTCTGCAGAGGCTTAGATACAGGGTAATCACAAAGGTAAAAAGTATATTAATATTGTTAGTTATGCAAAACTGGGGAATAGGTAATAAAGGGATTTTCTATCTTTTTAAACAATAAAAAATCTGGAGTAGACTGTCCCTTTAATAGATATATATGTAATGTTGAGAATGCAATAAATGATGTATTACATAAAGATTTATTTTTCACTTACAGTAGTTTTCATGTTTAGTTCACGTCAAGCTACCGCCTAGTGTATCATTGTAACTAAAACTTAATAAAATAAATACACAAAATAAAAATATGAAATATACTATAATCTGAATGTTTTATCCTTATAAAAGTAGAATAGAAATAACTCCCTAGTGAAAAACATTTTTTACAGATATAGCAGATGCTTTTATACAAAAAAAAAATCAAATTTTTTTATAAAATATTTAGGAATAAGGAGTAAAGTTCTGAAAACCAAGTATCGCTGTTGGGATTTTCTTACACCTAAACAGAAAGCTATTTAGCATGAAAAGCAGTACACACATCTAGATTTAGGCTAAGAATTAGACTCTGTAACACACAAACTACTTCAAGGGTACTGAGTGCATAAAATATTTACACAGACAACAGTGTGATAATAATAATAATAATTACAGATAAGAGGTGTTTAGAAAAAAGTGTGCTGTTTTATTTGTGACCTGTATTAATATTAGTACTGGACAGGTGCACCCAAAGGTTTTTTTTTATATCAAGGACAGAACACTTAGGGGTCGATTTATCAAAGGCGCTGCAAGCCTTTCGACCCCATATGACTGCAGATTCTCACAAAAGAACCTGCACGCCGCTTTTAACAAGCAGCGGTCATCAGACCTTCCACCTTTCACTACCTCTAAAGTGGCGAAATGCCATCCTCCTGTGACAAAAGGCAAAGAAAGACTGGGGGATGAGGGGAGTGGGGGAGGTATTTAAGCCTTTGCCTCCTCCTGGTGGCCAGGTTCTGTATTCCCAAAAGTAAAGAATGCAGTTGTGGACTCTCTGTGTATTTAGAAGGAAAAGTAACTTTGAAATTTGTCAGAAAAAAAATCTACTACTCGTGACCTAGGTAATCATTTAGAGACTGTGGCATCAACTCTATCATTTTCTGCTATTTTACCTGTGTATGACCAGGAAGCAGGAAAGATGGAGCGGATAACAACATTTAATTCTTGGTTAGATAAGTGGTGCAGGGAACGAGGATTTGGTTTTATTGGCCATTATAGCTCTGTTTGGAAAGATACTAGGTTATTTAGGAGAGATGGCTTGCATTTGGATGCTAAAGGAACAGAGTATCTGGGAGAGGAGTTCAAATACTTTATTAGAAATCATTTAAACTAATAAAGGGGGGTAGCATTAATATATCCACCTGCCCCCCACAGCATACCAAAACTGTTAGTCCAAGTAACAATTCTAGAAATTCTAGTAGAAAAATTCTTCGTGCCATGAGCACAAATGCTCGCAGCTTAGGAAATAAATTACCTGAACTCATTTCAATAATGACTAGGGACAACTTGGATTTAGTAGCTATAACAGAAACATGGTACAATGATTTGCATGACTGGGACATAGTCATACCTGGATACAGGTTATTTAAAAAGAACAGAGTAGGAAAGAAAGGTGGAGGAGTTGCTTTGTATGTAAATGAAAATATAAAGGTTACTGAAATTGTAGGAACAAATGATGAGGTGGAAAGTATTTGGGTGACTTTGGAAATTGGAGATAAAAATGTTTTTAGAATAGGGGTTGTATATAGGCCTCCATTGCAGGATGAAAAACTGGACAATCTGTTATTAGATGAAATAACCAAAATGACCATGAAGGGTAAGGTTATAGTACTGGGGGACTTTAATTTGCCAGATATAGACTGGAAGATTCCTTCTGCTAGATCGGCTAGAAGCAGGTATATTCTTGAATCTCTGCTAGGGGAATCACTTGAACAATTAGTCAAGGAACCAACTCGTAAGGAAGCTATATTAGATCTAATACTTACAAACAGTGATACAGTTTCAGATGTGTCTGTAGGTGAGAACTTAGGATCCAGTGATCATCAATCTGTTTGGTTTAGTATTCATGTTCAGGAACTGTACACCCAGACTAAAACAAAAGTTTTAGACTTTAGGACGGCAGATTTTTCATTAATGGGAGAATACCTAAAAAACTATTTAAAGGGGAAAAATCTTATTACAGGGGTTCAAGAACAGTGGGAATTTGTGAAAGGTGCCATTTTAGATGCAACCGCACACTGTATTAGACATGTCTGTAAAAGTAAAAGAAAGCGGAAACCAATTTGGTTTTCCAAAGAAGTAGCACATGCTGTAAAGACAAAAAAGATAGCTTATAAAAATTACAGACACACACAAGCAGATGATGATATGAAAATATGGAGACTCCAACAAAAAAAGACTAAGCAGTTAATTAGGAAGGTTAAAGCTGATGCAGAAGAGAAGATAGCACAGTCAGTAAAACATGGGGACAAAACATTCTTTAGATATATCAGTGAAAGAAGAAAAAATAAGGTAGGAATAGTAAAATTGAAATCATTTGATGGTAGAATAATAGAAGGAGATAAGCAGATTGCAGACTGTCTCAATGATTACTTCTGTTCTGTTTTCACTAAAGATTGTGAAGATACAATGTCTACATTAAGGGATGCTATGCAAAATAGAAACAAGCTTAACAGTAATCTTTTTACAGAGGATGAGGTTTTGTTAGCATTATCAAAAATAAATGTTACAAAGGCAGTGGGTCCTGATAATATTCATCCAAGGGTTTTAAAAGAACTTCGATCAGTGCTAACTGTCCCATTAACTGATCTGTTTAATCAGTCACTATTAACAGGAGCTGTCCCAGATGATTGGAGAATAGCAAATGTAATACCTCTTCATAAAAAGGGCAGTAGAGAAGAATCTGGCAACTACAGGCCAGTTAGTTTAACTTCAGTAGTAGGGAAATTAATGGAAAGCCTCTTAAAAGAAAGAATTATGACTTACATAAAGACAAACAATTTAGAGGACCAAAATCAGCATGGTTTTACTTCAGGGAGATCATGTCAGACTAATCTAATTGACTTCTTTGATTATGTAACAAAAGTATTAGACAAGGGAGGAGCAGTTGATGTAGCATATCTAGATTTCAGCAAAGCATTTGACACCGTCCCACACAAAAAACTTATTCACAAACTGTATCTCCTTGGTCTAGATTCAAAAATTGTGAACTGGGTGGAATGCTGGCTTAAGGACAGAAAACAAAGTGTCTTAGTAAATGGAGTTCATTCAGCAGAGGGGGCTGTTACTAGTGGTGTTCCTCAGGGGTCAGTTCTGGGGCCTGTTTTGTTTAACATATTTATCTGCGATATCAGCAAAGGGCTACAGGGGAAAGTATGTCTCTTTGCAGATGATACAAAAATTTGCAACAGAGTGGATGTTCCAGGGGGGGTAGACAAAATGAAAAGTGATATACAACAATTGGAGGATTGGACAAACGACTGGGGTCTAAAGTTTAACACAGCAAAGTGTAAAATAATGCATTTAGGGAAGAAAAATCCAAATGTTAATTACAGACTCAATGACACTTTACTGACTGTTACAGACGAGGAACAGGACTTGGGAATTATTATTTCAGATGATTTAAAACTTAGTAAACAATGTAGTAATGCAGCGAGTAAGGCTAGCAGAATGCTTGGATGTATTGGTAGAGGTATTTGCAGCAGAAATAGTAAGGTTATTATGCCACTTTATAGATCATTAGTTAGGCCTCATCTTGAGTATTGTGTGCAGTTCTGGAGACCATATCTTCAGAAGGATATTAACAAAATTGAATCTGTGCAAAGGAGGGCAACCAAAATGGTACATGGTCTAAAAAATAAAACTTACCAGCATAGGCTCAATTACCTAAATATGTATAGCTTAGTGGAGAGAAGTGAAAGAGGTGATATGATAGCAACTTTCAAGTACATTAAAGGGTTTAGTAAAACTGAGGCTGTGGGTATTTTACATAAAATGTAAAATTCAAGAACAAGGGGTCATGAGCTCAAGCTAAAGGGTAGTAGATTCAGGAGTAATTTGAGGAAGCTTCTTTACAGAAAGAGTGATTGATTTATGGAATAAACTTCCTCAAGAGGTAGTAGCAACAAACACTGTGGGGGACTTTAAAAATGCATGGGACAAGCATAGGGCTGTCCTACGACCTAGATAAGCTTATACTGTTAGGTAAGGTCGGGCAGACTTGCTGGGCCTATGGCTCTTATCTGCCGTCAATATCTATGTTTCTATGAAATTCAAACTAAGAACTTTTGCATTGTTTCTTTATTATGCATTTACTGATTATGCTATTCTACGGTCTTTAGTGGTCTTTAAACATATCCAATCTTTTTTTTAAAGTTTCATGTTATTAAAACTGTATTATCTTTATCTTCTGATACCAACGTTTTAAAGCTGACAGTCATTGTGCTAGAGTCTTATAAACCACACTGAGTAATTACTTCACAGTTCACAAACTGTTAATCCGATGGATGGCCTTGAATAAGCGGTACCAGTTCCCCAATCTCTGGCTTCATGTCACTTAACAGGGCTCTTAATGAGACATTAAAGCCAAAAATAAAATCCACATAGATGCATTTCAGTTTTGGATAGAAGCATTTTTGTAATATACATGAATTGGCAGAAATGCTTCTAATAAAAGTTTAGCTGTAAGTATGCACCGTGCACAGCACTCAATTTGCTAACTGCTGACATGATACAATCCCTACTGGTGTCCTGAACAGCTGCAGTATATAAAATGCTGGTGCACAGAGAATATCTAGCTATGCTTCACATGCACGTGCAGATAAAAACGCTAACACTAAAACAAAGCATGTTTGCCGACACATGTATATTGCAATTATGTTTCTAATCAAAGATGTAATTCATCTATGTGCATTTAAAATGTGATTGGATTCTCCCTTTATTTCGCTGTAGTGCGAAATCTGCAGTTGATTTCTTTGCTTAGAGCATGATGGTACTAGTAGAGCAATACATCTACTTTATAGAAAGTGTATTCTACTATGTAGTGCGCGGACAGATTATTTCTGATGACAGAAGCTGATTGTGTACAAAGCTACTCAGACAAGCACAACAGGCATGTGCTATGTTTCCTGCTACTACACAATGATTCTAAACTGTGCGCGGCCAGATTATTTCTGATGACAGAAGCTGATTGTGTACAAAGCTACTCAGACAAGCACAACAGGCGTGTGCTATGTTTCCTGCTACTACACAATGATTCTAAACTGTGCGCGGCCAGATTATTTCTAATGACAGAAGCTGACTGTGTACAAAGCTACTCAGACAAGCACAACAGGCATGTGCTATGTTTCCTGCTACTACACAATGATTCTAAACTGTGCGCGGCCAGATTATTTCTGATGACAGAAGCTGATTGTGTACAAAGCTACTCAGACAAGCATAACAGGCATGTGCTATGTTTCCTGCTACTACGCAATGATTCTAAACTGTGCAGGCCAGATTATTTCTGATGACAGAAGCTGATTGTGTACAAAGCTACTCAGACAAGCACAACAGGCATGTGCTATGTTTCCTGCTACTACACAATGATTCTAAACTGTGCGCGGACAGATTATTTCTGATGACAGAAGCTGACTGTGTACAAAGCTACTCAGACAAGCACAACAGGCATGTGCTATGTTTCCTGCTACTACACAATGATTCTAAACTGTGCAGGCCAGATTATTTCTAATGACAGAAGCTGACTGTGTACAAAGCTACTCAGACAAGCACAACAGGCATTTGCTATGTTTCCTGCTACTACATAATGATTCTAAACTGTGCGCGGCCAGATTATTTCTGATGACAGAAGCTGACTGTGTACAAAGCTACTCAGACAAGCATAACAGGCATGTGCTATGTTTCCTGCTACTACACAATGATTCTAAACTGTGCAGGCCAGATTATTTCTGATGACAGAAGCTGACTGTGTACAAAGCTACTCAGACAAGCACAACAGGCATGTGCTATGTTTCCTGCTACTACACAATCATTCTAAACTGTGCAGGCCAGATTATTTCTAATGACAGAAGCTGACTGTGTACAAAGCTACTCAGACAAGCACAACAGGCATGTGCTATGTTTCCTGCTACTACATAATGATTCTAAACTGTGCAGGGCAGATTATTTCTGATGACAGAAGCTGACTGTGTACAAAGCACAACAGGCATGTGCTATGTTTCCTGCTACTACATAATGATTCTAAACTGTGCAGGGCAGATTATTTCTGATGACAGAAGCTGATTGTGTACAAAGCACAACAGGCATGTGCTATGTTTCCTGCTACTACACAATGATTCTAAACTGACTGTGTACAAAGCTACTCAGACAAGCACAACAGGCATTTGCTATGTTTCCTGCTACTACACAATGATTCTAAACTGTGCAGGCCAGATTATTTCTGATGACAGAAGCTGATTGTGTACAAAGCACAACAGGCATGTGCTATGTTTCCTGCTACTACACAATGATTCTAAACTGACTGTGTACAAAGCTACTCAGACAAGCACAACAGGCATTTGCTATGTTTCCTGCTACTACACAATGATTCTAAACTGTGCAGGCCAGATTATTTCTGATGACAGAAGCTGACTGTGTACAAAGCTACTCAGACAAGCACAACAGGCATGTGCTATGTTTCCTGCTACTACACAATGATTCTAAACTGTGCGCGGCCAGATTATTTCTGATGACAGAAGCTGATTGTGTACAAAGCACAACAGGCATGTGCTATGTTTCCTGCTACTACACAATGATTCTAAACTGTGCAGGCCAGATTATTTC
The DNA here is from genome assembly GCF_027579735.1 of Bombina bombina. Classification (NCBI taxonomy): domain Eukaryota; kingdom Metazoa; phylum Chordata; class Amphibia; order Anura; family Bombinatoridae; genus Bombina; species Bombina bombina. The sequence goes on along the minus strand of NC_069510.1, from coordinate 157,110,624 downwards.
TGATGACAGAAGCTGACTGTGTACAAAGCTACTCAGACAAGCACAACAGGCATGTGCTATGTTTCCTGCTACTACATAATGATTCTAAACTGTGCGCGGACAGATTATTTCTGATGACAGAAGCTGACTGTGTACAAAGCTACTCAGACAAGCACAACAGGCATGTGCTATGTTTCCTGCTACTACACAATGATTCTAAACTGTGCGCGGCCAGATTATTTCTGATGACAGAAGCTGATTGTGTACAAAGCACAACAGGCATGTGCTATGTTTCCTGCTACTACACAATGATTCTAAACTGTGCAGGCCAGATTATTTCTAATGACAGAAGCTGACTGTGTACAAAGCACAACAGGCATGTGCTATGTTTCCTGCTACTACACAATGATTCTAAACTGTGCAGGCCAGATTATTTCTGATGACAGAAGCTGACTGTGTACAAAGCTACTCAGGTAAGCACAACAGGCATTTGCTATGTTTCCTGCTACTACATAATGATTCTAAACTGTGCAGGCCAGATTATTTCTGATGACAGAAGCTGACTGTGTACAAAGCTACTCAGACAAGCACAACAGGCATGTGCTATGTTTCCTGCTACTACACAATGATTCTAAACTGTGCAGGCCAGATTATTTCTAATGACAGAAGCTGACTGTGTACAAAGCTACTCAGACAAGCACAACAGGCATGTGCTATGTTTCCTGCTACTACATAATGATTCTAAACTGTGCAGGCCAGATTATTTCTGATGACAGAAGCTGACTGTGTACAAAGCTACTCAGGTAAGCATAACAGGCATGTGCTATGTTTCCTGCTACTACGCAATGATTCTAAACTGTGCGCGGCCAGATTATTTCTGATGACAGAAGCTGACTGTGTACAAAGCACAACAGGCATTTGCTATGTTTCCTGCTACTACACAATGATTCTAAACTGTGCGCGGCCAGATTATTTCTGATGACAGAAGCTGACTGTGTACAAAGCTACTCAGACAAGCACAACAGGCATGTGCTATGTTTCCTGCTACTACATAATGATTCTAAACTGTGCGCGGCCAGATTATTTCTAATGACAGAAGCTGACTGTGTACAAAGCTACTCAGGTAAGCACAACAGGCATGTGCTATGTTTCCTGCTACTACACAATGATTCTAAACTGTGCGCGGCCAGATTATTTCTGATGACAGAAGCTGACTGTGTACAAAGCTACTCAGGTAAGCATAACAGGCATGTGCTATGTTTCCTGCTACTACACAATGATTCTAAACTGTGCAGGCCAGATTATTTCTGATGACAGAAGCTGACTGTGTACAAAGCTACTCAGACAAGCACAACAGGCATGTGCTATGTTTCCTGCTACTACGCAATGATTCTAAACTGTGCGCGGCCAGATTATTTCTGATGACAGAAACTGACTGTGTACAAAGCACAACAGGCATGTGCTATGTTTCCTGCTACTACACAATGATTCTAAACTGTGCAGGCCAGATTATTTCTGATGACAGAAGCTGACTGTGTACAAAGCTACTCAGGTAAGCACAACAGGCATGTGCTATGTTTCCTGCTACTACATAATGATTCTAAACTGTGCGCGGCCAGATTATTTCTGATGACAGAAGCTGACTGTGTACAAAGCTACTCAGGTAAGCACAACAGGCATTTGCTATGTTTCCTGCTACTACATAATGATTCTAAACTGTGCGCGGCCAGATTATTTCTGATGACAGAAGCTGACTGTGTACAAAGCTACTCAGACAAGCACAACAGGCATGTGCTATGTTTCCTGCTACTACGCAATGATTCTAAACTGTGCAGGCCAGATTATTTCTGATGACAGAAACTGACTGTGTACAAAGCTACTCAGGTAAGCACAACAGGCATTTGCTATGTTTCCTGCTACTACACAATCATTCTAAACTGTGCAGGGCAGATTATTTCTGATGACAGAAGCTGACTGTGTACAAAGCTACTCAGACAAGCACAACAGGCATGTGCTATGTTTCCTGCTACTACATAATGATTCTAAACTGTGCGCGGCCAGATTATTTCTAATGACAGAAACTGACTGTGTACAAAGCACAACAGGCATGTGCTATGTTTCCTGCTACTACACAATGATTCTAAACTGTGCAGGCCAGATTATTTCTGATGACAGAAGCTGACTGTGTACAAAGCTACTCAGGTAAGCACAACAGGCATGTGCTATGTTTCCTGCTACTACACAATGATTCTAAACTGTGCAGGCCAGATTATTTCTAATGACAGAAGCTGACTGTGTACAAAGCTACTCAGACAAGCACAACAGGCATTTGCTATGTTTCCTGCTACTACACAATGATTCTAAACTGTGCAGGCCAGATTATTTCTGATGACAGAAGCTGACTGTGTACAAAGCTACTCAGGTAAGCATAACAGGCATGTGCTATGTTTCCTGCTACTACGCAATGATTCTAAACTGTGCGCGGCCAGATTATTTCTGATGACAGAAGCTGACTGTGTACAAAGCACAACAGGCATTTGCTATGTTTCCTGCTACTACACAATGATTCTAAACTGTGCGCGGCCAGATTATTTCTGATGACAGAAGCTGACTGTGTACAAAGCTACTCAGACAAGCACAACAGGCATGTGCTATGTTTCCTGCTACTACATAATGATTCTAAACTGTGCGCGGCCAGATTATTTCTAATGACAGAAGCTGACTGTGTACAAAGCTACTCAGGTAAGCACAACAGGCATGTGCTATGTTTCCTGCTACTACACAATGATTCTAAACTGTGCGCGGCCAGATTATTTCTGATGACAGAAGCTGACTGTGTACAAAGCTACTCAGGTAAGCATAACAGGCATGTGCTATGTTTCCTGCTACTACACAATGATTCTAAACTGTGCAGGCCAGATTATTTCTGATGACAGAAGCTGACTGTGTACAAAGCTACTCAGACAAGCACAACAGGCATGTGCTATGTTTCCTGCTACTACGCAATGATTCTAAACTGTGCGCGGCCAGATTATTTCTGATGACAGAAACTGACTGTGTACAAAGCACAACAGGCATGTGCTATGTTTCCTGCTACTACACAATGATTCTAAACTGTGCAGGCCAGATTATTTCTGATGACAGAAGCTGACTGTGTACAAAGCTACTCAGGTAAGCACAACAGGCATGTGCTATGTTTCCTGCTACTACACAATGATTCTAAACTGTGCGCGGCCAGATTATTTCTGATGACAGAAGCTGACTGTGTACAAAGCTACTCAGGTAAGCACAACAGGCATGTGCTATGTTTCCTGCTACTACGCAATGATTCTAAACTGTGCAGGCCAGATTATTTCTGATGACAGAAGCTGACTGTGTACAAAGCTACTCAGACAAGCACAACAGGCATGTGCTATGTTTCCTGCTACTACATAATGATTCTAAACTGTGCGCGGCCAGATTATTTCTGATGACAGAAGCTGACTGTGTACAAAGCTACTCAGGTAAGCACAACAGGCATTTGCTATGTTTCCTGCTACTACATAATGATTCTAAACTGTGCGCGGCCAGATTATTTCTGATGACAGAAGCTGACTGTGTACAAAGCTACTCAGACAAGCACAACAGGCATGTGCTATGTTTCCTGCTACTACGCAATGATTCTAAACTGTGCAGGCCAGATTATTTCTGATGACAGAAGCTGACTGTGTACAAAGCTACTCAGGTAAGCACAACAGGCATTTGCTATGTTTCCTGCTACTACACAATCATTCTAAACTGTGCAGGGCAGATTATTTCTGATGACAGAAGCTGACTGTGTACAAAGCTACTCAGACAAGCACAACAGGCATGTGCTATGTTTCCTGCTACTACATAATGATTCTAAACTGTGCGCGGCCAGATTATTTCTGATGACAGAAGCTGACTGCGTACAAAGCTACTCAGACAAGCATAACAGGCATGTGCTATGTTTCCTGCTACTACACAATGATTCTAAACTGTGCGCGGCCAGATTATTTCTAATGACAGAAGCTGACTGTGTACAAAGCACAACAGGCATTTGCTATGTTTCCTGCTACTACACAATGATTCTAAACTGTGCGCGGCCAGATTATTTCTGATGACAGAAGCTGACTGTGTACAAAGCTACTCAGACAAGCACAACAGGCATGTGCTATGTTTCCTGCTACTACACAATGATTCTAAACTGTGCGCGGCCAGATTATTTCTAATGACAGAAGCTGACTGTGTACAAAGCTACTCAGACAAGCACAACAGGCATGTGCTATGTTTCCTGCTACTACACAATGATTCTAAACTGTGCAGGCCAGATTATTTCTGATGACAGAAGCTGACTGTGTACAAAGCTACTCAGACAAGCACAACAGGCATGTGCTATGTTTCCTGCTACTACACAATGATTCTAAACTGTGCGCGGCCAGATTATTTCTGATGACAGAAGCTGATTGTGTACAAAGCTACTCAGGTAAGCACAACAGGCATGTGCTATGTTTCCTGCTACTACACAATGATTCTAAACTGTGCAGGCCAGATTATTTCTGATGACAGAAGCTGACTGTGTACAAAGCTACTCAGACAAGCACAACAGGCATGTGCTATGTTTCCTGCTACTACACAATGATTCTAAACTGTGCAGGCCAGATTATTTCTGATGACAGAAGCTGACTGTGTACAAAGCTACTCAGACAAGCACAACAGGCATGTGCTATGTTTCCTGCTACTACATAATGATTCTAAACTGTGCAGGCCAGATTATTTCTGATGACAGAAGCTGACTGTGTACAAAGCTACTCAGACAAGCACAACAGGCATGTGCTATGTTTCCTGCTACTACACAATGATTCTAAACTGTGCAGGCCAGATTATTTCTGATGACAGAAGCTGACTGTGTACAAAGCTACTCAGGTAAGCACAACAGGCATTTGCTATGTTTCCTGCTACTACACAATGATTCTAAACTGTGCAGGCCAGATTATTTCTGATGACAGAAGCTGACTGTGTACAAAGCTACTCAGACAAGCACAACAGGCATGTGCTATGTTTCCTGCTACTACACAATGATTCTAAACTGTGCAGGCCAGATTATTTCTGATGACAGAAGCTGACTGTCTACAAAGCACAACAGGCATGTGCTATGTTTCCTGCTACTACACAATGATTCTAAACTGTGCAGGCCAGATTATTTCTGATGACAGAAGCTGACTGTGTACAAAGCTACTCAGGTAAGCATAACAGGCATGTGCTATGTTTCCTGCTACTACACAATGATTCTAAACTGTGCAGGCCAGATTATTTCTGATGACAGAAGCTGACTGTGTACAAAGCTACTCAGACAAGCACAACAGGCATGTGCTATGTTTCCTGCTACTACATAATGATTCTAAACTGTGCAGGGCAGATTATTTCTGATGACAGAAGCTGACTGTGTACAAAGCTACTCAGACAAGCACAACAGGCATGTGCTATGTTTCCTGCTACTACATAATGATTCTAAACTGTGCAGGGCAGATTATTTCTGATGACAGAAGCTGACTGTGTACAAAGCTACTCAGACAAGCACAACAGGCATGTGCTATGTTTCCTGCTACTACACAATGATTCTAAACTGTGCGCGGCCAGATTATTTCTGATGACAGAAGCTGATTGTGTACAAAGCACAACAGGCATGTGCTATGTTTCCTGCTACTACACAATGATTCTAAACTGTGCAGGCCAGATTATTTCTAATGACAGAAGCTGACTGTGTACAAAGCTACTCAGACAAGCACAACAGGCATGTGCTATGTTTCCTGCTACTACACAATGATTCTAAACTGTGCAGGCCAGATTATTTCTAATGACAGAAGCTGATTGTGTACAAAGCTACTCAGACAAGCACAACAGGCATGTGCTATGTTTCCTGCTACTACGCAATGATTCTAAACTGTGCGCGGCCAGATTATTTCTGATGACAGAAGCTGACTGTGTACAAAGCACAACAGGCATTTGCTATGTTTCCTGCTACTACACAATGATTCTAAACTGTGCGCGGCCAGATTATTTCTAATGACAGAAGCTGACTGTGTACAAAGCTACTCAGGTAAGCACAACAGGCATGTGCTATGTTTCCTGCTACTACACAATGATTCTAAACTGTGCGCGGCCAGATTATTTCTGATGACAGAAGCTGACTGTGTACAAAGCTACTCAGGTAAGCATAACAGGCATGTGCTATGTTTCCTGCTACTACACAATGATTCTAAACTGTGCAGGCCAGATTATTTCTGATGACAGAAGCTGACTGTGTACAAAGCTACTCAGACAAGCACAACAGGCATGTGCTATGTTTCCTGCTACTACGCAATGATTCTAAACTGTGCGCGGCCAGATTATTTCTGATGACAGAAACTGACTGTGTACAAAGCACAACAGGCATGTGCTATGTTTCCTGCTACTACACAATGATTCTAAACTGTGCAGGCCAGATTATTTCTGATGACAGAAGCTGACTGTGTACAAAGCTACTCAGGTAAGCACAACAGGCATGTGCTATGTTTTCCTGCTACTACACAATGATTCTAAACTGTGCGCGGCCAGATTATTTCTGATGACAGAAGCTGACTGTGTACAAAGCTACTCAGGTAAGCACAACAGGCATGTGCTATGTTTCCTGCTACTACGCAATGATTCTAAACTGTGCAGGCCAGATTATTTCTGATGACAGAAGCTGACTGTGTACAAAGCTACTCAGACAAGCACAACAGGCATGTGCTATGTTTCCTGCTACTACATAATGATTCTAAACTGTGCGCGGCCAGATTATTTCTGATGACAGAAGCTGACTGTGTACAAAGCTACTCAGGTAAGCACAACAGGCATTTGCTATGTTTCCTGCTACTACATAATGATTCTAAACTGTGCGCGGCCAGATTATTTCTGATGACAGAAGCTGACTGTGTACAAAGCTACTCAGACAAGCACAACAGGCATGTGCTATGTTTCCTGCTACTACGCAATGATTCTAAACTGTGCAGGCCAGATTATTTCTGATGACAGAAGCTGACTGTGTACAAAGCTACTCAGGTAAGCACAACAGGCATTTGCTATGTTTCCTGCTACTACACAATCATTCTAAACTGTGCAGGGCAGATTATTTCTGATGACAGAAGCTGACTGTGTACAAAGCTACTCAGACAAGCACAACAGGCATGTGCTATGTTTCCTGCTACTACATAATGATTCTAAACTGTGCGCGGCCAGATTATTTCTGATGACAGAAGCTGACTGCGTACAAAGCTACTCAGACAAGCATAACAGGCATGTGCTATGTTTCCTGCTACTACACAATGATTCTAAACTGTGCGCGGCCAGATTATTTCTAATGACAGAAGCTGACTGTGTACAAAGCACAACAGGCATTTGCTATGTTTCCTGCTACTACACAATGATTCTAAACTGTGCGCGGCCAGATTATTTCTGATGACAGAAGCTGACTGTGTACAAAGCTACTCAGACAAGCACAACAGGCATGTGCTATGTTTCCTGCTACTACACAATGATTCTAAACTGTGCGCGGCCAGATTATTTCTAATGACAGAAGCTGACTGTGTACAAAGCTACTCAGACAAGCACAACAGGCATGTGCTATGTTTCCTGCTACTACACAATGATTCTAAACTGTGCAGGCCAGATTATTTCTGATGACAGAAGCTGACTGTGTACAAAGCTACTCAGACAAGCACAACAGGCATGTGCTATGTTTCCTGCTACTACACAATGATTCTAAACTGTGCGCGGCCAGATTATTTCTGATGACAGAAGCTGATTGTGTACAAAGCTACTCAGGTAAGCACAACAGGCATGTGCTATGTTTCCTGCTACTACACAATGATTCTAAACTGTGCAGGCCAGATTATTTCTGATGACAGAAGCTGACTGTGTACAAAGCTACTCAGACAAGCACAACAGGCATGTGCTATGTTTCCTGCTACTACACAATGATTCTAAACTGTGCAGGCCAGATTATTTCTGATGACAGAAGCTGACTGTGTACAAAGCTACTCAGACAAGCACAACAGGCATGTGCTATGTTTCCTGCTACTACACAATGATTCTAAACTGTGCAGGCCAGATTATTTCTGATGACAGAAGCTGACTGTGTACAAAGCTACTCAGACAAGCACAACAGGCATGTGCTATGTTTCCTGCTACTACATAATGATTCTAAACTGTGCAGGCCAGATTATTTCTGATGACAGAAGCTGACTGTGTACAAAGCTACTCAGGTAAGCACAACAGGCATTTGCTATGTTTCCTGCTACTACACAATGATTCTAAACTGTGCAGGCCAGATTATTTCTGATGACAGAAGCTGACTGTGTACAAAGCTACTCAGACAAGCACAACAGGCATGTGCTATGTTTCCTGCTACTACACAATGATTCTAAACTGTGCAGGCCAGATTATTTCTGATGACAGAAGCTGACTGTCTACAAAGCACAACAGGCATGTGCTATGTTTCCTGCTACTACACAATGATTCTAAACTGTGCAGGCCAGATTATTTCTGATGACAGAAGCTGACTGTGTACAAAGCTACTCAGGTAAGCATAACAGGCATGTGCTATGTTTCCTGCTACTACACAATGATTCTAAACTGTGCAGGCCAGATTATTTCTGATGACAGAAGCTGACTGTGTACAAAGCTACTCAGACAAGCACAACAGGCATGTGCTATGTTTCCTGCTACTACATAATGATTCTAAACTGTGCAGGGCAGATTATTTCTGATGACAGAAGCTGACTGTGTACAAAGCTACTCAGACAAGCACAACAGGCATGTGCTATGTTTCCTGCTACTACATAATGATTCTAAACTGTGCAGGGCAGATTATTTCTGATGACAGAAGCTGACTGTGTACAAAGCTACTCAGACAAGCACAACAGGCATGTGCTATGTTTCCTGCTACTACACAATGATTCTAAACTGTGCGCGGCCAGATTATTTCTGATGACAGAAGCTGATTGTGTACAAAGCACAACAGGCATGTGCTATGTTTCCTGCTACTACACAATGATTCTAAACTGTGCAGGCCAGATTATTTCTAATGACAGAAGCTGACTGTGTACAAAGCTACTCAGACAAGCACAACAGGCATGTGCTATGTTTCCTGCTACTACACAATGATTCTAAACTGTGCAGGCCAGATTATTTCTAATGACAGAAGCTGATTGTGTACAAAGCTACTCAGACAAGCACAACAGGCATGTGCTATGTTTCCTGCTACTACATAATGATTCTAAACTGTGCGCGGACAGATTATTTCTGATGACAGAAGCTGACTGTGTACAAAGCTACTCAGGTAAGCACAACAGGCATGTGCTATGTTTCCTGCTACTACATAATGATTCTAAACTGTGCAGGCCAGATTATTTCTGATGACAGAAGCTGACTGTGTACAAAGCTACTCAGGTAAGCACAACAGGCATGTGCTATATTTCCTGCTACTACACAATGATTCTAAACTGTGCAGGCCAGATTATTTCTGATGACAGAAGCTGACTGTGTACAAAGCTACTCAGGTAAGCACAACAGGCATGTGCTATGTTTCCTGCTACTACACAATGATTCTAAACTGTGCAGGCCAGATTATTTCTGATGACAGAAGCTGACTGTGTACAAAGCTACTCAGACAAGCATAACAGGCATTTGCTATGTTTCCTGCTACTACACAATGATTCTAAACTGTGCGCGGCCAGATTATTTCTGATGACAGAAGCTGACTGTGTACAAAGCTACTCAGACAAGCATAACAGGCATGTGCTATGTTTCCTGCTACTACACAATGATTCTAAACTGTGCAGGCCAGATTATTTCTGATGACAGAAGCTGACTGTGTACAAAGCTACTCAAGTAAGCACAACAGGCATGTGCTATGTTTCCTGCTACTACACAATCATTCTAAACTGTGCAGGCCAGATTATTTCTGATGACAGAAGCTGACTGTGTACAAAGCACAACAGGCATTTGCTATGTTTCCTGCTACTACACAATGATTGTTAATAAGTACTAATGTGCAATGCAAACCTACAGTACAAGTGGCTACAACTTATCATAGTGAGAGAAAGTCTACGTTGCTGATAAATCTGAACTAACATAGGAGATAAAAAGGGGGAAAAACTGTTTTGCTTTGCACATCTAGGATAAAGCACAACAAATTGTGATAATTATACTTGCAGGGGTCCATTTGCATCCACAACTACCATTCCTTTCCTACTAGAGCCCCTAGGGTAATTCCAGTGCCCCTTTCCACCTCTTATGCCTTTTAGTGCCCCCTGCAATAATCCCACCTTCCTCCAGTTGCATGAAAAATTAGTTACATTACATTACACTACTTATGGACATAAAAATGGGCCTAAAGGACTGATTGCGCTCTGGCTGATACGCAGATCTCCCACCACTGTACTAACGGACAGTAACTCACCTCGCAAGCATAAAAATTAAACATACCTACTTTAAAAAAATATTAAATACCCTACCTTATGTACAACAAAAATCACTTTAATGTTCCTTTATTAGCATCTGAGTTACCTACCCACGAACGTGGTTATCAGCTGCTAAAACAAGCGCTCGAATAGTGTTATGTTGTCCATGATGAGTGTCAACGATTCCTGCACATTTTATACAATGAGATCAAGAAGCCTTCTCAGGACCAAATATGCACTTACCTTAGTTATAAGCAGCCGGTATTTCTCCACCAGATAATCATTGTTGTGACACCCTGCAAGAAGCTGCCATACTTCACCCCTAAGGGCCTCTGGTACGCCGCTCCTCACCAAAGCAGACAGGGGTTTCGGTCGCACACTGAGATTCAGGTGCCTGGAAAACACATTTTATAAGACAACTGTAAATTCTTCAATGTTTAAGGAAACATTTTATTTAAAAAATATTTCCATCTTGCATATAAAACCCCCCATCAATTAAACATGTTTTTTAGATATACTTATATATGTGTGTATAAGTAGATAGATAACAGACAGACCAATAGATAGATAGAATGAAAGAATGACAGAGAGAAAGACAGATAACATAATACAGATTTAGATAAATAGACACACAGATAGATAGAAAGATAGAGCAATAGACAGATAGATAAGATTCTACAGATATTAATGCAGATGATAGATAGATAATAGATAGGCAAACATATAGCCAGACAAATTAAGGATTAAGAAAATCAAAATGCAACACCTAAAATATATGTCACAATTAACAGAGGGGCCAACTATGAGTAAAGCTATATTAGATTTAGTGCTATTAAATGGTACAGATATAATATCAAACATAGAACATTTGGGTAACAGTGATCATAACACGGTCACGTTTGAAATCACTTTCCATAAGCAGTATTAAAAGGGTTCAACTAAGACTTAATTTTAAGAAAGCAAAATTCAATAATTTTAAGTAAATCGTTAAAAAACATAAATTGGGACTAAGGGCTAGATTTATTAAAGCTGAGGCGGACAGGGGCAGTATACGCGCCCCTGTACGCCTCAACTCGCCTGTGGCGGGGAGAAATTACCCGCAGGTATTCGCCATTGCACACGAGCGCAATTTTGCGCTCGCGTGCAATCCCGCGCGGGCAGGAGCTGTCAATCTCCTCGGTCTGACTAGATCGAGGAGATTGAATTTCGCCACCTTAGAGGTGGCGAAGAGGTTAGGGAAGCGGCGGTCTTGACCGCTGCTCGTTAAATGACGGCGAGCAAGTTCTTGTGAGAACTTGCAGCCGTAGGGCTTTAATAAATCTAGCCCTAAGTGTTTTCTAATTAAAATACGTAGGATAAAGGGATAACATTTAAAACTTTGTTAAATACTTATTAACACATACCACATGGTTATAAAAGTAAAATAAATAAATCCAAGCCAATGTGGCTAAATAAAATGTGTTGAAAAATTAGGAAACAAAACATTGGGCATTTAAATTATTCAAAGAAAATTGTACAGACTCAACATTCCAATTATATAAGTAATATAACAAAGCATGCAAAAAAGCAATCAAATTAGCCAAAATTGAAAATGAAAGATTAATTGCAAAGGATTACAAGTCAAAACGTAAAAGGTTTTTTAAGTACATAGATGGCAAAAAAAAAAAATCTAAGGAGGACAATATAGGTACATTAAAATGCGTGGAGGGTAGCATGATTAGCAGTGGCAGGGAGTAGGCTGAAGTACTAAACCAGTTTTTTTCTTCAGTATACACAAAAGAGGAACCAATGGGATATACTTAAAAAAAACTAGAACATACAAGCCCATACCATTAACTAGGTTATCTCTAGAGGATATCAGGAAAAAACAAGATAATACTCGGCCCGGATGGAATACACCCAAGGGTTTTGAAGGAATTTAGCACTGTTATAATCAAACCTCTACTCTTATTTTTCAAGACTGATTATCCTAAAGGCATAGTACCCCAGGACTGGCATAAAGCTGATGTGGTGACACTTTTTAAAAAGGGAAGCAAGGCTAATCCAGGAAGCTATAGACCAGTTAGGCTGACATCAATAGTGTGGAAGATACTTCAAGGGATTATAAGGGATTTGGGTAAACAAGATTATGAGCACAAATCAGCATGGTTTTATGAGAAATAGATCATGTCAAACTAATCTAATTAGATTCTATGAGGAAGTAAGTAAAATATAGATAAAAATCAGTTCATGTGATATACTTGATTTTTGCATTGACATTTGATACAGTGCCACATGAGCGATTAATGTACAAAATTAAGGGACTGGCAATAGCTGAAAATGTTAGCTCATGGATAAATAACTGGATAAAATACAGGGAGAAATGAGTAGTAGTGAACAGATCATACTCAGATTAGACAAAGGTAACTAGTGTAGTCCCCCAGGGATCAGTACTAGGCCCTGTTCTTTTGAATATTATTATTAATGATGAAGCAAGGGTTAAATAGCAACATGTCTATTTTTGCAGACGATACAAAGTTGTGTAAGGTCATTAGGTCAGGGTAGTATGAACTTGATTTACAAGGGGATCTACAAAAACTAGAAGTATGGGCAGGTAAATGGAAAATGAGATTTAATACGGGAAAATGCAAGGTTCTACATTTTGGACATAAAAATAAGCAGGCACAACTGTCCTGGTCCGGGCGAATAAATGCAGTCAAAATGTCCATTCTCCCAAAAATGTTATACATAAAGCAAACTTTAATTCTTATACCATCAATACCATTTTAATAGCAAATTCAGAAAGATATCATCAAATTCATATGGTCATATTTCAAACCAAGAGTATCTAATTCCACATTATATTTATCCAAAGATAAGGGTGGGTTGAGGTTACCAAATGCAATAAATTACTACTGGACCACACATCTCTCCCTGATTAAATCCTGGAACCAAGCTATTGCCCCAAAATTGAGGGTCACATTGAAAACACAACTATTAAATGATATCCCCCTCAGGAACATATGTTGGATACCTAAGAAACTTTCGCCTAGATTTAGAGTTCTGCGTTAGCCGTCAAAAGCAGCGTTAAGGGGTCCTAACGCTGCTTTTGGCCGCCCGCTGGTATTTAGAGTCAGGCAGGAAAGGGTCTAACGCTCACTTTCAAGCCGCGACTTTTCCATACCGCAGATCCCCTTACGCCAATTGCGTATCCTATCTTTTCAATGGGATCTTCCTAACCGCGGTATTTAGAGTCTTGGCTGAAGTGAGCGGTAGACCCTCTACCGACAAGACTCCAGCCGCAAAAAAAAGTCAGTAGTTAAGAGCTTTATGGGCTAACGCCGGTTTATAAAGCTCTTAACTACAGTGCTCTAAAGTACACTAACACCCATAAACTACCTATGAACCCCTAAACCGAGGTCCCCCCACATCGCCGCCACTATAATCAATATTTTTAACCCCTAATCTGCCGACCGCACACCGCCGCCAACTACATTATTCCTATGAACCCCTAATCTGCTGCCCCTAACATCGCCGACACCTACATAATATTTATTAATCCCTAATCTGCCCCCCCCAACGTCGCCGCTACCTAACTACACTTATTAACCCCTAATCTGCCGACCGGACCTCGCCGCCACTATAATAAATGTATTAACCCCTAAACCGCCTCGCAAACACTATAATAAATAGTATTAACCCCTAATCTGCCCTCCCTAACATCGCCGCCACCTAACTTCAAGTATTAACCCCTAATCTGCCGACCGGACCTCGCCGCTACTCTAATAAATGTATTAACCCCTAAAGCTAAGTCTAACCCTAACACCCCCTAAATTAAATATAATTTTAATCTAACAAAATAAATTAAATCTTATTAACTAAAATAATCCTATTTAAAACTAAATACTTACCAGTAAAATAAACCCTAATATAGCTACAATATAATGAATAATTATATTGTAGCTATTTTAGAATTTATATTTATTTTACAGGCAACTTTGTATTTATTTTAAATAGGTACAATAGCTATTAAATAGTTATTAACTATTTAATAGCTACCAAGTTAAAAACAGAATTTACTAAATTACTTTCTCCAACGGTGTGTCCGGTCCACGGCGTCATCCTTACTTGTGGGATATTCTCTTCCCCAACAGGAAATGGCAAAGAGCCCAGCAAAGCTGGTCACATGATCCCTCCTAGGCTCCGCCTTCCCCAGTCATTCGACCGACGTAAAGGAGGAATATTTGCATAGGAGAAATCATATGATACCGTGGTGACTGTAGTTAAAGAAAATAAATCATCAGACCTGATTAAAAACCAGGGCGGGCCGTGGACCGGACACACCGTTGGAGAAAGTAATTTATCAGGTAAACATAAATTCTGTTTTCTCCAACATAGGTGTGTCCGGTCCACGGCGTCATCCTTACTTGTGGGAACCAATACCAAAGCTTTAGGACACGGATGATGGGAGGGAGCAAATCAGGTCACCTAGATGGAAGGCACCACGGTTTGCAAAACCTTTCTCCCAAAAATAGCCTCAGAAGAAGCAAAAGTATCAAATTTGTAAAATTTGGTAAAAGTGTGCAGTGAAGACCAAGTCGCTGCCTTATATATCTGATCAACAGAAGCCTCGTTCTTAAAGGCCCATGTGGAAGCCACGGCCCTAGTGGAATGAGCTGTGATTCTTTCAGGAGGCTGCCGTCCGGCAGTCCCATAAGCCAATCTGATGATGCTTTTAAGCCAAAAAGATAGAGAGGTAGAAGTTGCTTTTTGACCTCTCCTTTTACCAGAATAAACAACAAACAAGGAAGATGTTTGTCTGAAATCCTTTGTAGCATCTAAATAGAATTTTAGAGCACGGACAACGTCCAAATTGTGTAACAAACGTTCCTTCTATGAAACTGGATTCGGACACAAAGAAGGTACAACTATCTCCTGGTTAATATTTTTGTTGGAAACAACCTTCGGAAGAAAACCAGGCTCAGTACGTAAAAACCACCTTATCTGCATGGACCAGATAGGGCGGAGAACACTGCAGAGCAGATAACTCTGAAACTCTTCTAGCAGAAGAAATTGCAACCTAAAACAAAACTTTCCAAGATAATAACTTAATATCTATGGAATGTAAGGGTTCAAACGGAACCCCTTGAAGAACTGAAAGAACTAGATTAAGACTCCAGGGAAGAGTCAAAGGTCTGTAAACAGGCTTGATACTAACCAGAGCCTGAACAAACGCTTAAACGTCTGGCACAGCTGCCAGCCTTTTGTGAAGTAAAACAGATAAAGCAGAGATCTGTCCCTTCAGAGAACTCGCAGAAAATCCTTTCTCCAAACCTTCTTGTAGAAAGGAAAGAATCTTAGGAATTTTTATCTTGTTCCATGGGAATCCTTTAGATTCACACCAACAGATATATTTTTTCCATATATTATGGTAAATTTTTCTAGTTACAGGCTTTCTAGCCTGAATAAGAGTATCTACTACAGAATCTGAAAACCCACGCTTTGATAAAAACAAGAGTTCAAACTCCAAGCAGTCAGTTGGAGGAAAACCAGATTCGGATGTTCAAATGGACCCTGAATAAGAAGGTCCTGTCTCAAAGGTAGCTTCCATGGTGGAGCCGATGACACATTCACCAGGTCTGCATACCAAGTCCTGCGTGGCCACACAGGAACTATCAAGATCACCGAAGCCCTCTCCAGATTAATCCTGGCTACCAGCCTGGGAATGAGAGGAAACGGTGGGAATACATAAGCTAGGTTGAAGATCCAAGGTGCTACTATTGTATCCAATAGAGTCGCCTTGGGATCCCTGGATTTGGACCCGTAACAAGGGACCATGAAGTTCTGACGAGAGGCCATCAGAACCAAGTCTGGAATGCCCCATAATTGAGTTATTTGGGCAAAGATTTCCAGATGGAGTACCCACTCCCCCGGATGCTCCTCCATCGCCAGGGAACTCCTTGTTAACCCCTGATGGTTGATATATGTAACAGTCGTCATGATGACTGATTGAAACCTTATGAATTTGGCCTTTGCTAGTCTAGGCCAAGCCTTGAGAGCATTGAATATCGCTCTCAGTTCCATTATGTTTATCGGGAGAAGAGAGTCTTCCCGAAACCATAGACCCTGAGTTTTCAGGGGTTCCCAGACCGCGCCCCAGCCCACCAGACTGGCGTCGGTCGTGACAATGACCTATTCTGGTCTGCGGAAGCTCATTCCCTGTGACAGGTTGTCCAGGGTCAGCCACCAACGGAGTGAATCTCTGGTTATTTGATCTACTTGTATCGTCGGAGACAAGACTGTATAATCCCCATTCCACTGTCTGAGCATGCCCAGGTGCAATGGTCTTAGATGAATTCGTGCAAAAGGAACTATGTCCATTGCCGCAACCATCAACCCTATTACTTCCATGGACTGCGCTATGGAAGGAATAAGAACAGAATGAAGTACCTGACAAGAGCTTAGAAGTTTTGATTTTCTGGCCTCTGTCAGAAAAACCTTCATTTCTAAGGAAACTATTATTGTTCCCAAGAAGGGAACTCTTGTTGACGGGGACAGAGAACTTTTTTCTATGTTCACTTTCCACCTGTGAGATCTGAGAAAGGCTAGGACAATGTCCGTATGAGCCCTTGCTTTTGACAGAGACGACACCTGAATCAGGATGTCGTCCAAGTAAGGTACTACTGCAATGCCCCTTGGTCTTAGCACCGCTAGAAGGGACCCTAGTACCCTTGTGAAAATCCTTGGAGCAGTGGCTAATCCGAATGGAAGTGCCACAGGTAATGCTTGTCCAGAAAGGCGAACCTTAGGAACCGAAAATGTTCCTTGTGGATAGGAATACGTAGGTACGCATCCTTTAAGTCCACCATGGTCATGAATTGACCTTCCTGGATGGTAGAAAGGATCGTTCGAATGGTTTCCATTTTGAATGATGAAACCCTTAGAAACTTGTTTAGAATCTTGAGATCTAAAATAGGTCTGAATGTTCCCTCTTATTTGGGAATTATGAACAGGTTGGAGTAAAAACCCCTCCCTTGTTCTCCTAATGGAACAGGATGAATCACTCCCATGCTTAACAGGTCTTCTACACAGTGTAAGAATGCCTGTTCGAAGATAATTGAGACCCGTGGAACCTTCCCCTTGGGAGTAGTTCCCTGAATTCCAGGAGATAACCTTGAGAAACTATTTCTAGCGCCCAAGGATCCTGAACATCTCTTGCCCCAACCTGAGCAAAGAGAGAAAGTCTGCCCCCCACCAGATCCTTCCCAGATCGGGGGCCAACACTTCATGCTGTTTTGGTAGCAGTGGCAGGTGACTTGGCCTGCTTACCCTTGTTCCAGCCTTGCATCGGCCTCCAGGCTGGCTTGGTTTGAGAAGTATTACCCTCTTGCTTAGAGGGTGTAGAATTTGAGGCTGGTCCGTTTCTGCGAAAGGGACGAAAATTTGGCCTATTTTTAGCCTTAAAAGACCTATTCTGTGGGAGGGCGTGGCCCTTTCCCCCAGTGATGTCTGAAATAATCTCTTTCAAGTCAGGGCCAAACAGTGTTTTACCCTTGAAAGGGATGTTAAGCAAAAGCGCTCTGCGCGCCACGATAGCAAACCCTGAATTATTCGCCGCTAATCTAGCTAATTGCAAAGCGGCATCTAAAATAAAAAAGAGTTAGCCAATTTAAGAGCTTGAACTCTGTCCAAAACCTCCTCGTACGAAGATTCTTTATTAAGCGACTTTTCTAGTTCTTCGAACCAGAAACACGCAGCTGTAGTGACAGGAACAATGCATGAAATTGGTTGTAGAAGGTAACCTTGCTGAACAAACATCTTTTTAAGCAAACCCTCTAACCTTTAATCCATAGGATCTTGAAAGCACAACTATCTTCTATAGGAATAGAAGTGCGTTTGTTTAGAGTAGAAACCGCCCCCCTCGACCTTGGGGACTGTATGCTATAAGTCCTTTCTGGGGTCGACTATAGGAAACTAATTTCTTAAATATAGGGGGAGGACAAAGGGTATGCCGGGGCTTTCCCACTCCTTATTTACTATGTCTGCCACCCGCTTGGGTATAGGAAAAACATCGGGGGGCACCGGAACCTCTAGGAACTTGTCCATCTTACCTAATTTCTCTGGAATGACCAAATTGTCACAATCATCCAGAGTAGATAATACCTCCTTAAGTAGTGCGTGGAGATGTTGAAATTTAAATTTAAAAGTTACAATATCAGGTTCTGCTTGTTGAGAAATTTTCCCTGAATCTGAAATTTCTCCCTCAGACAAAACCTCCCTCCTGGCCCCTTCAGATAGGTGTGAGGGTATGTCAGAAAAGATATCATCAGCGTCCTCTTGCTCCTCAGTGTTTAAAACAGAGCAATCACGCTTTCTGATAAGTAGGCATTTTGGAAAAAAATGCATGCAATAGAATTATCCATTACAGCCATTAATTGTTGTATGGTAATAAGTATTGGCGCACTAGATGTACTAGGGGCCTCTTGTGTGGGCAAAACTGGTGTAGACACAGAAGGGGATGATGCAGTACCATGCTTACTCCCCTCATTAGAGGAATCATCTTGGGCAATATCATATCTATGGCATTATTATCCCTACTTTGTTTGGACATTATGACACAAATATATCACATATATTTAAATGGGGAGACACATTGGCTTTCATACATATAGAACATCGTTATCTGATGGTTCAGACATGTTAAACAGGCTTAAACTTGTTAACAAAGCACAAAAAACGTTTTACAATAAAACCGTTACTGTCCCTTTAAATTTTAAACTGAACACACTTTATTACTGAATATGTGAAAAAGTATGAAGGAATTGTTCAAATTTCACCAAAATTTCACCACAGTAACTTAAAGCCTTAAAAGTATTGCACACCAAATTTGAAAGCTTTAACCCTTAAAATAACGGAACCGGAGCCGTTTTTACATTTAACCCCTATACAGTCCCAGGTATCTGCTTTGCTGAGACCCAACCAAGCCCAGAGGGGAATACGATACCAAATGATGCCTTCTATAAGCTTTTTCAGTGGTTCTTAGCTCCTCACACATGCATCTGCATGCCATGCTTTCCAAAAACAACTGCGCATTAGAGGCGCGAAAATGAGGCTCTGTCTATGACTAGAAAAGGCCCCCAGTGAAAAAGGTGTCCAATACAGTGCCTGCCGTTTTTATTAAAACAATCCCCAAGATTTAACAACTATTAAAAGTAATAATCTGCCAAATATACTTAGTAAAGTAATCGTTTTAGCCCAGAAAAATGTCTACCAGTTTTTTAAGCCCTAATGAAGCCCTTTATTCTTTTACTTAAACAAAGAAAATGGCTTACCGGTTCCCATAGGGAAAATGACAGCTTCCAGCATTACCGAGTCTTGTTAGAAATGTGTCATACCTCAAGCAGCAAAAGTCTGCTCACTGCTTCCCCCAACTGAAGTTAATTCCTCTCAACAGTCCTGTGTGGAAACAGCCATCGATTTTAGTAACGGTTGCTAAAATCATTTTCCTCTTACAAACAGAAATCTTCATCTCTTTCCTGTTTCAGAGTAAATAGTACATACCAGCACTATTTTAAAATAACAAACTCTTGATTGAAGAATAAAAACTACATTTAAACACCAAAAAACTCTAAGCCATCTCCGTGGAGATGTTGCCTGTACAACGGCAAAGAGAATGACTGGGGAAGGCGGAGCCTAGGAGGGATCATGTGACCAGCTTTGCTGGGCTCTTTGCCACTTCCTGTTGGGGAAGAGAATATCCCACAAGTAAGGATGACGCCGTGGACCGGACACACCTATGTTGGAGAAATAATTACAAAATTACCTGTAAAATAAATCCTAACCTAAATTACAATTAAACCTAACACTACACTATCAATAAATTAATTAAATAAATTACCTACAATTACATACAATTAAATAAACTAAACTACAAAAACAAACAAACACTAAATTACAAAAAATAAAAAAAGATTACAAGAATATTAGGCTAATTACACCTACTCTAAGCCCCCTAATAAAATAAAAAAAAACCCCAAAATAATAAATGTCCCTACCCTATTCAAAATTAAAAAGTAACCAGCTCTTTTACCAGCCCTTAAAATGGCCTTTTGCAGGGGCATGCCCCAAAATAATGAGCTCTTTTGCCTGTAAAAAAAAAAATACAAACCCCCCCCAACATTAAAACCCACCACCCACACACCCCTACTCTAACCCAAACCCCCTTAAAAAAAACCTAACACTACCCCCCTGAAGATCTCCCTACCTTGAGTCGTCTTCACCCAGCCGGGCCGAAGTCTTCATCCGATGGGGCAGAAGAGGACATCCAGACCGGCAGAAGTCTTCATCCTATCCGGGCAGAAGAGGACATCCGGACCCGCAGACATCTTCATCCAAGCGGCATCTTCTATCTTCATCCATCCGATGAGGAGCGGCTCCATCTTCAAGACCTCCGGCGCGGAAAATCCTTCTTCCCCCGACGACTACCCGATGAATGAAGGTTCCTTTAAGTGACGTCATCCAAGATGGTGTCCCTCAAATTTCGATTGGCTGATAGGATTCTATCAGCCAATCGGAATTAAGGTAGGAAAAATATGATTGGCTGATTGAATCAGCCAATCAGATTGAGCTTGCATTCTATTGGCTGATCGGAACAGCCAATAGAATGCGAGCTCAATATGATTGGATGATTGAATCAGCCAATCGGATTGAACTTGAATCATATTGGCTGATTCAATCAGCCAATCAGATTTTTCCTACCTTAATTCCGATTGGCTGATAGAATCCTATGAGCCAATCGGAATTTGAGGGACGCCATCTTGGATGACGCCACTTAAATGAACCTTCATTCGTCGGGTAGTCGTCGGGGAAGAAGGATGTTGCGCGCCGGAGGTCTTGAAGATGGAGCCGCTCCTCGTCGGATGGATGAAGATAGAAGATGCCGCTTGGATGAAGATGTCTGCCGGTCCGGATGTCCTCTTCTGCCCGGATAGGATGAAGACTTCTGCCAGTCTGGATGTCCACTTCTGCCCCATCGGATGAAGACTGCGGCCCGGCTGGGTGAAGACGACTCAAGGTAGGGAGATCTTCAGGGGGGTAGTGTTAGGTTTATTTAAGGGGGGTTTGGGTTAGAGTAGGGGTATGTGGGTGATGGATTTTAATGTTGGGGGGGTTGTATTTTTTTTACAGGCAAAAGAGCTGATTACTTTGGGGCATGCCCCGCAAAAAGCCCTTTTAAGGGCTGGTAAAAGAGCTGGTTACTTTTTAATTTAGAATAGGGTAGGGACCTTTATTATTTTGGGGGGCTTTTTTATTTTATTAGGGGGCTTAGAGTAGGTGTAATTAGCCTAATATTCTTGTAATCTTTTTTTATTTTTTGTAATTTAATGTTTGTTTGTTTTTTAAATTTAGTTTAGTTTATTTAATTGTATGTAATTGTAGGTAATTTATTTAATTAATTTATTGATAGTGTAGTATTAGGTTTAATTGTAATTTAGGTTAGGATTTATTTTACAGGTAATTTTGTAATTATTTTAACTAGGTAGCTATTAAATAGTAAATAACTATTTAATAGCTATTGTACCTAGTTAAAATAAATATAAAGCCTAAAATAGCTACAATATAAATATTAATTATATTGTAGCTATATTAGGGTTTATTTTACAGGTAAGTATTTCGTTTTAAATAGGAATACTTTAGTTAATAAGATTTAATTTATTTCGTTAGATTAGCTTAGGGGGGGGTGTTAGGGTTAGACTTAGCTTTAGGGGTTAATACAGTTATTAGAGTAGCGGCGAGGTCCGGTCGGTAGATTAGGGGTTAATACTTGAAGTTAGGTGGCGGCTACGTGGGGGGGGCAGATTAGGGGTTAATACTATTTATTATAGGGTTTGCGAGGCGGTAGTGCAGCGGTTTAGGGGTTAATAACTTTATTAGAGTAGCGGCGAGGTCCGGTCGGCAAATTAGGGGTTAATAAGTGTAGGTAAGGTAGCGGAGACGTTGGTGGGGCAGATTAGGGGTTAATATATATATATAAATATAATGTATGTGTCTGCGATGTTAGGGGCAGCAGATTAGGGGTACATAGGTATAATGTAGGTTGCGGTGGTGTCTGGAGCGGCAGATTAGGGGTTAATAATAAAATGCAGGTATCAGTGATAGCGGGGGCGGAGGATTAGGGGTTAATATTTGTAAGGTTAGGGGTGTTTAGACTCGGGGTTCATGTTAGGGTGTTAGGTGCAGACTTAGAAAGTGTTTCCCCATAGGAAACAATGGGGCTGCGTTGGGATCTTAACGCTGCTTTTTTGCAGGTGTTATGTTTTTTTTCATCCCAAACTGCCTCATTTTTTCCTATGGGGGAATCGTGCACAAGCACCTTTTGCCATCTTACCGCTTCCGTAAGCAACGCTGGTATTGAGGGTTGAAGTGGCGGTATATTCGGCTCAACGCTCCCTTTTTGGAGCCTAACGCAGCCCTTCAGACAACTCTAAATACCAGCGTTGTCTTAAGGGTGCGTTGGAAAAAAAAGCTGTGTTAGCTAGGGGGGTCTTTACCGTCAAAACTCTAAATCTAGCCATTTGTATGCTAGGGGTCTACAATAAACCCCTTATAGGAGAGACTATACGAATTAATGACAAATTGTTAGTCTCCCATAAACATATTTCAAGCCATTTCTCACCTTTAACTCTGCTACTGAACAAAAAATTCTACTCAGGCCTAAATTCATACCGCCATGTGCAAATCCAAGGACAATATTCTTACATTCCAATCTTTCTACTTTTTAAGGACAGACTCATGAAAACATTTACCAAATTACGGTAAGACGAAATAGGTATCCCACTCAACACATGGTTTTCAAACTTTCAGATCAGACATTTCATTCATTCTCACCCACATAAAAATCAATTAAACGGAAAATTTGGAAATTTATGCCAACTTAAAGACACCCTCTCACATCTTATATCAACAACATACTAAATACTACAAACGACTCATACAGACAAACCCCCTTCATACAAACCTCAATGGGAAAAATAACTTAATTTACAACTTAATGACTCAGACTGGAAAAGAAGTTTCATAAACACCAATAAATCCTCTATTTCAGCTAATATAGTTAAGACAAACTATAAAATATTATCAAGATGGTACCTCACCCCATCACGCCTAAACCAAATATACCCATCAGCTACTTCGAAATGTTGGAGACACTGCAGAGAAGTGGAAACAATTTCACATATATGGTGGTACTGCCCAGAAATAAGGTCCTTTTGGGATCAAGTTTAACTTAATATTAACAAAAAACTTGACTGTAATACAACACTTGACCCCACGATAATCTTGCTGAACAATTTCCCTCAGTTACAATGCCACTACAGAAATACCGTACTTATAAGGGTCCTTATAAATAGTGCCAAAAAATTGATATTTCGTCACTGGGAAAAACCTCTAGCGCCCAATATATCCCAATGGTTACGAGAGGTTGAATATACCCTATCTCTTGAAGAAATTTACTATAGTTTTTATGGGAAAACTGATCAATTCTTCAACGTGCTTCTATTATGGACAGAAAACTAACATAAACACTAACTCTATTTTATATATATATATATATATATATATATATATATATATATATATATATATATATATATATATATATATATACATACACACAGGTAGCCCTCAGTTTACGTCGGGGTTAGGTTCCAGAAGGAATGGTTGTAAATTGAAACCGTTGTAAATTGAAACCCAGTTTATAATGTAAGTCAATGGGAAGTGAGGGAGTTAGATTCCAGGCCCCTCTCAAAATTGTCATACGTAACACCTAATACATTGTTTTTAAAGCTTTGAAATGAAGACTTTAAATGCTAAACAGCATTATAAACCTAATTAAATAATCACACAACAGACTGTATCATCAAACTAAGTTTAATGAACAAAAACATTTTTTTACTTGCATTTTTCTGCAAACAGTTCTCTGCATTGTTAGCATGTTAGATAATATTGGGTCTGCACCTATTCTATGCATTTCAATCTGGACTGATTAAGCAGTTAGTCACCCTCACCTCAAGCAGTTGGACAGGAAGATAATAGGGAAGTGGCTGCTAGATCTTGTTGCTCGATAGGTCTGGTCTGCTCTGTGTACACAGATTAATTTCAGTCTGCTAAGTTGCATAATTTTGCTGCAACACAAGCGGACAGCTCCACCTACTGGCTATTTTAATTAGTGCACTGCTTTTCAATAGCAGTTACATGACTGAAAAAAAGGTTGTTATTCTGAAATGGCGCAAGTTGAACCGGCGTAGACAGAGGGCCACCTGTAAATATATATATATATATATAAATATACATACACACATACATACATACATACACACCAGAAAGCTCTTACCCCTTCCCACTCATTTTCCCCCTTTCTTCACCATTTTTCTTTGGAACAGGTAATTTTACAATGCAGGGTCAAATGCTAGTGTCACATAATAGTTTGTGTTTATGTAAACCTGTATAACTCTGTTGATAACCTGAAATTTGTAATGCATGTAAGCTTAAAATGTTGATTTAATTTCCTTTTGTTTTGTATAAGATTATAAAATCTACAAAACAATTTAAAGAAAAAAAAATAAGCAGGCAACCTAATTTTTAAATGGCAGTAGCTTTAGCAAAACAGATGAGGAAAGGGATTTAGTAATAGATAACAAGCTAAAGATGGGTGCACAATGCAGGGCAGCGGCTACAAGGGCTAATAAGATACTAGCATGTATTAAAAGAGGCATTGTTGCAAGGGAGGAAAGCATAATTCTGTCACTATATAAATCCCCGGTAAGACCTCACCTTGAGTATGGAGTGCAGTTCTGAGGACTAATTTAAAAAAAATACATTGCAGACTTAAAAAAAGTTCAGAGAAAGGCAACAAAACTAAAAAGGGGAATTTAGAATTTAAGCTATGAGGAGAGGCTAGCCAAACTGGGTCTGTTTTCTCAACAAAAAAAAAAGGTGCTTGAGAAGTGACATGAGATGGCAGAAGCACCGTTTATTCCAAGAAAATTGTTTGTGACAAGAGGCCACAATTTAAGGCTGGCGGAAAGGAGCTTTAATCTCCAGCAACGTTAACGTCTTTTCACTGTAAGAGCAATAAAATTGTGGAACTCATCACCTAAGTAGGTAATAAATGCCAATACCTTAAATACATTTAAAAATGGTTTCGATACATTTCTGGCTAGAAACAGAATTCACAGATATGATTGCTTGTGTTAACTGGGTCACCTTTTTTAATGGGATTGATTTACGCTCAACTGGAGCTTACTGTAAGTATGTTAAGATTTGTACAGGTTGAACTCAATGGACTTCTGTCTTTTTTCAACCTCATATACTTGTTGAAAAATAATACGCACATATCCTTCACTAGTGGGAGCTAGCTGCTGATTGGTGCCTGCACACATTTGTCTCTTGTGATTGGCTAACTGGATGTGTTCAGCTAGCTGCCAGTTGTGCACTGCTGTTCCTTCAGCAAAGGATAACAAGAGAAATAAGCAAATTTGATAAAAGAAGTAAATTTGAAATTTGTTTAAAATTGTATGTTCTATCCAAATCATGAAAAAAAAAAAAACTTCAACATTCTACACAGTGATTGGTTAAATCAAAGCTCAAGCTCGTCTTCATATGTCCCTAAATGAGAGCAGGAACATGGATCCTTCCCAACAGACTTTTCAAGAGGTTTATCCATGATTTGCTCTTGATTTGCAAAACAACAGATCTTGTCTGATGCAGTGCTTAATTGTGAATATATAAACTATGCATACAGAAAATGACTTCATTGTCTTTTTAAGTAACTGCTGCTAAATTATAATATAAACCAGCAGCAATTTATTGTGTGTGTGCAACTTTTACTTCTGTATTCAGGATCACCGGCTGATCATCTCCCACAGGGTTATTGGTAGAGAGATACCTGCAAGCACAAACCTGACAAGAAATAAAAGTAAACATTCGGTGCGCACTCACATTTTCTATTTACACCTATGTATCTACAGTATCCCACAAAAGTGAGTACACCCCTCACATTTTTGTAAATATTTTATTATATATTTTCATGTGACAACACTGAAGAAAACAAAATTTATGCTTACCTGATAAATTTATTTCTCTTGTGGTGTATCCAGTCCACGGGTTCATCCATTACTTGTGGGATATTCTCCTTCCCAACAGGAAGCTGCAAGAGGACACCCACAGCAGAGCTGTCTATATAGCTCCTCCCCTAACTGCCACCCCCAGTCATTCGACCGAAGACAAGCAAGAAAAAAGGAGAAACTATAGGGTGCAGTGGTGACTGTAGTTTAAAAATAAAACACACCTGCCTTAAAATGACAGGGCGGGCCGTGGACTGGATACACCACAAGATAAATAAATTTATCAGGTAAGCATAAATTTTGTTTTCTCTTGTAAAGGTGTATCCAGTCCACGGTTTCATCCATTACTTGTGGGATACCAATACCAAAGCTTTAGGACACGGATGAAGGGAGGGACAAGGCAGGCCCTTAAACGGAAGGCACCACCTGCCTGTAAGACCTTTCTCCCAAAAATAGCCTCTGAAGAAGCAAAAGTATAGAATTTGTAGAATTTAGAAAAAGTATGAAGCGAAGACCAAGTCGCCGCCTTACAAATCTGTTCAACAGAGGCCTCATTTTTAAAAGCCCATGTGGAAGCTACCGCTCTAGTGGAATGAGCTGTAATTCTTTCAGGAGGCTGCTGGCCAGCAGTCTCATAAGCTAAGCGTATTATACTTCTTAGCCAAAAAGATAGAGAAGTTGCCGAAGCCTTTTGGCCTCTCCTCTGTCCAGAGAAGACACGAACAAAGCAGATGTTTGACAAAAATCCTTCGTAGCTTGTAAATAAAACTTTAAAGCACGAACCACATCAAGATTGTGTAAAAGACTTCCTTCTTTGAGGAAGGATTAGGACATAATGAAGGAACAACAATCTCCTGATTGATGTTCTTATTAGATACTACCTTAGGAAGAAACCCAGGTTTGGTACGCAAAACTACCTTATCTGCATGGAAAATCAGATAAGGGGAATCACACTGTAAAGCAGATAACTCCGAAACTCTTCGAGCCGAGGAGATAGCTACTAGAAACAGAACTTTCCAAGATAAAAGTTTAATATCTATGGAATGCAGAGGTTCAAACGGAACCCCTTGAAGAACCTTAAGAACTAAATTTAAACTCCATGGCGGAGCAACAGGTTTAAACACAGGCTTAATTCTGACTAAAGCCTGACAAAACGCCTGAACGTCTGGAACCTCAGCCAGATGTTTGTGCAAAAGAATAGACAGAGCAGAAATCTGTCCCTTTAAGGAACTAGCAGACAATACTTTCTCCAATCCCTCCTGGAGAAAGGATAAGATTCCAGGAATCCTGACTTTACTCCATGAGTAACCCTTGGATTCACACCAATGAAGATATTTACACCATATCTTATGATAGATTATCCTGGTGACAGGCTTTCGAGCCTGAATTAAGGTATCAATGACCGACTCGGAAAAACCACGCTTTGATAGAATCAAGCGTTCAATCTCCAAGCAGTCAGATGCAGAGAAATTAGATTTGGATATTTGAAAGGACCTTGAAGTAGAAGGTCCTGTCTCAGCGGCAGAGTCCATGGTGGAAAGGATGACATGTCCACCAGATCTGCATACCAAGTCCTGGGTGGCCACGCAGAAGCTATCAAAATCACTGAAGCTCTCTCCTGCTTGATCTTGGCAATCAGACGAGGGAGCAGAGGAAACGGTGGAAACACATAAGCCAGGCTGAAGGACCAGGGTGCTGCTAGAGCATCTATCAGCGCTGCCTTGGGATCCCTGGACATGGACCCATAACAAGGAAGCTTGGCGTTCTGACGAGACGCCATGAGATCCAGTTCTGGTTTGCCCCATAGTTGAATCAACTGGGCAAATACCTCCGGATGGAGTTCCCACTCCCCCGGATGAAAAGTCTGCCGTCTTAAAAAATCCGCCTCCCAGTTCTCTACTCCTGGGATATGGATAGCTGAGAGATGGCAAGAGTGAACCTCTGCCCATAGAATTATCTTTGAAACCTCCAACATCGCCAGGGGGCTCTTTGTACCCCCCTGATGGTTGATATAGGCTACAGTCGTGATGTTGTCTGACTGAAATCTGATGAACCTGACCGCAGCTAGCTGAGGCCAAGCCTAAAGAGCATTGAATATCGCTCTTAGTTCCAGAATGTTTATCGGAAGGAGGGCTTCCTCCTGAGTCCAGGAACCCTGAGCCTTCAGGGAGTTCCAGACTGCGCCCCAGTCCAGAAGGCTGGCATCTGTCGTCACTATAGTCCATTCTGGCCTGCGGAAACTCATTCCCCTGGACAGATGGACCCGAGATAGCCACCAGAGAAGAGAATCCCTGGTCTCTTGATTCAGATTTATCCGAGGGGACAAATCTGTGTAGTCCCCATTCCACTGATTGAGCATGCAAAGTTGCAGTGGTCTGAGATATAGGCGGGCAAACGGAACTATGTCCATTGCCGCTACCATTAGGCCGATTACTTCCATACACTGAGCCACTGATGGCCGAGAAGTGGAATGAAGAGCACGGTAGGAAGTTAGAAGTTTTGACAACCTGACCTCTGTCAGAAAAATTTTCATTTCTACTGAATCTATCAGAGTTCGTAGGAAGGAGACTCTTGTGAGAGGGGAGAGAGAACTCGATTCTTCGTTCACCTTCCACCCGTGAGACCTCAGAAAGGCCAGAACAATGTCCGTATGGGACTTGGCGATTTGAAAAGTCGACGCCTGTATCAGAATGTCGTCTAGGTAAGGGGCCACCGCTATGCCCCGTGGCCTTAGAACCGCCAGTAGGGACCCTAGAACCTTCGTAAAGTTTCTTGGTGCCGTGGCTAACCCGAAGGGAAGAGCCACAAACTGGTAATGCCTGTCTAGGAAGGCAAACCTGAGAAACCGATGATGATCTCTGTGTATCGGAATGTGGAGATAAGCATCCTTTAAGGCCACGGTAGTCATATATTGACCCTCCTGGATCAAAGGTAGGATGGTTCGAATAGTCTCCATCTTGAAGGATGGGACCCTGAGAAATTTGTTTAGGATCTTGAGATCCAAGATTGGTCTGAAAGTTCCCTCTTTTTTGGGAACTATAAACAGATTTGAATAGAATCCTTGCCCCTGTTCCTCCCTTGGAACTGGGTGGATCACTCCCATGACCAGAAGGTCTTGAACACAACGTAAGAATGCCTCTCTCTTTATCTGGTTTGCAGATAATTGTGAGAGATGAAATCTCCCTTTTGGAGATGAGGCTTTGAAATCCAGAAGATATCCCTGTATCCCTGGGAAACAATCTCCAGAGCCCAGGGATACTGGATGTCTCTTGCCCAAGCCTGGGCGAAGAGAGAAAGTCTGCCCCCAACTAGATCCGGTCCCGGATCGGGGGCTACTCCTTCAAGCTGTCTTAGAGGCAGCAGCAGGTTTTTTGGCCTGCTTTCCCTTGCTCCAAGCCTGGTTAGGTCTCCAGACTGGCTTGGACTGGGCAAAATTTCCTTCTTGTTTTGCAGTAGGGGAAGTTGAAGCTGCGCCACTCTTGAAGTTCCTAAAGGAACGAAAATTAGTCTGTTTGGTCCATAATTTGTTGGACCTATCCTGGGGACGGGCGTGGCCTTTCCCTCCAGTAATATCAGAAATGATCTCCTTCAGTCCAGGCCCGAATGGGGTCTGCCCTTTGAAGGGGATGTTGAGAAGCTTAGACTTTGAAGTAACGTCAGTTGACCAGGATTTAAGCAATAGCGCCCTACGCGCCTGAATGGCAAAACCTGAATTCTTAGCCGTTAGCTTAGTTAAATGAAAAACTGCGTCAGAAATAAATTAATTGGCTAACTTAAGAGCTTTAAGCCTGTCTAGTATAACACCCAACGGGGTCTCCACCTGTAGAGCCTCTTCAAGAGACTCGAACCAGAAAGCCGCTGCAGCAGTGACTGGGGCAATGCATGCAAGAGGCTGGAGAATAAAACCTTGTTGTATAAAGATTTTCTTAAGGAAACCCTCTAATTTTTTATCCATAGGATCTAGGAAAGCACAACTGTCCTCGACGGGGATAGTTGTACGCTTAGCTAGGGTAGATACTGCTCTCTCCACCTTAGGGACCGTCTGCCACGAGTCCCGTGTAGCGGCATCTATGGGAAACATCTTTTTAAACGCAGGAGGGGGAGAGAACGGTACACCTGGTCTATCCCATTCCTTCGTAATAATTTCTGAAAACCTCTTAGGGATTGGAAAAACATCAGTGTAAACAGGCACTGCAAAGTATTTGTCCATTTTACACAATTTCTCTGGGACTACAATGGTGTCACAGTCATCCAGAGTTGCTAAAACCTCCCTGAGCAACAAGCGGAGGTGTTCAAGCTTAAATTTAAATGCTGTCATTTCAGAGTCAGACTGGAGTAACGCCTTCCCTGAATCAGAAATGTCACCCACAGATAGAAGCTCTCCTGCTTCGGCTTCTGTACATTTTGAGGGTATATCAGACATAGCTACTAAAGCGTCAGAAAGCTCTGTATTTGTTCTAGCCCCAGAGCTGTCTCGCTTTCCTTGTAACCCTGGCAGTTTGGACAATACCTCTGTGAGGGTATGATTCATAACTGCCGCCATGTCTTGTAAGGTAAACGCATTGGACGCGCCAGATGTACTTGGCGTCACTTGCGCGGGAGATATAGGTTCTGACACATTGGGAGAGCTAGGTGGTTTAACCTCCCTTTTGTCAGTCTGAGAAACCTCTGGTGATAAATCCTTAAAACCCATAATATGGTCTTTATAACTTATAGAAAGATCAGTGCATTTGGCACACATTCTAAGAGGGGGTTCCACAATGGCTTCTAAACATAATGAACAAGGAGTTTCCTCTATGTCAGACATGTTTAACAGACTAGTAATGAGACCAGCAAGCTTGGAAAACACTTTAAAAATGTGAAAAAGCAATTAAATAAAAACGGTACAGTGCCTTTAAGATAAAAAAAACTACCTCATAAACTGCAAAACAGTGATAAAAAGTAGTAAACTCTACGAAATTTTTACAGTGTGTATAAGAGACTAAAGCAGCATTGCACCCACTTGCAAATGGATGATTAACCCCTTAGACCCCAAAACGGATTTGAAAAACGGAAAAACCTCTGCTGTGGCCCTACCTGCCCTTAAAAACGATTTTTGCAGGAAAAACACCCTCTATAGTGGTCCTAGATGCCAGAGGACTCCTTTAGGGAAGCTGGATGTCTCAGTCTGAATATCAACTGCGCATAAAGCGCGCAAAAATAGGCCCCTCCCACCATGCACTGAATGTCAGAGGGCCTTAAAAAAAGTACTCCTAGGAGTGATCTAACAAGCCATGTGGAAAACTAGGCCCCAAATAAAGATTTATCACCCTCAGAGAAAAAAACATTTTTACCATAAAACATGCAAACGTTTTTACACTAAGTAATATGAGTATTAACATGAATATTACCCTTTTTTGCAAGCATGAACCCAGTTGCTGTTAAATCACTGTATCAGGCTTACCTAAAATATACCAGGCACTGTCAGCATTTTCTAGACCTTATCATCTCTCTAGAAAAAAATATACTGAACATACCTCAAAGCAGGCAATCTGCAGACCGTCCCCCCAACTGAAGTTTTCTTTCCATACTCTTCCGTTACGTGTGAGAACAGCAATGGACCTTAGTTACAAACTGCTAAGATCATCAAACCTCCAGGCAGAATTCTTCTTCCAATTTCTGCCTGAGAGTAAAACAGTACAACGCCGGTACCGTTTAAAAATAACAAACTTTTGATTGAAGGTAAAAACGACACTAAGTCACCACATCTCTCTTGATACTTCCTTTCTTGTCGAGAGCTGCAAGAGAATGACTGGGGGTGGCAGTTAGGGGAGGAGCTATATAGACAGCTCTGCTGTGGGTGTCCTCTTGCAGCTTCCTGTTGGGAAGGAGAATATCCCACAAGTAATGGATGAACCCATGGACTGGATACACCTTTACAAGAGAAATTACACTTAGCTACAATGTAAAGTAGTGAGTGTACAGCCTGTATAACAGTGTAACTTTGCTGTACCCTCAAAATAACTCAACACACAGCCATTAATGTCTAAACCGTTGGCAACAAAAGTGAGTACACCCCTAAGTGGAAATGTCAAAATTGGGCCCAAAGAGTCAATACTTTGTGTAGCCACCATTATTTTCCAGCACTGCCTTAACCCTCTTGGGCATGGAGTTCACCAAAGCTTCACAGGTTGCCACTGGAGTCCTTTTCCACTCCTCCATGACTACATCACGGAGCTGGTGGATGTTAGAATTCTTGCGCTCCCCCACTTCCATTTGAGGATGCCCCACAGATGCTCAATAGGGTTTAGGTTTGGAGACATGCTTGGCCAGTCCATCAACTTTCCCCTTAGCTTTTTTAGCAAGGCAGTAGTCGTCTTGGAGGTGTGTTTGGGTTTGCAATCATGTTGGAATACTGCCCTGCGGCCCAGTCTCCAAAGGGAGAATGCTCTGCTTCAGTATGTCACAGTACATATTGGTATTCATGGTTCCCTCAATGAACTGTAGCTCCCCGGTGCCGGCAGCACTCATGCAGGCCGAGACCATGACACTCCCACAACCTGTCAGGGTGCCAGGAATCAGACTGAGATGAGAAGTGCAAAAATAATTACAAATAATTAAAAAGGCCACAAGTCAAATAAGCCGGGAGTCAAAACTAGAGCTGGTAGTCAGACGAGCCAGAATCAGGAACAAGGAGAACAGCAGAGTAAGGAACAAGCCATGGATCAGGAACAAGCCATGGATCAGGAACCAGGAGGGACATCAGACAGCCAGGTAATACACAGGAATTCTCACAAACAGGTTTGAGACAATGCAAGGGCAAAGCATACTGAACAGAGGCCCTTTAAATAATAAGTGATGACATCACAATTCTGAGACTGCAAACCATCTCACATGGATGATGTACACCAGTCTGGCCATAAAAGGTCATGCAGGAAATGAGCAGCATCACACACTATGCACCAGAGTCAGCAAGAGAGGTGAGTAAAATGGCTGCCAGCAGCACATGGCAAACAAAGCAGGGAAAAAACCCTGACAGTACCCTCCCCTCAACGACCCCTCCCCCACGGGATGACAAAAGGCTTATTGGGGAAACGGGCATGGAAGGCACGGAGGAGGACGGGAGCATGAACATCAGAGGAGGGAACCCATGAACGCTCCTCCGGACCGTTACCCCTCCAGTGAAGCAAATACTGTACTCGGCCCCTGGACATACAGAGTCAATAATGCTGCTGACCTCATATTCTTCATGGTTGTCAACAAAGATAGGACGGGGATGAGGCAACACAGTCGTAAACCGATTACAAACCAATGGTTTCAAGAGGGAGACATGAAAAACATTGGAGATGCGCATTGCAGGAGGAAGGTCAATGTAGGCCACAGGATTGACCCGTCGGAGTATTCGAAAAGGACCAACATAACGGGGGACCAGTTTATTGGAAGGCACACCAAGGTTCAAGTTGCAGGAGGACAGCCAAACCCTGTCACCAACCTGGTAGGAAGGCGCGGGCAGACGCCTACGATCAGCCTGGAACTTTTGGCGCTGCATAGAACGATGAAGGCAATCCTGAATCATCTGCACCCACATGTAACGGAGTTGCCGGAGATGCTCCTCCAAAGCCGGAATACCCTGAGACATGAATGAACCGGGCAACAAGGATGGTTGAAACCCAAAATTCGCCATGAACGGGGATAACTTGGAGGAAGCATTAATAGCACTATTACGAGCAAACTCTGGCCAAGGTAACAGTTCAGACCAATTATTGTGGTGATCTGACACATAGCAACGGAGGAACTGTTCCAAAGCATGATTAGACCGTTCCGCAGCCCCATTGGATTGAGTGTGATATGCCGAGGAGAAGGAAAGCTGGATCCCCATTTGAGCACAAAAGGAACGCCAAAATCTGGAGACAAACTGGCTACCCCGGTCCAACACTATCTCCTTGGGTAACCCATGTAAACGGAAGACCTCCAGGGCAAAAATTGAAGCAAGCTCCTGAGCGGTAGGCAGCTTCTTCAAGGGAATGCAATGTGACATTTTAGAAAAACAGTCAACCACCATAAGATTAACAGTACTGCCATTGGAAACAGGGAGCTCGACAATGAAGTCCATAGAAAGATGTGTCCAAGGACGCTCACCATTAGCAATAGGTTGAAGAAGACCCACAGGAAGACGTCGAGGAGTCTTATTCTGTCCACAAACTGAGCAGGAGGCAACATACACAGCAACATCAGAACGAAGACATGGCCACCAGAATTGTCGAGTGACAGAACAAATCATTTGGTTCTTGCCTGGGTGACCTGCGGCTTTAGGATAGTGGTAAGTTTGCAAAAGTTTAGTTAGAAGATTCTCAGGAACAAAACACTTACCACTAGGTTTCTCAGGCGGTGCATTGGTTTGTGCAGCCAGGATCTCCTCCCCCAAGGGAGAAGTCAAATTAGTACATATGGTAGCCAAAATATGGTCAGGAGGTATAACTGGAGTAGGTACAGACTCCTCCTTGGACAGAGGCGAAAATTGTCGAGAGAGGGCATCAGCCCTAACATTCTTACTACCAGGCAGGTAGGAGACCACATAATTAAACAGAGACAAAAATAGCGCCCATCTGGCCTGTCAGGGCGACAAACGTTTTGCTTCAGATAGATAAGTTAAATTCTTGTGGTCAGTAAGAATGTGAACTGGTACGCTAGTACCCTCGAGAAGATGCCTCCATTCCTTGAGTGCCAAAATTATGCCCAGTAGTTCCCTGTCACCAATTTCATAGTTGCACACAACTGGAAACAATTTTTTTACAGAGAAGAAACCGCACGGATGCAAGAAACTGTCAGGTGTAGGACATTGAGACAAGAGGGCACCTACTCCAGTCTCAGGCGCATCAACCTCAAAAACGAAAGGCAGGGCAGGGTTAGGATGAGTCAGAACTGGAGCGGCAGCAAAGTCAGTCTTAAGACTATCAAAGGCCTTAATGGCAGTAGGTGACCAATGGAGTGGATCATTCTCTTCATGGGTCATGTCTGTGATAGGTTTGACCAAGGAAGAAAAGTTTTTAATAAACTTTCTATAGTAATTGGCGAACCCCAAAAAACGTTGAATAGACCGAAGACCAACTGGGTGAGGCCACTGCAGAACTGCAGACAACTTGTCAGGATTCATGGAGAACCCTGCAATGGAGATAACATAACCTAGGAAGGTTACTTGAGTCTGATGGAACTCACATTTCAATCCCAACTGCATCGGCTCAGCAGTACCTGGTGACTCGGAACCAGGAGGCATGGGAGGAGAGGGAGGCATGGGTGG
This sequence comes from Bombina bombina, assembly GCF_027579735.1. NCBI lineage: Eukaryota > Metazoa > Chordata > Amphibia > Anura > Bombinatoridae > Bombina > Bombina bombina. Next base: position 157,074,781 of record NC_069510.1, on the reverse strand, counting down.
GAACGAACACGTAGGAGACAACGGAACAGGAGGCTTCCGCAAGCGCTCCTTGAAAGAGGTCCACTCTCTGAGTCTGATGTCAATTAGGATAAAAAAAGACACCAAAGCCTCGAGATCCTCTGGTAAATCTCTGGTAGCAACTTTGTCTTTAATCGTATCAGAGAGCCCAAGAAAGAAGGCGGCAACAAGGGCTTCATTGTTCCAACCTACCCCTGCGGCAAGCGTACGGAACTCAATGGCATACTGAGCAACAGATCTCGTACCTTGCTGAATGGACATGAGTCGTTTAGCAGCAGAGGAGGAGCAAGCCGGAACATCAAATACCCTTCGAAAGGAGGCCACAAATTCAGGGTAATTTGAAATCACAGGTTTATTAGTCTCCCACAAGGGATTAGCCCAGGCAAGAGCTGTGTCAGAGAGTAACGAGATAAGAAATCCCACCTTAGCTCTGTCAGAGGGAAACGCTTGAGGTAACATCTCAAAGTAAATGCCCACCTGGTTCAAAAACCCTCTGCACTGAATAGGATCACCTCCATATCGCTGAGGTAGAGGTGCAGAACCGGACATGCTCCTGGTAGGACTAGGTGCAGCAGCGGAAACAGAAGCAGCCATAACTTGCGGAACACTTTGGTCCAAATGTGCAGTGCGAGTCAGCAGGGTTTGCAGGGCTAGTGCAAATTGATCCAAGCGGTGATCCTGTTCATCCATCCTGGAAATTATTGTAGGTAAAGGTGGATTATTAGCACCATCAGGATTCATGGCCCTTGTGTAATGTCAGGGTGCCAGGAATCAGACTGAGACTAGAAGTGCAAAAATAATCACACCTTTATTAATAGCAAAAAATAATAAAAAAAGTCCACAAGTCAAATAACAAGCCAGGAGTCAAAACCAGAGAATGTAGTCAGACGAGCCGAGCCAGGAGCCAAATCGAATAGTCAGACGAGTCGAGTCAGGAGCCAAAGCGAGTAGTCAGACGAGCCAGAATCAGGAACAAGGAGAACAGCAGAGTCAGGAACAAGCCAGGGATCAGGAACCAGGAGGGACGTCAGACAGCCAGGTAAAACACAGGAGCTCTCACAAACAGGTCTGAGACAACGCAAGGACAAAGCATACTGAACAGAGGCCCTTTAGATGACATCACAATTCTGAGACTGCAACCTGTCTCACACGGATGATGTACACCAGTCTGGTCATAAAAGGGCATGTAGGAAATGAGCAGCATCACACACTATGCACCAGAGTCAGCAAGAGAGGTGAGTAAAATGGCTGCCAGCAGCACATGGCAAATAAAGCAGGGAAAAAACCCTGACACCACCATGCTTGACTGTAGGCAAGACACACTTATCTTTGTACTCCTCACCTGGTTGCCCCCACACACGCTTGACAACATCTGAACCAAAGAAGTTTATCTTGGTCTCATCGGACTACAGGACATGGTTCCAGTACTCTATGCCCTTAGTATGCTTGTCTTCAGCAAACTGTTTGCAGGCTTTCTTGTGCATCATCTTTAGAAGAAGCTTCCTTCTGGGACGACAGCCATGCAGACCAATTTTATGCAGTGTGCCGTATGTGCCCCTTCAACCTCTGCAGCAATGCTGGCAGCACTCATACGTTTATTTCCCAAAGACAACTTCTGGATATGACGCTGAGCACGTGCACTCAACTTCTTTGGTCGACCATGGTGAGGTCTGTTCCGAGTGGAACCTGTCCTGTGAAACCGCTGTATGGTCTTGCCCACCGTGCTGCAGCTCAGTTTCAGGGTCTTGGCAATCTTCTTATAGCCTCGGCCATCTTTATGTAGAGCAACGATTCTTTTTTTCAGATCCTTAGAGAGTTCTTTGCCATGAGGTGCCATGTTAAACTTTCAGCGACCAGTATGAGAGAGTGTGAGAGCGATAACACCAAATTTAATACACCTGCTCCCCATTCACACCTGAGACCTTGTAACACTAACGAGTAACATGACACCGGGGAGGGAAAATGGCCAATTGGGCCCAATTTGGACATTTCCACTTAGGGGTGTACTTACTTTTGCCTACGGTTTAGACATTAATGGCTATGTGTTCAGTTATTTTGAGGGGACAGCAAATTTACACTGTTATACAGGCTGTACACTCACTACTTTACATTGTAGCAAAGTGTCATTTCTTCAGTGTTGTCACATGAAAAGATATAATAAAATATTTACACTGTTATACAGGCTGTACACTCACTACTTTACATTGTAGTGTCATTTCTTCAGTGTTGTCACATGAAAAGATATAATAAATATTTACAATGTTATACAGGCTGTACACTCACTACTTTACATTGTAGTAAAGTGTCATTTCTTCAGTGTTGTCGCATGAAAAGATATAATAAAATAGTTACACTGTTATACAGGCTGTACACTCACTACTTTACATTGTAACAAAGTGTCATTTCTTCAGTGTTGTCACATGAAAAGATATAATAAAATATTTACACTGTTATACAGGCTGTACAATCACTACTTTACATTGTAGTAAAGTGTCATTTCTTCAGTGCTGTCACATGAAAAGATATAATAAATATTTACACTGTTATACAGGCTGTACACTCACTACTTTACATTGTAGTAAAGTGTCATTTCTTCAGTGTTGTCACATGAAAAGATATAATAAAATATTTACACTGTTATACAGGCTGTACACTCACTACTTTACATTGTAGTAAAGTGTCATTTCTTCAGTGTTGTCACATGAAAAGATATAATAAAATATTTACACTGTTATACAGGCTGTACACTCACTACTTTACATTGTAGCAAAGTGTCATTTCTTCAGTGTTGTCACATGAAAAGATATAATAAATATTTACACTGTTATACAGGCTGTACAATCACTACTTTACATTGTAGTAAAGTGTCATTTCTTTAGTGTTGTCACATGAAAAACAGAATTTATGTTTACCTGATAAATTACTTTCTCCAACGGTGTGTCCGGTCCACGGCGTCATCCTTACTTGTGGGATATTCTCTTCCCCAACAGGAAATGGCAAAGAGCCCAGCAAAGCTGGTCACATGATCCCTCCTAGGCTCCGCCTACCCCAGTCATTCGACCGACGTTAAGGAGGAATATTTGCATAGGAGAAACCATATGGTACCGTGGTGACTGTAGTTAAAGAAAATAAATTATCAGACCTGATTAAAAAAACCAGGGCGGGCCGTGGACCGGACACACCGTTGGAGAAAGTAATTTATCAGGTAAACATAAATTCTGTTTTCTCCAACATAGGTGTGTCCGGTCCACGGCGTCATCCTTACTTGTGGGAACCAATACCAAAGCTTTAGGACACGGATGAAGGGAGGGAGCAAATCAGGTCACCTAAATGGAAGGCACCACGGCTTGCAAAACCTTTCTCCCAAAAATAGCCTCAGAAGAAGCAAAAGTATCAAACTTGTAAAATTTGGTAAAAGTGTGCAGTGAAGACCAAGTCGCTGCCCTACATATCTGATCAACAGAAGCCTCGTTCTTGAAGGCCCATGTGGAAGCCACAGCCCTAGTGGAATGAGCTGTGATTCTTTCGGGAGGCTGCCGTCCGGCAGTCTCGTAAGCCAATCTGATGATGCTTTTAATCCAAAAAGAGAGAGAGGTAGAAGTTGCTTTTTGACCTCTCCTTTTACCGGAATAAACAACAAACAAGGAAGATGTTTGTCTAAAATCCTTTGTAGCATCTAAACAGAATTTTAGAGCGCGAACAACATCCAAATTGTGCAACAAACGTTCCTTCTTTGAAACTGGTTTCGGACACAGAGAAGGTACGATAATCTCCTGGTTAATGTTTTTGTTAGAAACAACTTTTGGAAGAAAACCAGGTTTAGTACGTAAAACCACCTTATCTGCATGGAACACCAGATAAGGAGGAGAACACTGCAGAGCAGATAATTCTGAAACTCTTCTAGCAGAAGAAATTGCAACTAAAAACAAAACTTTCCAAGATAATAACTTAATATCAACGGAATGCAAGGGGTTCAAACGGAACCCCCTGAAGAACTGAAAGAACTAAATTGAGACTCCAAGGAGGAGTCAAAGGTTTGTAAACAGGCTTAATTCTAACCAGAGCCTGAACAAAGGCTTGAAACATCTGGCACAGCGGCCAGCTTTTTGTGAAGTAACACAGACAAGGCAGAAATCTGTCCCTTCAGGGAACTTGCAGATAATCCTTTTTCCAATCCTTCTTGAAGGAAGGATAGAATCCTAGGAATCTTAACCTTGTCCCAAGGGAATCCTTTAGATTCACACCAACAGATATATTTTTTCCAAATTTTGTGGTAAATCTTTCTAGTTACAGGCTTTCTGGCCTGAACAAGAGTATCGATAACAGAATCTGAGAATCCTCGCTTCGATAAGATCAAGCGTTCAATCTCCAAGCAGTCAGCTGGAGTGAAACCAGATTCGGATGTTCGAACGGACCCTGAACAAGAAGGTCTCGTCTCAAAGGTAGCTTCCAAGGAGGAGCCGATGACATATTCACCAGATCTGCGTACCAAGTCCTGCGTGGCCACGCAGGAGCTATCAAGATCACCGACGCCCTCTCCTGATTGATCCTGGCTACCAGCCTGGGGATGAGAGGAAACGGCGGGAACACATAAGCTAGTTTGAAGGTCCAAGGTGCTACTAGTGCATCCACTAGAGCCGCCTTGGGATCCCTGGATCTGGACCCGTAGCAAGGAACTTTGAAGTTCTGACGAGAGGCCATCAGATCCATGTCTGGAATGCCCCACAGCTGAGTGACTTGGGCAAAGATTTCCGGATGGAGTTCCCACTCCCCCGGATGCAATGTCTGAGACTCAGAAAATCCGCTTGCCAATTTTCCACTCCTGGGATGTGGATAGCAGACAGGTGGCAGGAGTGAGACTCCGCCCATAGAATGATTTTGGTCACTTCTTCCATCGCCAGGGAACTCCTTGTTCCCCCCTGATGGTTGATGTACGCAACAGTTGTCATGTTGTCTGATTGAAACCGTATGAACTTGGCCCTCGCTAGCTGAGGCCAAGCCTTGAGAGCATTGAATATCGCTCTCAGTTCCAGAATATTTATCGGTAGAAGAGATTCTTCCCGAGACCAAAGACCCTGAGCTTTCAGGGATCCCCAGACCGCGCCCCAGCCCATCAGACTGGCGTCGGTCGTGACAATGACCCACTCTGGTCTGCGGAATGTCATCCCTCGTGACAGGTTGTCCAGGACAGCCACCAACGGAGTGAGTCTCTGGTCCTCTGATTTACTTGTATCTTCGGAGACAAGTCTGTATAGTCCCCATTCCACTGACTGAGCATGCACAGTTGTAATGGTCTTAGATGAATGCGTGCAAAAGGAACTATGTCCATTGCCGCTACCATCAACCCGATCACTTCCATGCACTGAGCTATGGAAGGAAGAGGAACGGAATGAAGTATCCGACAAGAGTCTAGAAGTTTTGTTTTTCTGGCCTCTGTCAGAAAAATCCTCATCTCTAAGGAGTCTATTATTGTTCCCAAGAAGGGAACCCTTGTTGACGGAGATAGAGAACTCTTTTCCACGTTCACTTTCCATCCGTGAGATCTGAGAAAGGCCAGGACAATGTCCGTGTGAGCCTTTGCTTGAGGAAGGGACGACGCTTGAATCAGAATGTCGTCCAAGTAAGGTACTACAGCAATTGCCCCTTGGTCTTAGCACAGCTAGAAGGGACCCTAGTACCTTTGTGAAAATCCTTGGAGCAGTGGCTAATCCGAAAGGAAGCGCCACGAACTGGTAATGTTTGTCCAGGAATGCGAACCTCAGGAACCGATGATGTTCCTTGTGGATAGGAATATGTAGATACGCATCCTTTAAATCCACCGTGGTCATGAATTGACCTTCCTGGATGGAAGGAAGAATAGTTCGAATGGTTTCCATCTTGAACGATGGAACCTTGAGAAACTTGTTTAAGATCTTGAGATCTAAGATTGGTCTGAACGTTCCCTCTTTTTTGGGAACTATAAACAGATTGGAGTAGAACCCCATCCCCTGTTCTCTTAATGGAACGGGATGAATCACTCCCATTTTTAACAGGTCTTCTACACAATGTAAGAATGCCTGTCTTTTTATGTGGTCTGAAGACAACTGAGACCTGTGGAACCTCCCCCTTGGGGGAAGTCCCTTGAATTCCAGAAGATAACCTTGGGAGACTATTTCTAGCGCCCAAGGATCCAGAACATCTCTTGCCCAAGCCTGAGCGAAGAGAGAGAGTCTGCCCCCCACCAGATCCGGTCCCGGATCGGGGGCCAACATTTCATGCTGTCTTGGTAGCAGTGGCAGGTTTCTTGGCCTGCTTTCCCTTGTTCCAGCCTTGCATTGGTCTCCAAGCTGGCTTGGCTTGAGAAGTATTACCCTCTTGCTTAGAGGACGTAGCACTTTGGGCTGGTCCGTTTCTACGAAAGGGACGAAAATTAGGTTTATTTTTTGCCTTGAAAGGCCGATCCTGAGGAAGGGCGTGGCCCTTACCCCCAGTGATATCCGAGATAATCTCTTTCAAGTCAGGGCCAAACAGCGTTTTCCCTTGAAAGGAATGTTAAGTAGCTTGTTCTTGGAAGACGCATCAGCCGACCAAGATTTCAACCAAAGCGCTCTGTGCGCCACAATAGCAAACCCAGAATTCTTAGCCGCTAACCTAGCCAATTGCAAAGTGGCGTCTAGGGTGAAAGAATTAGCCAATTTGAGAGCATTGATTCTGTCCATAATCTCCTCATAAGGAGGAGAATCACTGTCGACCGCCTTTATCAGCTCATCGAACCAGAAACATGCGGCTGTAGCGACAGGGACAATGCATGAAATTGGTTGTAGAAGGTAACCCTGCTGAACAAACATCTTTTTAAGCAAACCTTCTAATTTTTTATCCATAGGATCTTTGAAAGCACAACTATCCTCTATGGGTATAGTGGTGCGTTTCTTTAAAGTGGAAACCGCTCCCTCGACCTTGGGGACTGTCTGCCATAAGTCCTTTCTGGGGTCGACCATAGGAAACAATTTTTTAAATATGGGGGGAGGGACGAAAGGAATACCGGGCCTTTCCCATTCTTTATTAACAATGTCCGCCACCCGCTTGGGTATAGGAAAAGCTTCTGGGAGCCCCAGCACCTCTAGGAACTTGTCCATTTTACATAGTTTCTCTGGGATGACCAGCTTGTCACAATCATCCAGAGTGGATAATACCTCCTTAAGCAGAATGCGGAGATGTTCCAACTTAAATTTAAATGCAATCACATCAGGTTCAGCTTGTTGAGAAATGTTCCCTGAATCAGTAATTTCTCCCTCAGACAAAACCTCCCTGGCCCCATCAGACTGAGTTAGGGGCCCTTCAGAAATATTAATATCAGCGTCGTCATGCTCTTCAGTATCTAAAACAGAGCAGTCGCGCTTACGCTGATAAGTGTTCATTTTGGCTAAAATGTTTTTGACAGAATTATCCATTACAGCCGTTAATTGTTGCATAGTAAGGAGTATTGGCGCGCTAGATGTACTAGGGGCCTCCTGAGTGGGCAAGACTCGTGTAGACGAAGGAGGGAATGATGCAGTACCATGCTTACTCCCCTCACTTGAGGAATCATCTTGGGCATCATTGTCATTGTCACATAAATCACATTTATTTAAATGAATAGGAATTCTGGCTTCCCCACATTCAGAACACAGTCTATCTGGTAGTTCAGACATGTTAAACAGGCATAAACTTGATAACAAGTACAAAAAACGTTTTAAAATAAAACCGTTACTGTCACTTTAAATTTTAAACTGAACACACTTTATTACTGCAAATGCGAAAAAACATGAAGGAATTGTTCAAAATTCACCAAATTTTCACCACAGTGTCTTAAAGCCTTAAAAGTATTGCACACCAAATTTGGAAGCTTTAACCCTTAAAATAACGGAACCGGAGCCGTTTTGAACTTTAACCCCTTTACAGTCCCTGGTATCTGCTTTGCTGAGACCCAACCAAGCCCCAAGGGGAATACGATACCAAATGACACCTTCAGGAAGTCTTTTCTAAGTATCAGAGCTCCTCTCACATGCGACTGCATGCCATGCCTCTCAAAAACAAGTGCGCAACACCGGCGCGAAAATGAGGCTCTGCCTATGCTTTGGGAAAGCCCCTAAAGAATAAGGTGTCTAAAACAGTGCCTGCCGATATTATTATATCAAAATACCCAGATAAAATGATTCCTCAAGGCTAAATATGTGTTAATAATCAATCGATTTAGCCCAAAAAAAGTCTACAGTCTTAATAAGCCCTTTTTGAAGCCCTTATTTACAATCGTAATAAACATGGCTTACCGGATCCCAGAGGGAAAATGACAGCTTCCAGCATTACATCGTCTTGTTAGAATGTGTCATACCTCAAGCAGCAAGAGACTGCTCACTGTTCCCCCAACTGAAGTTAATTGCTCTCAACAGTCCTGTGTGGAACAGCCATGGATTTTAGTGACGGTTGCTAAAATCATTTTCCTCATACAAACAGAAATCTTCATCTCTTTTCTGTTTCTGAGTAAATAGTACATACCAGCACTATTTCAAAATAACAAACTCTTGATTGAATAATAAAAACTACAGTTAAACACTAAAAAACTCTAAGCCATCTCCGTGGAGATGTTGCCTGTACAACGGCAAAGAGAATGACTGGGGTAGGCGGAGCCTAGGAGGGATCATGTGACCAGCTTTGCTGGGCTCTTTGCCATTTCCTGTTGGGGAAGAGAATATCCCACAAGTAAGGATGACGCCGTGGACCGGACACACCTATGTTGGAGAAAGATATAATAAAATATTTACACTGTTATACAGGCTGTACACTCGCTACTTTACATTGTAGTAAAGTGTCATTTCTTCAGTGTTGTCACATGAAAAGATATAATCAAATATTTACACTGTTATACAGGCTGTACACTCACTACTTTACATTGTAGTAAAGTGAGATTTCTTCAGTGTTGTCACATGAAAAGATATAATAAATATTTACACTGTTATACAGGCTGTACACTCACTACTTTATATTGTAACAAAGTGTCATTTCTTCAGTGCTGTCACATGAAAAGATATAATAAAATATTTACACTGTTATACAGGCTGTACACTCACTACTTTACATTGTAGTAAAGTGTCATTTCTTCAGTGTTGTCACATGAAAAGATATAATAAAATATTTACACTGTTATACAGGCTGTACACTCACTACTTTACATTGTAGTAAAGTGTAATTCCTTCAGTGTTGTCACATGAAAAGATATAATAAATATTTACACTGTTATACAGCTGTACACTCACTACTTTACATTGTAACAAAGTATAATTTCTTCAGTGTTGTCACATGAAAAGATATAATAAAATATTTACACTGTTATACAGGCTGTACACTCACTACTTTACATTGTAGTGTCATTTCTTCAGTGTTGTCACATGAAAAGATATAATAAATAGTTACACTGTTATACAGGCTGTACACTCACTACTTTACATTGTAGCAAAGTGTCATTTCTTCAGTGTTGTCACATGAAAAGATATAATAAATAGTTACACTGTTATACAGGCTGAATACTCACTACTTTACATTGTAACAAAGTGTCATTTCTTCAGTGTTGTCACATAAAAAGATATAATAAAATATTTACACTGTTATACAGGCTGTACACTCACTACTTTACATTGTAGCAAAGTGTCATTTCTTCAGTGTTGTCACATGAAAAGATATAATAAATATTTACACTGTTATACAGGCTGTACACTCACTAGTTTACATTGTAGTAAAGTGTAATTTCTTCAGTGTTGTCACATGAAAAGATATAATAAAATATTTACACTGTTATACAGACTGTAGACTCACTACTTTACATTGTAGCAATGTGTCATTTCTTCAGTGTTGTCCCATGAAAAGCTATAATAAATATTTACACTGTTATACAGGCTGTACACTCACTACTTTACATTGTAGCAAAGTGTCATTTCTTCAGTGTTGTCACATGAAAAGATATAATAAATATTTACACTGTTATACAGACTGTACACACACTACTTTACATTGTAGCAAAGTGTCATTTCTTCAGTGTTGTCACATGAAAAGATATAATAAAATATTTACACTGTTATATAGGCTGTACACTCACTACTTTACATTGTAACAAAGTGTCATTTCTTCAGTGCTGTCACATGAAAAGATATAATAAATATTTACACTGTTATACAGGCTGTACACTCACTACTTTACATTGTAGTAAAGTGTCATTTCTTCAGTGTTGTCACATGAAAAGATATAATAAAATATTTACACTGTTATACAGGCTGTATACTCACTACTTTACATTGTAACAAAGTGTCATTTCTTCAGTGTTGTCACATGAAAAGATATAATAAAATATTTACACTGTTATACAGGCTGTACACTCACTACTTACATTGTAACAAAGTGTCATTTCTTCAGTGTTGTCACATGAAAAGATATAATAAAATATTTACACTGTTATACAGGCTGTACACTCACTACTTTACATTGTAGTAAAGTGTAATTTCTTCAGTGTTGTCACATGAAAACATATAATAAAATATTTACACTGTTATACAGGCTGTACACTCACTACTTTACATTGTAACAAAGTGTCATTTCTTCAGTGTTGTCACATGAAAAGATATAATAAAACAGTTACAAAAATGTGAGGGGCATACTCACTTTTGTGGGATACTGTATGTACCTGTCTATCTCTGTCTGTCTGTATCTCTCGAGCTCTATCTTTCTATCTCTCGAGCTCTATCTTTCTATCTCTCGAGCTCTATCTATCTCTCAAGCTCTATCTTTCGAGCTCTCAAGAAATATATCAGACCTCCCAACTGTCCATATTTGGAAAGGGACAGTGGGACAGAGCCCAGAATCAGGGACTGTCCCTCTCAAATATGGACAGTTGGTCTGATATTATATTTATTTTTTTTACAGCCATATGTCCCTTTTTGCAGACTTTCCCTTAGCCCCAACCAAAGAGCACATGACCACACCTACAAACTCACCAGACACACCCACAACTCCACCCAATAATCACCCACAAACCCAACCCTCCCAACATGGCTCCACCCACAAAACGGTAATGAACCCCCATCAACCTCCTCAGTCACTGATAACCTGCCACAAATGTTGGGAGGTTTGTGATATTAATTACAAGGCAAATGTTTACCTTATTTGCGGAGTCAACAAAAGCCTAAATATAATAAATAGCAGATCTACAACTGCCCACTGTAATCATTTTATTTCTCTGTGTTTCATCTAAAAGACAGACACTTGTTTTTCTTAACAGTACTTTTGTGTAAATTTGTGCTTTGTCTCGCATTCCCTAGAGAGGCCAAAATGCAAACGTTTAAGCTGCAAATCAAATACAGTAGAGGGCTTAGAATATTTTGCAGCTTTTTGGCCTCTCTAGGGAGTATGAGACAAAGTGCAATATTTACACAAAACAAGAGATGTTCCTACTCTGTCCTTTATAATTCAACATTTTCTACTCAGGATTTGCGGAGGGTTGTGGGAGATGTCCTACCTGCTAGTTGGTATTTGGAAGAAGCAGACAACCGAAGATGCAATATTAGTTCAAATGGACTGCATTTTACTTGGGTAGGTAATGTGCACATGCCTGGAGCACTTTACAGCAGCAGTTTTGCAAGAATGTTTTTAAGCGCTAGATAGCAGTGGTGTTTTCACAATGTATAATTTGTAAAAGCATTCTGCCATATACTGCTCATAACACGTTCATGCTCCTGAGCCAACCTACCTGTTTTTTAAACAAAGTATACCAAGAGGACAAAGCAAATTTGATTATAGAAGTGAAATGTAAAGTGTTTTTTTTTTTTTTTAATTTTCCCCTCTTAGTTAGACTAACGGTAAGTGCATGATTGTGTACAACTCGTAGTTAGACTAACAGTAAGTGCATGATTGTGTACAACTCTTAGTAAGACTAACGGTAAGTGCATGACTGTATACAACTCTTAGTTAGACTAACGGTAAGTGCATGATTGTGTACAACTCTTAGTTAGACTAAAGGTAAGTGCATGATTGTGTACAACTCTTAGACTAACGGTAAGTGCATGATTGTGTACAACTCTTAGACTAATGGTAAGTGCATAATTGTGTACAACTCTTAGTCAGACTAACGGTAAGTGCATTACTGTGTACAACTCTTAGTTAGACTAACGGTAAGTGCATGATTGTGTACAACTCTTAGACTAACGGTAAGTGCATGATTGTGTACAACTCTTAGACTAACGGTAAGTGCATGATTGTGTACAACTCTTAGACTAACGGTAAGTGCATGATTGTGTACAACTCTTAGACTAACGGTAAGTGCATGATTGTGTACAACTCTTAGTTAGACTAACGGTAAGTGCATGACGGTGTACAACTCTTAGTTAGACTAACGGTAAGTGCATGATTGTGTACAACTCTTAGTTAGACTAACGGTAAGTGCATGATTGTGTACAACTCTTAGTTAGACTAACGGTAAGTGCATGATTGTGTACAACTCTTAGACTAACGGTAAGTGCATGATTGTGTACAACTCTTAGACTAACGGTAAGTGCATGATTGTGTACAACTCTTAGACTAACGGTAAGTGCATGATTGTGTACAACTCTTAGTTAGACTAACGGTAAGTGCATGACTGTGTACAACTCTTAGTTAGACTAACGGTAAGTGCATGATTGTGTACAACTCTTAGTTAGACTAACGGTAAGTGCATGATTGTGTACAACTCTTAGTTAGACTAACGGTAAGTGCATGATTGTGTACAACTCTTAGTTAGACTAACGGTAAGTGCATGATTGTGTACAACTCTTAGTTAGACTAACGGTAAGTGAATGATTGTGTACAACTCTTAGACTAACGGTAAGTGCATGATTGTGTACAACTCTTAGACTAACAGTAAGTGCATGATTGTGTACAACTCTTAGACTAACGGTAAGTGCATGATTGTGTACAACTCTTAGACTAACGGTAAGTGCATGATTGTGTACAACTCTTAGACTAACGGTAAGTGCATGATTGTGTACAACTCTTAGACTAACGGTAAGTGCATGATTGTGTACAACTCTTAGACTAACGGTAAGTGCATGATTGTGTACAACTCTTAGTTAGACTAACGGTAAGTGCATGATTGTGTACAACTCTTAGTTAGACTAACGGTAAGTGCATGCTTGTGTACAACTCTTAGACTAACGGTAAGTGCATGATTGTGTACAACTCTTAGACTAACGGTAAGTGCATGATTGTGTACAACTCTTAGACTAACGGTAAGTGCATGATTGTGTACAACTCTTAGACTAACGGTAAGTGCATGATTGTGTACAACTCTTAGTTAGACTAACGGTAAGTGCATGACTGTGTACAACTCTTAGTTAGATTAACGGTAAGTGCATGATTGTGTACAACTCTTAGTTAGACTAACGGTAAGTGCATGATTGTGTACAACTCTTAGACTAACGGTAAGTGCATGATTGTGTACAACTCTTAGACTAACGGTAAGTGCATGATTGTGTACAACTCTTAGACTAACGGTAAGTGCATGATTGTGTACAACTCTTAGACTAACGGTAAGTGCATGATTGTGTACAACTCTTAGACTAACGGTAAGTGCATGATTGTGTACAACTCTTAGACTAAGGGTAAGTGCATGATTGTGTACAACTCTTAGTTAGACTAACGGTAAGTGCATGATTGTGTACAACTCTTAGTTAGACTAACGGTAAGTGCATGATTGTGTACAACTCTTAGTTAGACTAACGGTAAGTGCATGATTGTGTACAACTATTAGACTAACGGTAAGTGCATGATTGTGTACAACTCTTAGTTAGACTAACGGTAAGTGCATGATTGTGTACAACTCTTAGTTAGACTAACGGTAAGTGCATGATTGTGTACAACTCTTAGTTAGACTAACGGCAAGTGCATGATTGTGTACAACTCTTAGTTGGACTAACGGTAAGTACATGATTGTGTACAACTCTTAGTTAGACTAACGGCAAGTGCATGATTGTGTACTACTCTTAGTTGGACTAACGGTAAGTACATGATTGTGTACAACTCTTAGTTAGACTAACGGTAAGTGCATGATTGTGTACAACTCTTAGACTAACGGTAAGTGCATGACTGTGTACAACTCTTAGTTAGACTAACGGTAAGTGCATGATTGTGTACAACTCTTAGTTAGACTAACGGTAAGTGCATGATTGTGTACAACTCTTAGACTAACGGTAAGTGCATGATTGTGTACAACTCTTAGACTAACGGTAAGTGCATGATTGTGTACAACTCTTAGACTAACGGTAAGTGCATGATTGTGTACAACTCTTAGTTAGACTAACGGTAAGTGCATGATTGTGTACAACTCTTAGTTAGACTAACGGTAAGTGCATGATTGTGTACAACTCTTAGACTAACGGTAAGTGCATAATTGTGTACAACTCTTAGACTAACGGTAAGTGCATGATTGTGTACAACTCTTAGACTAATGGTAAGTGCATGATTGTGTACAACTCTTAGTTAGACTAACGGTAAGTGCATGATTGTGTACAACTCTTAGACTAACGGTAAGTGCAAGATTGTGTACAACTCTTAGACTAACGGTAAGTGCATGATTGTGTACAACTCTTAGTTAGACTAATGGTAAGTGCATGATTGTGTACAACTCTTAGACTAACGGTAAGTGCAAGATTGTGTACAACTCTTAGTTAGAATAACGGTAAGTGCATGATTGTGTACAACTCTTAGTTAGACTAACAGTAAGTGCATGATTTTGTACAACTCTTAGTTAGACTAACGGTAAGTGCATGATTGTGTACAACTCTTAGTTAGACTAACGGTAAGTGCATGATTGTGTACAACTCTTAGACTAACGGTAAGTGCATGATTGTGTACAACTCTTAGTTAGACTAACGGTAAGTGCATGATTGTGTACAACTCTTAGTTAGACTAACGGTAAGTGCATGATTGTGTAAACTCTTAGTTAGACTAACAGTAAGTGCATGATTTTGTACAACTCTTAGTTAGACTAACGGTAAGTGCATGATTGTGTACAACTCTTAGTTAGACTAACGGTAAGTGCATGATTGTGTACAACTCTTAGACTAACGGTAAGTGCATGATTGTGTACAACTCTTAGTTAGACTAACGGTAAGTGCATGATTGTGTACAACTCTTAGTTAGACTAACGGTAAGTGCATGATTGTGTAAACTCTTAGTTAGACTAACGGTAAGTGCATGATTGTGTACAACTCTTAGACTAACGGTAAGTGCATGATTGTGTACAACTCTTAGACTAACGGTAAGTGCATGATTGTGTACAACTACTCAATGTCTGAAAGGGATAACTCCCACGTAAAAAAGTTGGTTTCTCAAGAACAGAAACAACTTTTTTTTCTCCAATTAAAAAAAATGAAAGGAAATAACAGAATTTATGCTTACCTGATAAATTACTTTCTCCAACGGTGTGTCCGGTCCACGGCGTCATCCATAACTTGTGGGAATATTCTCTTCCCCAATAGGAAATGGCAAAGAGCACAGCAAAAGCTGTCCATATAGTCCCTCCTAGGCTCCGCCCACCCCAGTCATTCGACCGACGGACAGGAGAAAAAACAGGAGAAACCATAAGGTGCCGTGGTGACTGTAGTTAAAGAAAGAAATTCATCAAACCTGATTAAAAAACCAGGACGGGCCGTGGACCGGACACACCGTTGGAGAAAGTAATTTATCAGGTAAGCATAAATTCTGTTTTCTCCAACATTGGTGTGTCCGGTCCACGGCGTCATCCATAACTTGTGGGAACCAATACCAAAGCTTTAGGACACGGATGAAGGGAGGGAGCCAATCAGGTTACCTAAACAGAAGGCACCACGGCTTGCAAAACCTTTCTCCCAAAAATAGCCTCCGAAGAAGCAAAAGTATCAAATTTGTAGAATTTGGCAAAAGTGTGCAGGGAAGACCAAGTTGCTGCCTTACATATCTGATCAACAGAAGCCTCGTTCTTGAAGGCCCATGTGGAAGCCACAGCCCTAGTAGAGTGAGCTGTGATGCGTTCAGGAGGCTGCCGTCCGGCAGTCTCGTAAGCCAATCGGATGATGCTTTTTAGCCAAAAGGAAAGAGAGGTAGCAGTAGCTTTTTGACCTCTCCTCTTGCCAGAATAAAGGACAAACAGAGAAGACGTTTGTCTGAAATCCTTTGTTGCTTCTAAATAGAACTTTAAAGCACGAACTACATCTAAATTGTGTAACAAACGTTCCTTCATTGAAACTGGATTCGGACACAAAGAAGGCACAACTATTTCCTGGTTAATATTCTTGTTGGAAACAACCTTTGGAAGGAAACCAGGTTTAGTACGCAAAACAACCTTATCTGAATGGAACACCAGATAGGGCGGATTACACTGCAAAGCAGATAACTCAGAAACTCTTCTAGCAGAAGAAATAGCAACCAAAAACAGAACTTTCCAAGATAACATCTTGATATCTATGGAATGTAGAGGTTCAAACGGAACCCCTTGAAGAACTGAAAGAACTAAATTCAGACTCCAGGGAGGAGTCAAAGGTCTGTAAACAGGCTTGATCCTGACCAAAGCCTGAACAAAAGCTTGAACATCAGGCACAGCTGCCAGTCGTTTGTGTAACAAGACAGATAAAGCAGAAATCTGTCCCCTTAGAGAACTCGCTGATAATCCCTTATCCAAACCTTCTTGTAGAAAGGAAAGGATCCTAGGAATTTTAATCTTACTCCATGAGAATCCCTTGGATTCACACCAACAGATATATCTTTTCCATATTTTATGGAAAATTTTTCTAGTTACAGGTTTTCTGGCTTGTACCAGAGTATCTATTACAGAATCCGAAAACCCACGCTTAGATAAAATCAAGCGTTCAATTTCCAAGCCGTTAGCTGGAGGGAAACTAGATTTGGATGTTCGAATGGACCTTGTACTAGAAGATCCTGTCTCAAAGGTAGCTTCCATGGTGGAGCCGATGACATATTCACCAGGTCTGCATACCAAGTCCTGCGTGGCCACGCAGGAGCTATCAAGATCACCGAGGCCCTCTCCTGCTTGATCCTGGCTACCAGCCTGGGAATGAGAGGAAACGGTGGAAACACATAAGCTAGGTTGAAGGTCCAAGGCGCTACTAATGCATCCACTAGAGTCGCCTTGGGATCCCTGGATCTGGACCCGTAGCAAGGAACCTTGAAGTTCTGACGAGACGCCATCAGATCCATGTCTGGAATGCCCCATAATTGAGTCAACTGGGCAAATATCTCCGGGTGGAGTTCCCACTCCCCCGGATGGAATGTCTGACGACTCAGATAATCCGCCTCCCAGTTTTCCACTCCTGGGATGTGGATCGCAGATAGGTGGCAGGAGTGATCCTCCGCCCATTTTATGATTTTGGTCACTTCTCTCATCGCCAGGGAACTCCTTGTTCCCCCCTGATGGATGATGTAAGCAACAGTCGTCATGTTGTCTGATTGGAATCTTATGAATCTGGCCTTTGCTAGTTGAGGCCAAGCCCTGAGAGTATTGAATATCGCTCTCAGTTCCAGAATGTTTATCGGGAGAAGAGACTCTTCCCGAGACCATAGCCCCTGAGCTTTCAGGGAGTCCCAGACCGCGCCCCAGCCCACTAGACTGGCGTCGGTCATGACGATGACCCACTCTGGTCTGCGGAAGCTCATTCCCTGGGACAGGTGATCCTGGGTTAGCCACCAACGGAGTGAGTCTCTGGTCTTCTGATCTACTTGAATCACTGGAGACAAGTCTGTATAGTCCCCATTCCACTGTTTCAGCATGCACAGTTGTAATGGTCTTAGATCAGGGGTGTCAAACTTGCGGCCCGTGGGCCTCATGCGGCCCTCAACCTAATTTTGTGCGGCCCACGCCACCTCCATGAAAAATATTAATTATAATATGCTTATTACTTAAAGAGCGAGTGCGCTTACTGTTAGGGATGCACATACATTAAAACATACGTTATTAAAAAGAAAAAGACAGATAAGTGAATAATGATTTCTTCAACACATGCAGTTCATTACTATGGTAGCACTGATTTCCCACATCATTTCTGTCCATTCCTTTCCATCATTTTCTCTTTAACTAAAATCACATACTTTATATATATTTCTATGTATTTATTTTATATTATGTACAACAGGTATGTCTATCACTATTATAAACAGTGGGTCGCACGTGGAGCGTGTGTCTCACCTTCTTAAAAGCATTAGAGCACATTTTCTCAAGCCAGAGTAAGTTAATTAGGAGTTACAGAACACAATCTTTTGAAATGTATACAGTTATAGCAAATGCCACTGAACTGTTTAGCAATGACAAGATATGTAGGTAGTGTGCGGCCCACGTGAGTTGTACTTGTATGGAAAATGGCCCGCGACTAAAATGAGTTTGACACCCCTGTCTTAGATGAATTCGCGCAAAAGGAACTATGTCCATTGCTGCAACCATCAACCCTACTACTTCCATGCACTGAGCTATGGAAGGTCGTGGAACAGAGTGAAGAACTTGACAAGCGTTTAGAAGTTTTGACTTTCTGACATCTGTCAGGAAAATCTTCATTTCTAAAGAATCTATTATTGTCCCCAAGAAAGGAACTCTTGTCGACGGAGACAGGGAACTTTTTTCTATGTTCACTTTCCATCCGTGAGATCTGAGAAAGGCCAGAACGATGTCTGTGTGAGCCTTTGCCTTTGAAAGAGACGACGCTTGTATCAGAATGTCGTCCCCTTGGTCTTAGAACTGCTAGAAGGGACCCGAGTACATTTGTGAAAATCCTTGGAGCAGTGGCTAGCCCGAATGGGAGAGCCACAAACTGGTAATGTTTGTCCAGAAAGGCGAACCTTAGGAACTGATGATGATCTTTGTGGATAGGAATATGTAGATACGCATCCTTTAGATCCACGGTAGTCATAAATTGACCCTCCTGGATTGTAGGTAAAATCGTTCGAATAGTTTCCATTTTGAACGATGGCACTCTGAGAAATTTGTTTAGGATCTTTAAATCCAGAATTGGTCTGAAAGTTCCCTCTTTTTTGGGAACTACAAACAGATTTGAGTAAAAACCCATTCCTTGTTCCACGGTTGGAACTGGGTGTATCACTCCCATTTTTAACAGGTCTTGTACACAATGTAAGAATGCCTGTCTCTTTATTTGGTTTGAAGATAAGTGAGACATGTGGAACCTTCCCCTTGGGGGTAGTTCCTTGAATTCCAGAAGATAACCCTGAGAAACTATTTCTAGTGCCCAGGGGTCCTGAACATCTCTTGCCCAAGCCTGAGCAAAGAGAGAGAGTCTGCCCCCTACTAGATCCGGTCCCGGATCGGGGGCTACTCCTTCATGCTGTTTTGGTAGCAGCAGCAGGCTTCTTGGCCTGCTTAACCTTGTTCCAGCCTTGCATCGGTTTCCAAGCTGGTTTGGTTTGTGAAGCATTACCCTCTTGTCTAGAGGCTGCAGAGTTGGAGGCCGGTCCGTTCCTGAAATTGCGAAAGGAACGAAAATTAGACTTATTCTTGGCCTTGAAAGGCCTATCTTGTGGAAGGGCGTGGCCCTTACCCCCAGTGATGTCTGAGATAATCTCTTTCAATTCTGGCCCAAAAACAGAATTTATGCTTACCTGATAAATTACTTTCTCCAACGGTGTGTCCGGTCCACGGCGTCATCCTTACTTGTGGGAATATCTCTTCCCCAACAGGAAATGGCAAAGAGTCCCAGCAAAGCTGGCCATATAGTCCCTCCTAGGCTGCGCCCACCCCAGTCATTCGACCGACGGACAGGAGGAAAAAATAGGAGAAACCATAGGGTGCCGTGGTGACTGTAGTTAGAGAAAATAATTCATCAAACCCGATTAAAAAACCAGGGCGGGCCGTGGACCGGACACACCGTTTGAGAAAGTAATTTATCAGGTAAGCATAAATTCTGTTTTCTCCAACATTGGTGTGTCCGGTCCACGGCGTCATCCTTACTTGTGGGAACCAATACCAAAGCCTTAGGACACGGATGAAGGGAGGGAGCCAATCAGGTTACCTAAACGGAAGGCACCACGGCTTGCAAAACCTTTCTCCCAAAAATAGCCTCCGAAGAAGCAAAAGTATCAAATTTGTAAAATTTGGCAAAAGTGTGCAGTGAAGACCAAGTCGCTGCCTTAAATATCTGATCAACAGAAGCCTCGTTCTTGAAGGCCCATGTGGAAGCCACAGCCCTAGTGGAGTGAGCTGTGATTCTTTCAGGAGGCTACCGTCCGGCAGTCTCATAAGCCAATCTGATGATGCTTTAAAGCCAAAAGGAAAGAGAGGTAGAAGTTGCTTTTTTACCTCTCCTTTTACCAGAATAGACGACAAACAGAGAAGATGTTTGTCTGAACTCTTTTGTAGCTTCTAAGTAGAATTTTAGAGCACGGACTACATCTAAATTGTGTAGCAAACGTTCCTTCTTTGAAACTGGATTCGGACACAAAGAAGGTACAACTATCTCCTGGTTAATATTTTTGTTGGAAACAACCTTTGGAAGAAAACCAGGCTTAGTACGCAAAACAACCTTATCTGAATGGAACACCAGATAGGGCGGAGTACACTGCAGAGCAGATAACTCGGAAACTCTTCTAGCAGAAGAAATAGCAACCAAAAACAAAACTTTCCAAGATAACAACTTAATATCTATGGAATGTAAAGGTTCAAACGGAACCCCTTGAAGAACTGAAAGAACTAGATTTAAACTCCAGGGAGGAGTCAAAGGTCTGTAAACAGGCTTGATCCTAACCAGAGCCTGAACAAATGCTTGAACATCTGGCACAGCTGCCAGTCGTTTGTGTAGTAAGACAGATAAGGCAGAAATCTGTCCCTTTAGAGAACTTGCAGATAATCCTTTATCCAAACCTTCTTGTAGAAAGGAAAGGATCTTAGGAATCTTTATCTTATTCCATTGGAATCCCTTGGATTCACACCAGCAGATATATCTTTTCCATATTTTATGGTAAATTTTTCTAGTTACCGGTTTTCTGGCTTGAACCAGAGTATCTATCACAGAATCTGAAAATCCACGCTTTGATAGAATCAAGAGTTCACTCTCCAAGCCGTCAGCTGGAGGGAGACCAGATTTGGATGTTCGAATGGACCCTGTACAAGAAGGTCCTGTCTCAAAGGTAGCTTCCATGGTGGAACCGATGACATATTCACCAGGTCTGCATACCAAGTCCTGCGTGGCCACGCAGGAGCTATCAAGATCACCGAGGCCCTCTCCTGCTTGATCCTGGCTACCAGCCTGGGAATGAGAGGAAACGGTGGAAACACATAAGCTAGGTTGAAGGTCCAAGACGCTACTAGTGCATCCACTAGAGTCGCCTTGGGATCCCTGGATCTGGACCTGTAGCAAGGAACCTTGAAGTTCTGACGAGACACCATCAGATCCATGTCTGGAATGCCCCATAATTGGGTCAACTGGGCAAATATTTCCAGGTGGAGTTCCCACTCCCGCGGATGGAAAGTCTGACGACTCAGATAATCCGCCTCCCAGTTTTCCACTCCTGGGATGTGGATCGCAGATAGGTGACAGGAGTGATCCTCCGCCCATTGTATTATTTTGGTCACTTCTTTCATCGCCAGGGAACTCCTTGTTCCCCCCTGATGATTGATATAAGCAACAGTCGTCATGTTGTCTGATTGGAATCTTATGAATCTGGCCTTTGCTAGCTGAGGCCAATCCCTGAGAGCATTGAATATCGCTCTTAGTTCCAGAATGTTTATCGGGAGAAGAGACTCTTCCCGAGACCATAGTCCCTGAGCTTTCAGGGATTCCCAGACCGCGCCCCAGCCCACTAGACTGGCGTCGGTCGTGACGATGACCCACTCTGGTCTGCGGAAGCTCATTCCCTGGGATAGGTGGTCCAGGGTTAGCCACCAACGGAGTGAATCTCTGGTCTTCTGATCTACTTGAATCACTGGAGACAAGTCTGTATAGTCCCCATTCCACTGTTTCAGCATGCACAGTTGTAATGGTCTTAGATGAATTCGCGCAAAAAGGAACTATGTCCATTGCTGCAACCATCAACCCTACTACTTCCATGCACTGAGCTATGGAAGGACGTGGAACTGAATGAAGAACTTGACAAGCGCTTAAAAATTTTGACTTTCTGACATCTGTCAGAAAAATCCTAATTTCTAAAGAATCTATTATTGTTCCCAAGAAGGGAACTCTTGTCGACGGAGACAGAGAACTTTTTTCTATGTTCACCTTCCATCCGTGAGATCTGAGAAAAGCCAGAACGATGTCTGTATGAGCCTTTGCCTTTGAAAGGGACGACGCTTGTATTAGAATGTCGTCCAAGTATGGTACTACTGCAATGCCCCTCGGTCTTAGAACCGCTAGAAGGGACCCGAGTACCTTTGTGAAAATCCTTGGAGCAGTGGCTAACCCGAATGGGAGGGCCACAAACTGGTAATGTTTGTCCAGAAAGGCGAACCTTAGGAACTGATTATGTTCTTTGTGGATAGGAATATGTAGGTACGCATCCTTTAGATCCACGGTAGTCATAAATTGACCTTCCTGGATTGAAGGTAGAATCGTTCGAATGGTTTCCATTTTGAGCGATGGTACTCTGAGAAATTTGTTTAGGATTTTTAAATCCAGAATTGGTCTGAAGGTTTCCTCTTTTTTGGGAACTACGAACAGATTTGAGTAAAATCCCATTCCTTGTTCCGCCATTGGAACTGGGTGTATCACTCCCATCTTTAAAAGGTCTTCTACACAATGTAAGAATGCCTGTCTCTTTATTTGGTTTGAGGATAAGTGAGATATGTGAAACCTTCCCCTTGGGGGTAGTTTCTTGAATTCCAGAAGATAACCCTGAGAAACTATTTCTAGCGTCCAGGGATCCTGAACATCTCTTGCCCAAGCCTGAGCAAAGAGAGAGAGTCTGCCCCCCACTAGATCCGGTCCCGGATCGGGGGCTACTCCTTCATGCTGTTTTGTTAGCAGCAGCAGGTTTCTTGGCCTGCTTACCCTTGTTCCAGCCTTGCATCGGTTTCCAGGCTGGTTTGGTCTGTGAAGCATTACCCTCTTGCTTAGAGGATGCAGAATTAGAGGCCGGTCCGTTCCTGAAATTACGAAAGGAACGAAAATTAGACTTATTCTTGGCTTTGAAAGGCCTATCTTCTGGGAGGGCGTGGCCCTTTCCCCCAGTGATGTCTGAGATAATCTCTTTCAATTCTGGCCCAAAGAGAGTTTTACCCTTGAAGGGGATATTAAGCAATTTTGTCTTGGATGATACATCCGCTGACCAAGACTTTAGCCAAAGCGCTCTGCGCGCCACAATTGCAAACCCTGAATTTTTTGCCGCTAATCTAGCTAATTGCAAAGCGGCATCTAAAATAAAAGAATTAGCCAACTTAAGTGCGTGAACTCTGTCCATAACCTCCTCATATGGAGTCTCTCTACTGAGCGACTTTTCTAGTTCCTCGAACCAGAACCACGCTGTAGTGACAGGAACAATGCACGAAATGGGTTGCAGAAGGTAACCTTGCTGTACAAAAATCTTTTTAAGCAAACCCTCCAATTTTTTATCCATAGGATCTTTGAAAGCACAATTATCCTCGATAGGAATAGTAGTGCGCTTGTTTAGAGTAGAAACTGCCCCCTCGACCTTAGGGACTGTCTGCCATAAGTCCTTTCTGGGGTCGACCATAGGAAATAATTTCTTAAATATAGGAGGGGGGACAAAAGGTATGCCGGGCTTCTCCCACTCCTTATTCACTATGTCCGCCACCCACTTGGGTATAGGAAAAGCGTCGGGGTGCACCGGAACCTCTAGGAACTTGTCCATCTTGCATAATTTTTCTGGAATGACCAGGTTGTCACAATCATCCAGAGTAGATAACACCTCCTTAAGCAGTGCGCGGAGATGCTCTAATTTAAATTTAAATGTCACAACATCAGTTTCAGCCTGTTGAGAAATTTTTCCTGAATCTGAAATTTCCCCATCTGACAAAACCTCCCTCATGGCCCCTTCAGATTGGTGTGAGGGTATGACAGAGCAATTATCATCAGCGCCCTCTTGCTCTTCAGTGTTTAAAACAGAGCAATCACGCTTTCTCTGATATGCAGGCATTTTGGAAAAAATATTTCCTATGGAGTTATCCATTACTGCCGTCAATTGTTGCATAGTAATAAGCATTGGCGCGCTAGAAGTACTAGGGGCCTCCTGCGTGGGCAAAACTGGTATAGACACAGAAGGAGATGATGTAGAACCATGTCTACTCCCTTCATCTGATGAATCATCTTGGGCAACTTCATTATCTGTGGCAGTACTGTCCTTACTTTGTTTGGACGCTATGGCACAATTATCACACAATTTTGAAGGGGGAGACACATTGACTTTCATACATATAGAACATAGCTTATCTGAAGGTACAGACATCTTAAACAGGCTTAAACTTGTCAATAAAGCACAAAAAAACGTTTTAAAACAAAACCGTTACTGTCTCTTTAAATTTTAAACAGAGCACACTTTATTACTGAATATGTGAAAAAATATGAAGGAATTTTTCAAAATTTACCAAATTTTCACCACAGTGTCTTAAAGCATTCAAAGTATTGCACACCAATTTTCAGAGCTTTAACCCTTAAAATAACGAAACCGGAGCCGGTTACAGTTTTAACCCCTCTACAGTCCCAGCTACAGCCTTTGCTGCGACTTTACCAAACCCAGGGGGGAATACGATACCAAATGAAGCCTTCTAGGAACTTTTCCAACTACTTTCAGATCCTCACACATGCATCTGCATGTCTTGCTCTCAAAAGTAACTGCGCAGTAATGGCGCGAAAATGAGGCTCAGCCTACAACTGGGAAGGCCCTTCCTGACTGGAAAAGGTGTCTAACACAGTGCCTGACGTTAAAAAACGTTCCCCAAGTTTATAAGTGTGAATTATCAGCATAAACATGTATAAAATGCCCAAATAAAGCAATCGATTTTGCCCATAAAAGTGTCTACCAGTTTTATAGCCCATATTAAGCCCTTTATTCTGACTAAGAAAATGGCTTACCCATGAGGGGAAATGACAGCCTTCCAGCATTACACAGTCTTGTTAGAAATATGGCTAGTCATACCTTAAGCAGAAAAGTCTGCTAACTGTTTCCCCCAACTGAAGTTACTTCATCTCAACAGTCCTATGTGGAAACAGCAAACGATTTTAGTTACTGTCTGCTAAAATCATCTTCCTCTCACAAACAGAATTCTTCATCTTTTTCTGTTTCAGAGTAAATAGTACATACCAGCACTATTTTAAAATAACAAACTCTTGATAGTAGAATAAAAAAACTACAACTAAACACCACATACTCTTAACCATCTCCGTGGAGATGTTGCCTGTGCAACGGCAAAGAGAATGACTGGGGTGGGCGGAGCCTAGGAGGGACTATAAGGCCAGCTTTGCTGGGACTCTTTGCCATTTCCTGTTGGGGAAGAGATATTCCCACAAGTAAGGATGACGCCGTGGACCGGACACACCAATGTTGGAGAAAAGGGTTTTACCCTTGAAAGGGATATTAAGCAATTTTGTCTTGGAAGATACATCCGCTGACCAAGACTTTAGCCAGAGCGCTCTGCGCGCCACAATTGCAAACCCTGAATTTTTCGCCGCTAATCTTGCTAACTGCAAAGCGGCATCTAAAATAAAGGAATTAGCTAACTTAAGTGCGTGAATTCTGTCCATAACCTCCTCATACGGAGTCTCTCTACTGAGCGACTTTTCTAGTTCCTCGAACCAGAACCACGCTGCTGTAGTGACAGGAATAATGCACGAAATAGGTTGCAGGAGGTAACCTTGCTGTACAAAAATCTTTTTAAGCAAACCCTCCAATTTTTTATCCATAGGATCTTTGAAAGCGCAATTATCCTCGATAGGAATAGTAGTGCGCCTGGCTAGTGTAGAAACTGCCCCCTCGACCTTAGGGACTGTCTGCCATAAGTCCTTTCTGGGGTCAACCATAGGAAATAATTTCTTAAATATAGGAGGGGGGACAAAAGGTATGCCGGGCTTCTCCCACTCCTTATTCACTATGTCCGCCACCCGCTTGGGTATAGGAAAAGCGTCGGGGTGCACCGGAACCTCTAGGAACTTGTCCATCTTGCACAATTTTTCTGGAATGACCAGGTTGTCACAATCATCCAGAGTAGATAGCACCTCCTTAAGCAGTGCGCGGAGATGCTCTAATTTAAACTAATCACCACATACTCTTCACCATCTCCGTGGAGATGCTGCTTGTTCAGCGGCAAAGAGAATGACTGGGGTGGGCGGAGCCTAGGAGGGACTATATGGACAGCTTTTGCTGTGCTCTTTGCCATTTCCTGTTGGGGAATAGAATATTCCCACAAGTTATGGATGACGCCGTGGACCGGACACACCAATGTTGGAGAAATGTGTATTATCTCCCTTTAACACTTTTTTTTCATGCTTAACCCCCTTAGTGACCAGACCATTTTTCAATTTTCTGACCGTTTGGGACCAAGACTATTTTTACATTTCTGCTGTTTTTGTGTTTAGCTGTAATTTTCCTCTTACTCATTTACTGTACCCACACATATATACAGTTTTTCTCGCCATGAAATGGACTTTATAAAGATACCATTATTTTCATCATATCTTATAATTTACTATAAAAAAATTAAAACGTATCAGGAAAAAACACACTCTTTTCTAAGTTTGACCCCCAAAATCTGTTACACATCTACAACCACTAAAAAACACCCATACTAAATAGTTTCTAAATTTTGTCCTGAGTTTAGAAATACCCAATGTTTACTCGTTCTTTGCTTTTTTTGCAAGTTATAGGGCCATAAGTACAAGTAGCACTTTGCTATTTCCAAACCATTTTTTTTCTCACAATTAGCGCTAGTTATATTGTAACACTGATATCTGTCAGGAATCCCTGAATAACCCTTCACATGTATATATATATATATATATATATATATATTTTAGTAGACAACACAAAGTATTGATCTAGGCCCATCCTATATAATAAAAGGACAGGTATTTTTGTCAGATGCAGTCATGCGCAGTAGAGACTGCAGAGGACAAACATACCTGGCCTTGAGCAGCAGAGTAGTGCGCACTGCGGAAGCTGCCTGGTGGGGTCGTGGCCGGGTGTGTCGTGATGGGGGTGTGGCCGGGCGTGCCGTGATGGGGAAGTGGTCAGGCGTGCCGTGATGGGGGCGTGGCCTCGCGGGAGTGCACGGGAGGGGCGTGGCCAGCGGGAGAGAGGTGGGAGAGACCAAAACACAGGAGGGAAAGAGAGCAAGCGAGCAAAAGAGGGGGAAGAGAAAAAGAGGGGGAGAGAGAGCGCAAAAGAGGGAGAGAGAGAGCGCAAAAGAGGGAGAGAGCGAGCGCAAAAGAGGGAGAGAGCGAGCGCAAAAGAGGGAGAGAGCGAGCGCAAAAGAGGGAGAGAGCGAGCGCAAAAGAGGGGGGAGAGAGAGCAAAAGAGGGGGGAGAGAGAGAGCAAAAGAGGGGGGAGAGAGAGCAAAAGAGGGGGAGAGAGAGAGCACAAGAGGGGAGAGAGCAAAAGAGGGCGGAGAGAGAGCGCAAAATAAGAAGGAGAGAGAGAGTTCAAAAGAGAGGGGGGAGAGAGAGAGAGAGCGCAAAAGAGAGGGGGGGAGAGAGAGAGAGAGCGCAAAAGAGAGGGGGGAGAGAGAGGGAGCAAGGGTTGGAACCGCGGTACCTAAATATTTGGCCCGTGTACACGGGCTTTAGGACTAGTTTTGGTATATTTCATGCCACCATTTCACTGCCAAATGCAATCAAATAAAAAAACTTTAGGTTTTGTCACTGAAATTATTTACAAACAGTTTGTGCAATTATGGCACAAATGGTTATAAATGCTTCTCTGGGATCCCCTTTGTTCAGAAATAGCAGACATTTATGGCTCTGGCGTTACTTTTTAGTAATTAGAAGGTCGCTAAATGCCGCTGCGCACCACACTTGTATTATACCCATCAGTTAAAGGGTTAATATCCCACACCCTGATCCCTCACTGACCCCTCTCAAACAGCTCTCTTCCCTCCCCCACCTCACAATTGTCATCACCATCTGTCTGCCAGTACTAAAATAAAAGGCTTTTTATTTTTTAGCTTTTTTTTAAATATATAAAAAGTTTTTGCAGTGTAGGTTCCCCCCTAAACCCCTAAGCTCCACGAACCCCCCAAAACAGATCTTAAGCTCCCCAATTCCTATTTGTGGCCAGTACCCAGTTTCTAATCAAATTTGCTCATTATTTATATTTTTTTATAACCCCATATAACCCCCCCCCCATATCCTACCCCTCTACCCCTTCCAGATCCCTTTCCCAACAATTACTCTCCCCTCTCCCTCCTTCCCTTAGGCACTGTGCCCTGTACTGGACGTGCACGCTCCCACCTACTGCGTCCGGAACTAGTCCAGCGATGGGCCACCCACCTGCCTCCCTGCTATAGCTAACACCCAACAACGATTGGCACCATCGCTGGCTGATGCAGAGAGGGCCACCGAGAGGGTCTCTCTGCATCGGTGGGTAAAAAAAAGAGTATTGCAGGATGCCTCAATATCGAGGCATCACTGCAATACCTTGAAAGCGTCTTCCAGCACTTGAAACCCCAGACAACATGACAGACACGTCCTTGCTCATTAAAGGGCCACTAAACCCAAAATCTTTCTTTCATGATTCAGATAGAACATACAAATTTAAACAACATTACAATTTACTTCTATTATTTATTTTGCTTCATTTTTTAGATATCCTTATTTGAAGAAAAAGCAATGCACATGGTGAGCCAATCACACAAGGCTTCTATGTGCAGCAACCAATCAGCAGCTACTGAGCATATCTAGATATGCTTTTCAGCAAAGAATATCAAGAGAATAAAACAAATTAGATAATAGAAGTAAATTAGAAAGATGTTTAAAACTGCATTCTCTTTCTAAATCATGAAAGAAAAAATGTGGGTATCATGGCCCTTTAACACTTTTTGTAGGCTGTGCCTGGCACGTCCTTGGTCGTTAAGGGGTTAAAGGGATACTAAACCAAAATCCTTTTCTTTTATGATTCAGACAGAGCAGCAATTTTAAGCAACTTTCAAATTTACTCCTATTATCATTTTTTCATTGTCTTGGTATCTTTTGTTGAAATCAGGAATGTAAACTTATGAGCAGGCCCATTTTTGTTTCAGAACCTGGGTAGCGCTTGCTGATTGGTGGCTAAATGTAGCCACCAAAAAAATTAACAGGAGTAAATTAGAAAGTTGCTTAAAATTGCTGCTCTACCTGAATGATGAAAGAAAACATTGGGTTTAGTGACATTTGGAAGCGTTTTGAGCAGGGTGTCCCTTTTAACAGATAAAAACAGAAAGTACCATTTGGAAAGAAGGTCGCCCCAAGTCTCCAGGATTTTCTCTGCGCATTCCTTGGATACATCCCCAGAACCGCTCAGCAGAGGCTCGTCGTTATCTAGACATGGACATGAAACACAGCAGTGAGTAAACAGACGAGTGCGTCAATGTCTGGCTATTACCGTAAGAAAGGGCAGATGTAACCCGCACAATTCTTCCCTGCTGATCATTTTTAGTAACTAACATAACTAATAAAAATATACATTTTTGTAATGCTCACCGCCACTGAAATTGACCTCCGTTAAAGGGACATGAAACAAAAAATGCTTCCTTAATGATTCAGACAGACCATACAGTTTTAAACAAATTTCCAATTTACATCTATTATCTAATTTGCTTAGTTCTCTTGGTATCCTTTGTTGAACAGCATACCTAGGTAGGCTCAGGAGTTGGGAGCTAGCTGCTGATTGGTGGCTGCACATATATGCCGCCTGTAATTGGCTTACTTGCTGCTTCTTCAACAAAGGATACTAAGAAAATGAAGCAAAATTGATAATAGAAGAAAACTGGAAAACTATGCTCTACCATGAATCATGAAAGATACATTTCCATCTTAATATGGGAAGAGTCCACAGCTGCATTCATTACTTGTGGGAAATACTGAACCTGGCCCCCAGGAGGAGGCAAAGACACCCCAGCCAAAGGCTTAAATACCTCCCCCACTTCCCTCATCCCCAGTCATTCTTTGCCTTTCGTCACAGGAGGTTGGCAGAGAAGTGTCAGAAGATTTCGGAGTAGTCTCTTATGGAGGGTAGTACTCTTTGAGATGGGACTGGAGTTTTAAGTTGTCCTATCAGCCTCTCAGTGAGAGCATGGGTGAAATTTAGAGTCCAGAGATGCAGGGAGAGTCTTTCTGCGAACCCATCCCGACTCATATTAACAGCTCCATAGGCAATCAGCGTTGATGAGTTTCGCTGCCTGCTTTCTGCTCTCAAGTCCATGTCAGGAGCGACGCTACTATCTGTCACACTTGAAGGGCCGTGTTCCTGTTCCATGGCGTAGATTCCGGTAACATTGTTTTATATTTTATACATGTATGATAATGCAAGAAGACAGGGTCACAGTGTGACTCCTTTTATCTGTATAGAATCAAGGGTTAATATCTCCTGAGGGGGATTATTAATCTTATATGTTTATTTGATTTTATGCTGCTTTATGTGTGAGATGTTATGGGCTCATAGGCTGTTATGGGATATACAGTTTCACTTTCACTTTGAGAGCCATGCAGCTTACAAGCTTGGCGCTTTCTCTCATAGCAGGGACGGTCCTGCATTGTGCACCATGTGATTCTTTCCCTCTTTCCTGACCGGGTGTCTATCAGAAAGAAGTCATAAATCTCTGTACTGTCTGGGTCATAGGAGGTGGCGAGTGCCCCAGCCATTGGGGTATAAAGGTCGGCGTTTATTTGAATAAAATAAGATGTTTTATTTCATTAGTTCTCCGGTTATTGCACTAGCGATGGAGGATTCTGTTACTTTAGAGGGCACTCCCTCTATTCCTAAAGAGTAATTCCTGCTTATATGGTGAGGAGGCCTTAGTTCCCCCTCTCAGTTATGTTCCATATGCCTTGATAATGTGATAATATCAAACAGGTTTGATACCACGGAGCCGTCCCCCTCTGAGGAGTCGTCGTCCAGTGAGGTGCATACCCTACATTGTTTTCTCTATACACATGCAGTTTTCCCGTAGCATTGCTGATCCTCCATCTGGAGGGGGGCTTTTTTCACCAGACGTTACTGCGAAGTTTAAACGGCGGTGTCTGCAGCCTTTAATGCTTTACCTCGCCCTGCTAAGCCCAAGCAAAAAGGTTACATATTGCACTCCTCCCCAGAGTACATAAGGTAATTTATTGGATTTAACTCAGGGTTATCCGAGGATGAAGTTCTTTCTGAGACTTCAGAGTATGAACATTCTGGGTCGGAGTCTGCTGCCTCTAAACCCCCGGCTGCGAGGAACCAGACTTTAGTTTAGGAATTTGCGCTTTCTTCTAAAGGAAGTTTTTGGTGAATTCAGAGGTTCCAGAGGCCAAATTGCCTGATGAACCTTTAATTCCTAAATTGGATAGAGTTTGAGGACAGGGTGGTACCTTATCCTTCCCTGCTCCTGTTAGATGACGAACATTATTAAGAATGAATGGGACAGGATTGGATTCCTTTTCCCTCTCTTCTTCCTTTAACAAATTGTCCCCGGTCCTGGACTCTCAATGGAGTTGTGAGGTTCAGTCCCTAAAAAGGATGGCGTTATCTTCACCCGTGCTAAACGTACTACTATCCCGCTTGAGGATAGTTCTTCGTTTGAAGAGCCCATGGATAAAAGATGGAAACTCTGTGGGCGGAGCCAGCCGGCGACTAACATGGCCGCTTAAACTGAAAGCTCCGAGTACTGGCAGCAACCCGAAGTGAATCCTACCCCAAGCAGCCACAAGAACTTGCCACACTAGCAGCATCGGCTAGATGAAGTGTCAGTGTCTATCCGAAACCAGTCCGATGTCTATACCATAGCAAGGAAGGCAGGTGTGGGGATCACGAGTGCTCGCTAGACGCGGCACGGAAGGAGCTGGAGGGCTAAGGGTAATCACCTCACTACTAGCACACCCCCGGCAAGTTCCGTGCATCCGGAGCTAAGTCCCCACCTCTCAATAACCACTCCTGATAACTGTGGGAAGCCAGCAAGAGCAGACCCCTGACTCTTTGTAAGAGGCCTACAACCACATTGCACACATGCCTAACTGACTTAGGAGGATAAGGCATATACACACTCTTAACCCAATATAATATATATATATGGCTACCGATGGCAGAGATGGCAAAGTAAAGTAGCTCCCTAGGTCTGAAGGTACAACTATATGTAAAGAAAGACGACATTAAACCTCATACCACGTGGTCATAAGCTCAGCCCGGTGGGCCTGCAAAAGCCTGCATTTTACATAGGTCAGCATCTAAACACACAGAGCTCAATCATAGCTCTGGTGGAGCGCTGTATTGAACTTTCAGCAAAACAAAGATTAACACCAACATTGCCCCAGGGGTGCTTAAACAATCACTCCGTATGAAGAAAAAAGTTAATCTCCCTAGACAGAGAGATTCACCTTCCCTCTCACAACCGCAAAGACAATTTTTGGTGACCTAAACCACTAATATTGTTCAGACACACTGCTAGGCCCTGCCTATCGTATATACCGTCTAATAAGACGTTGTGTCCGCACTACTTCAATGGCCTCAAGGAGAACCCCTAGACAGGATAAAGCGGCAAAAGGAGCCAACACCATTGGCAAACTTAACAATTTTTTTCAAAATATTAGAATCATCAGCAGAGGCCATCCTAGACCCACACAGCCAAGAAATGGAGGACACTAACACAGGTACAGCCCCACTTACCCAGCAAAAAGAACCTATCACCAAAGTAGACCTGATAAATCTTTCCACCAAAGATGATTTTGCCTTATTGCTCACACAAGTGGGGAAACTCATAAAGGATGGCCTCAGGGAGGTCAAGAAGGATATCTCGGATCTGGGAGATAGGATTTTATACCTAGAGGAAGATGCTGAACAGGTGAGCAAGGAACTGGACTCTCACAATCGCACAATTAAAATACAAGATTAAGTAATGCAACAGATGCAGCTACACCTTGAAGACCTAGATAACCAGGGTAGGCGAAAACAATTCCAGAATAAGAGGGGTTCCAGAATCCATAGCTCCTAACCAATTATCCCTGTACCTGCAACGGCTGTTCTGCTACCTTCTACAGGATGAAGACACCTCTCTGCTACCTCTAGAAAGAGCTCACAGGGCCCTTAAACCCAAACCACCTGACAGGAAACCACCACAGGATATTGTTTTAAAATGTCAAGCCTTCACGGACAAAGAAAAATTATGGAGGCTTCAAGAAAAGTAAAAACTATCACTTTCAAAGGAAACAAGTTCCAAATGTATGCGGATCTGAGCCCCATTACGCTGAACAAAAGGAGAGAAGTAAAATTCCTAACAAACCATCTCCAAAATCTAAAGATTCCTTATAGATGGGGCTTCCCCTTCAGCATCAAAGTGTTAAATGGCACTCAAATGATTATTTATAAGACTCCGGATGACTTGGACTCTTTCTGTGAACAATTGGGAATATCTCAACCACAGCTGCCACCTCTCAATTCCCCACCAGCATCAAGAGATCACTCTCCTTCAGTCCGTTCAAAACCTCCACGGCAAGAATGGATTAAAATAAACCAGAAAAAACCCAAGATGACCCAGAACCGAACATCCAAGACAACGGAACCCCCGTGAGACAGTCCTGAGATCCACACGGACATAAAATCTAAAGGCAATACCTGGAACGATGACCTTGTCTCATTGGTCTCTTGCATACTTCAAATGATGCCCCTAGGGGCACCTACATGAGATTCTTGACATAGCTAAATTAAGGGCTAGGATTGACTTTTAAAATGATAACGTAACTGCTAGCAGTACTCTGTTGTTGTTACCTTAACAGTATTATAACCCTCCTCAAAGGGTTTTGCCCACTAGTGAGGTATTAGTTTTCTTGATTTTTGTTCCTCGCTAGTAGAGCAGCTACTCCTTGTAGCTGCCGGTATTGTTATTGTTATAATTATGCAAGAACTTACCTGATAAATTCATTTCTTTCATATTAGCAAGAGTCCATGAGCTAGTGACGTATGGGATATACATTCCTACCAGGAGGGGCAAAGTTTCCCAAACCTCAAAATGCCTATAAATACACCCCTCACCACACCCACAAATCAGTTTAACGAATAGCCAAGAAGTGGGGTGATAAGAAAAAAGTGTGAAAGCATAAAAAATAAGGAATTGGAATAATTGTGCTTTATACAAAAAAAATTATAACCACCACAAAAAGGGTGAGCCTCATGGACTCTTGCTAATATGAAAGAAATTAATTTATCAGGTAAGTTCTTACATAAATTATGTTTTCTTTCATGTAATTAGCAAGAGTCCATGAGCTAATGACGTATGGGATAATGACTACCCAAGATGTGGATCTTCCATGCAAGAGTCACTAGAGAGGGAGGGATAAAATAAAGACAGCCAATTCCGCTGAAAAAAATCCACACCCAAAACAAAGTTTAAATCTTATAATGAAAAAAACTGAAAATATAAGCAGAAGAATCAAACTGAAACAGCTGCCTGAAGTACTTTTCTACCAAAAACTGCTTCAGAAGAAGAAAACACATCAAAATGGTAGAATTTAGTAAAAGTATGCAAAGAAGACCAAGTTGCTGCTTTGCAAATCTGATCAACCGAAGCTTCATTCCTAAACGCCCAGGAAGTAGAAACTGACCTAGTAGAATGAGCTGTAATCCTTTGAGGCGGAGTTTTACCTGACTCGACATAAGCATGGTGAATTAAAGATTTCAACCAAGATGCCAAAGAAATGGCAGAGGCCTTCTGACCTTTCCTAGAACCGGAAAAGATAACAAATAGACTAGAAGTCTTTCGGAAATTCTTAGTAGCTTCAACATAATATTTCAAAGCTCTAACTACATCCAAAGAATGTAATGATTTCTCCTTAGAATTCTTAGGATTAGGACACAATGAAGGAACTACAATTTCTCTACTAATGTTGTTAGAATTCACAACCTTAGGCAAAAATGTAAAAGAAGTTCGCAACACCGCCTTATCCTGATGAAAAATCAGAAAAGGAGACTCACAAGAAAGAGCAGATAATTCAGAAACTCTTCTAGCAGAAGAGATGGCAAAAAGAAACAAAACTTTCCAAGAAAGTAATTTAATGTCCAGTGAATGCATAGGTTCAAACGGAGGAGCTTGAAGAGCCCCCAGAACCAAATTCAAACTCCAAGGAGGAGAAATTGACTTAATAACAGGCTTTATACGAACCAAAGCTTGTACAAAACAATGAATATCAGAAAGATTAGCAATCTTTCTGTGAAAAAGAACAGAAAGAGCAGAGATTTGTCCTTTCAAGGAACTTGCAGGCAAACCTTTATCCAAACCATCCTGAAGAAACTGTAGAATCCTCGGAATTCTAAAAGAATGCCAGGAAAAATGATGCGAAAGACACCAAGAAATATAAGTTTTCCAAACTCGATAATATATCTTTCTAGATACAGATTTACGAGCCTGTAACATAGTACTAATCACAGAGTCAGAGAAACCTCTTTGACTAAGAATCAAGCGTTCAATCTCCATACCTTTAAATTTAAGGATTTGAGATCCTGATGGAAAAAAAGGACCTTGAGACAGAAGGTCTGGTCTTAACGAAAGAGTCCATGGTTGGCAAGAGGCCATCCGGACAAGATCCGCATACCAAAACCTGTGAGGCCATGCTGGAGCCACCAGCAGAACAAACGAGCATTCCTTCAGAATCTTGGAGATTACTCTTGGAAGAAGAACTAGAGGCGGAAAGATATAGGCAGGATGATACTTCCAAGGAAGTAACAATGCATCCACTGCTTCCGCTTGAGGATCCCTGGATCTGGACAGATACCTGGGAAGTTTCTTGTTTAGATGAGAAGCCATCAGATCTATTTCTGGAAGTCCCCACATTTGAACAATCTGAAGAAATACCTCTGGGTGAAGAGACCATTAGCCCGGATGTAACGTTTGGCGACTGAGATAATCCGCTTTCCAATTGTCTATACCTGGGATATGAACCGCAGAAATTAGACAGGAGCTGGATTCCGCCCATACCAGTATTCGAGATACTACTTTC
This sequence comes from Bombina bombina, assembly GCF_027579735.1. Taxonomy (NCBI): domain Eukaryota; kingdom Metazoa; phylum Chordata; class Amphibia; order Anura; family Bombinatoridae; genus Bombina; species Bombina bombina. Next base: position 157,038,635 of record NC_069510.1, on the reverse strand, counting down.
ATAGCCAGAGGACTGTGAGTCCCTCCTTGATGATTGATGTATGCCACAGTTGTGACATTGTCTGTCTGAAAACAAATGAACGATTCTATCTTTAGAAGAGGCCATGACTGAAGAGCTCTGAAAATTGCACGGAGTTCCAAAATATTGATCGGTAAATCTCACCTCCTGAGATTCCCAAACCCCTTGTGCTGTCAAAGACCCCCAAACAGCTCCCCAACCTGTCAGACTTGCATCTGTTGAAATTACAGTCCAAGTCAGAAGAACAAAAGAAGCCCCCTGAACTAAACGATGGTGATCTGTCCACTACATCAGAGAGTGTCGTACAATCGGTTTTAAAGATATTAATTGAGATATCTTTGTGTAATCCCTGCACCACTGGTTCAGCATACAGAGCTAAAGAGGTCGCATGTGAAAAACGAGCAAAGGGGATCGCGTCCGATGCAGCAGTCATAAGACCTAGAATTTCCATGCATAAGGCTACCGAAGGGAATGATTGTGACTGAAGGTTTCGACAAGCTGAGATCAATTTTAGACGTCTCTTGTCTGTTAGAGACAGAGTCATGGACACTGAATCTATCTGGAAACCTAAAAAGATTACCTTTATCTGAGGAATCAATGAACTTTTCGGTAAATTGATCCTCCAACCATGATTTTGAAGAAACAACACAAGTCGATTCGTATGAGATTCTGCTAAATGAAAAGACTGAGCAAGTACCAAGATATCGTCCAAATAAGGAAATACCACAATACCCTGTTCTCTGATGACAGACAGAAGGGCACCGAGAACCTTTGTAAAAATTCTTGGAGCTGTTGCTAGGCCAAACGGCAGAGCCACAAACTGGTAATGCTTGTCTAGGAAAGAGAATCTCAGAAACTGATAGTGATCTGGATGAATCGGAATATGCAGATATGCATCCTGTAAATCTATTGTGGACATATAATGCCCTTGCTGAACAAAAGGCAGGATAGTCCTTACAGTTACCATTTTGAATGTTGGTATCCTTACATAATGATTCAATATTTTTAGATCCAGAACTGGTCTGAAGGAATTCTCCTTCTTTGGTACAATGAAGAGATTTGAATAAAACCCCAGCCCCTGTTCCAGAACTGGAACTGGCATAATTACTCCAGCCAACTCTAGATCTGAAACACATTTCAGAAATGTTCGAGCCTTCGCTGGGTTTACTGGGACACGGGAAAGAAAAAATCTCTTTGCAGGAGGCCTTATCTTGAAGCCAATTCTGTACCCTTCTGAAACAATGTTCTGAATCCAAAGATTGTGAATTGAATTGATCCAAATTTCTTTGAAAAAACGTAATCTGCCCCCTACCAGCTGGGCTGGAATGAGGGCCGCACCTTCATGTGGACTTGGGAGCTGGCTTTGGTTTTCTAAAAGGCTTGGATTTATTCCAGACTGGAGATGGTTTCCAAACTGATTCCGCTCCTGTGGATGAAGGTTCAGGCTTTTGTTCCTTATTGTGACGAAAGGAACGAAAACGATTATTAGATCTAAATTTACCTTTAGATTTTTTATCCTGTGGTAAAAAAATTCCTTTCCCTCCAGTAACAGTTGAGATAATAGAATCCAACTGAGAACCAAATAATTTATTACCCTGGAAAGAAAGGGAAAGCAAAGTAGACTTAGAAGACATATCAGCATTCCAAGTTTTAAGCCATAAAGCTCTTCTAGCTAAAATAGCTAGAGACATATACCTGACATCAACTCTAATGATATCAAAGATGGCATCACAAATAAAATTATTAGCATGTTGAAGAAGATTAATAATGCTATGAGAATTATGATCTGTTACTTGTTGCGCTAAAGCTTCTAACCAAAAAGTTGAAGCTGCAGCAACATCCGCTAAAGATATAGCAGGTCTAAGAAGATTACCTGAACATAAGTAAGCTTTTCTTAGAAAGGATTCAATTTTCCTATCTAAAGGATCCTTAAAAGAAGTACTATCTGCCGTAGGAATAGTAGTACGCTTAGCAAGAGTAGAGACAGCCCCATCAACCTTAGGGATTTTGTCCCAAAACTCTAATCTGTCAGATGGCACAGGATATAATTGCTTAAAATGTTTAGAAGGAGTAAATGAATTACCCAAATTATTCCATTCCCTGGAAATTACTTCAGAAATAGCATCAGGGACAGGAAAAACTTCTGGAATAACTACAGGAGATTTAAAAACCTTATTTAAATGTTTAGATTTAGTATCAAGAGAACCAGAATCCTCTATTTCTAATGCAATTAAGACTTCTTTAAGTAAAGAACGAATAAATTCCATTTTAAATAAATATGAAGATTTATCAGAATCAACCTCTGACACAGAATCCTCTGAACCAGAAGAACCATTATCAGAATCAGAATGATGATGTTCATTTAAAAATTCATCTGAAAAATGAGAAGTTTTAAAAGACTTTTTACGTTTACTAGGAGGAATAACAGACATAGCCTTCTTAATGGATTTAGAAACAAAATCTCTTATGTTATCAGGAACACTCTGAATATTAGATGTTGACGGAACAGCAACAGGTAATGTAACATTACTAAAGGAAATATTATCTGCATTAACAAGTTTGTCATGACATTCAGTACAAACAACAGCTGGAGGAACAGATACCACAAGTTTACAGCAGATACACTTAACTTTGGTAGATCCAGCACCAGGCAGCGATTTTCCAGAAGTATCTTCTGACTCAGTGTCAATCTGGGACATCTTGCAATATGTAATAGAAAAAACAACATATAAAGCAAAATTGATCAAATTCCTTAAATGACGGTTTCAGGAATGGGAAAAAATGCCAGTGAACAAGCTTCTAGCAACCAGAAGCAATAAATAATGAGACTTAAATAATGTGGAGACAATAGTGACGCCCAAATTTTTTAGCGCCAAAAAAGACGATACATCCGGAACGCCGACACTTTTGGCGCAAAAAAAACGTCAAAAACAGAATTTATGCTTACCTGATAAATTACTTTCTCCAACGGTGTGTCCGGTCCACGGCGTCATCCTTATTTGTGGGAATATCTCTTCCCCAACAGGAAATGGCAAAGAGTCCCAGCAAAGCTGGCCATATAGTCCCTCCTAGGCTCCGCCCACCCCAGTCATTCGACCGACGGACAGGAGGAAAAATATAGGAGAAACCATATGGTACCGTGGTGACTGTAGTTAGAGAAAATAATTCATCAGACCTGATTAAAAAACCAGGGCGGGCCGTGGACCGGACACACCGTTGGAGAAAGTAATTTATCAGGTAAGCATAAATTCTGTTTTCTCCAACATTGGTGTGTCCGGTCCACGGCGTCATCCTTACTTGTGGGAACCAATACCAAAGCTTTAGGACACGGATGAAGGGAGGGAGCAAATCAGGTTACCTAAACGGAAGGCACCACGACTTGCAAAACCTTTCTCCCAAAAATAGCCTCCGAAGAAGCAAAAGTATCAAATTTGTAAAATTTGGCAAAAGTGTGCAGTGAAGACCAAGTCGCTGCCTTACATATCTGGTCAACAGAAGCCTCGTTCTTGAAGGCCCATGTGGAAGCCACAGCCCTAGTGGAGTGAGCTGTGATTCTTTCAGGAGGCTGCCGTCCGGCAGTCTCATAAGCCAATCGGATGATGCTTTTAAGCCAAAAGGAAAGAGAGGTAGAAGTCGCTTTTTGACCTCTCCTTTTACCAGAATAGACAACAAACAAAGAAGATGTTTGTCTGAAATCCTTTGTAGCCTCTAAATAGAATTTTAGAGCACGGACTACGTCCAAATTGTGTAACAAACGTTCCTTCTTTGAAACTGGATTCGGACATAAAGAAGGTACAACTATCTCCTGGTTAATATTCTTGTTAGAAACAACCTTTGGAAGAAAACCAGGCTTAGTACGCAAAACCACCTTATCTGCATGGAACACCAGATAGGGCGGAAAACACTGCAGAGCAGATAACTCTGAAACTCTTCTAGCAGAAGAAATAGCAACCAAAAACAAAACTTTCCAAGATAGTAACTTAATATCTATGGAATGTAAAGGTTCAAACGGAACCCCTTGAAGAACTGAAAGAACTAGATTTAGACTCCAGGGAGGAGTCAAAGGTCTGTAAACAGGCTTGATCCTAACCAGAGCCTGAACAAATGCTTGAACATCTGGCACAGCTGCCAGTCTTTTGTGTAGTAAGACAGATAAAGCAGAGATCTGTCCCTCTAGAGAACTTGCAGATAATCCTTTCTCCAAACCTTCTTGTAGAAAGGAGAGAATCTTAGGAATTTTTATCTTATTCCATGGGAATCCTTTGGATTCACACCAACAGATATATCTTTTCCATATTTTATGGTAAATCTTTCTAGTTACCGGTTTTCTGGCCTGAACCAGAGTATCTATCACAGAATCTGAAAACCCACGCTTTGATAGAATCAAGCGTTCAATCTCCAAGCCGTCAGCTGGAGGGAGACCAGATTTGGATGTTCGAATGGACCCTGAACAAGAAGGTCCTGTCTCAAAGGTAGCTTCCATGGTGGAGCCGATGACATATTCACCAGGTCTGCATACCAAGTCCTGCGTGGCCACGCAGGAGCTATCAAGATCACTGAGGCCCTCTCCTGTTTGATCCTGGCTACCAGCCTGGGAATGAGAGGAAACGGTGGAAATACATAAGCTAGGTTGAAGGTCCAAGGTGCTACTAGTGCATCTACTAGAGTCGCCTTGGGATCCCTGGATCTGGACCCGTAGCAAGGAACCTTGAAGTTCTGACGAGACGCCATCAGATCCATGTCTGGAATGCCCCATAATTGAGTTAGTTGGGCAAAGATCTCCGGGTGGAGTTCCCACTCCCCCGGATGGAATGTCTGACGACTCAGATAATCCGCTTCCCAGTTTTCCACACCTGGGATGTGGATCGCAGATAGGTGGCAGGAGTGATCCTCCGCCCATTGAATTATTTTGGTCACTTCTTTCATCACCAGGGAACTCCTTGTTCCCCCCTGATGATTGATATACGCAACGGTCGTCATGTTGTCTGATTGGAATCTTATGAATCTGGCCTTTGCTAGCTGAGGCCAAGCCCTGAGAACATTGAAGATCGCTCTTAGTTCCAGAATGTTTATCGGGAGAAGAGACTCTTCCCGAGACCATAGTCCCTGAGCTTTCAGGGATTCCCAGACCGCGCCCCAGCCCACTAGACTGGCGTCGGTCGTGACAATGACCCACTCTGGTCTGCGGAAGCTCATTCCCTGGGATAGATGGTCCAGGGTCAGCCACCAAAGGAGTGAATCTCTGGTCTTCTGATCTACTTGAATCATTGGAGACAAGTCTGTATAGTCCCCATTCCACTGTTTGAGCATGCACAGTTGTAATGGTCTTAGATGAATTCGTGCAAAAGGAACTATGTCCATTGCTGCAACCATCAACCCTACTACTTCCATGCACTGCGCTATGAAAGGACGTGGAACAGAATGAAGAACTTGACAAATGCTTAGAAGTTTTGACTTTCTGACCTCTGTCAGAAAAATCCTCATTTCTAAGGAATCTATTATTGTTCCCAAGAAGGGAACTCTTGTTGACGGAGACAGAGAACTTTTTTCTATGTTCACCTTCCATCCGTGTGATCTGAGAAAGGCCAGAACGATGTCTGTATGAGCCTTTGCTGTTGACAGGGACGACGCTTGTATTAGAATGTCGTTCAAGTATGGTACTACTGCAATGCCCCTCGGCCTTAGAACCGCTAGAAGGGACCCTAGTACCTTTGTGAAAATCCTTGGAGCAGTGGCTAACCCGAATGGGAGGGCCACAAACTGGTAATGTTTGTCCAGAAAGGCGAACCTTAGGAACTGATGATGTTCTTTGTGGATAGGAATATGTAGGTACGCATCCTTTAGATCCACGGTAGTCATAAATTGACCTTCCTGGATAGTGGGTAGAATCGTTCGAATGGTTTCCATCTTGAACGATGGTACCCTGAGAAATTTGTTTAGGATCTTCAAATCCAAAATTGATCTGAAAGTTCCCTCTTTTTTGGGAACTACGAACAGATTTGAATAAAATCCCATTCCTTGTTCCTTTATTGGAACTGGGTGTATCACTCCCATCTTTAACAGGTCTTCTACACAATGTAAGAACGCCTGTCTCTTTATTTGGTTTAAGGATAAGTGAGACATGTGGAACCTTCCCCTTGGGGGTAGTTCCCTGAATTCCAGAAGATAACCCTGAGAAACTATTTCTAGTGCCCAGGGATCCTGAACATCTCTTGCCCAAGCCTGAGCAAAGAGAGAGAGTCTGCCCCCTACTAGATCCGGTCCCAGATCGGGGGCTACTCCTTCATGCTGTTTTGTTGGCAGCAGCAGGCTTCTTGGCCTGCTTACCCTTGTTCCAGCCTTGCATAGGCTTCCAGGCTGGTTTGGGCTGTGAGGAATTACCCTCTTGCTTAGAGGATGCAGAATTAGAGGCCGGTCCGTTCCTGAAATTGCGAAAGGAACGAAAATTAGACTTATTCTTGGCCTTGAAAGGCCTATCTTGAGGAAGGGCGTGGCCCTTTCCCCCAGTGATGTCTGAGATAATCTCTTTCAATTCTGGTCCAAATAGAGTTTTACCTTTGAAAGGGCAATTTTGTCTTGGATGATACATCCGCTGACCAAGACTTTAGCCAAAGCGCTCTGCGTGCCACAATTGCAAACCCTGAATTTTTCGCCGCTAATCTAGCTAATTGCAAAGCGGCATCTAAAATAAAAGAGTTAGCCAACTTAAGTGTGTGAACTCTGTCCATAACCTCCTCATAAGGAGTCTCTCTACTGAGCGACTTTTCTAGTTCCTCGAACCAGAACCACGCTGCTGTAGTGACAGGAACAATGCACGAAATGGGTTGTAGAAGGTAACCTTGCTGTACAAAAATCTTTTTAAGCAAACCTTCCAATTTTTTATCCATAGGATCTTTGAAAGCACAACTATCCTCGATAGGAATAGTAGTGCGCTTGTTTAAAGTAGAAACTGCCCCCTCAACCTTAGGGACTGTCTGCCATAAGTCCTTTCTGGGGTCGACCATAGGAAATAATTTCTTAAATATAGGGGGGGGGGGGAACAAAAAGGTATGCCGGGCTTCTCCCACTCCTTATTCACTATGTCCGCCACCCGCTTGGGTATAGGAAAAGCGTTGGGGTGCACCGGAACCTCTAGAAACTTGTCCATCTTGCATAATTTCTCTGGAATGACCAAGTTGTCACAATCATCCAGAGTAGATAACACCTCCTTAAGCAGTGCGCGGAGATGCTCTAATTTAAATTTAAATGTCACAACATCAGGTTCAGCTTGTTGAGAAATTTTTCCTGAATCTGAAATTTCCCCATCTGACAAAACCTCCCTCATGGCCACTTCAGATTGGTGTGAGGGAATGACAGAACAATTATCATCAGCGCCCTCCTGCTCTTCAGTGTTTAAAACAGAGCAATCGCGCTTTCTCTGATATGCAGGCATTTTGGATAAAATATTTGCTATGGAGTTATCCATTACAGCCGTCAATTGTTGCATGGTAATAAGCATTGGCGCGCTAGATGTACTAGGGGCCTCCTGCGTGGGCAAAACTGGTGTAGACACAGTAGGAGATGATGTAGTATCATGTCTACTCCCCTCATCTGAGGAATCATCTTGGGCAATTTCATTATCTGTGGCAGTACTGTCCTTACTTTGTTTGGACGCTATGGCACAATTATCACACAATTTTAAATGAGGAGACACATTGGCTTTCATACATATAGAACATAGCTTATCCGAAGGCACAGACATGTTAAACAGGCTTAAACCTGTCAATCAAACACAAAAAATGTTTTAAAACAAAACCGTTACTGTCTCTTTAAATTTTAAAACAGAAACACTTTATTACTGAATATGTGAAAAAGTATGAAGGAATTGTTCAAAAATTACCAAAATTTCACCACAGTGTCTTAAAGCATTAAGAGTATTGCACACCAATTTTCAGAGCTTTAACCTTTAAAATAACGGAACCGGAGCCGTTTACAAATTTAACCCCTATACAGTCCCAGCTACAGCCTTTGCTGAGACCTAACCAAGCCCAGAGGGGTATACGATACCAAATGACGCCTTCTAGAAACTTTTCCAGCTACTTTCAGATCCTCACACATGCATCTGCATGTCTTGCTCTCAAAAACAACTGTGCAATAATGGCGCGAAAATGAGGCTCAGCCTACAACTGGGAAGGCCCTCCCTGACTGGAAAAGGTGTCTAACATAGTGCCTGCCGTTAAAAAACGTTCCCCAAGTTTATAAATGTGAATTATCAGCATAAACATGTATAAAATGTCCAAATAAAGCAATCGATTTAGCCCATAAAAATGTCTACCAGTTTTATAGCCCATATTAAGCCCTTTATTCTGTTTGAGACTAAGAAAATGGCTTACCGGTCCCCATGAGGGGAAATGACAGCCTTCCAGCATTACACAGTCTTGTTAGAAATATGGCTAGTCATACCTTAAGCAGAAAAGTCTGCTAACTGTTTCCCCCAACTGAAGTTACTTCATCTCAACAGTCCTATGTGGAAACAGCAATCGATTTTAGTTACTGTCTGCTAAAAACAGAATTTATGTTTACCTGATAAATTACTTTCTCCAACGGTGTGTCCGGTCCACGGCGTCATCCTTACTTGTGGGATATTCTCTTCCCCAACAGGAAATGGCAAAGAGCCCAGCAAAGCTGGTCACATGATCCCTCCTAGGCTCCGCCTACCCCAGTCATTCGACCGACGTTAAGGAGGAATATTTGCATAGGAGAAACCATATGATACCGTGGTGACTGTAGTTAAAGAAAATAAATTATCAGACCTGATTAAAAAACCAGGGCGGGCCGTGGACCAGACACACCGTTGGAGAAAGTAATTTATCAGGTAAACATAAATTCTGTTTTCTCCAACATAGGTGTGTCCGGTCCACGGCGTCATCCTTACTTGTGGGAACCAATACCAAAGCTTTAGGACACGGATGAAGGGAGGGAGCAAATCAGGTCACCTAAATGGAAGGCACCACGGCTTGCAAAACCTTTCTCCCAAAAAAATAGCCTCAGAAGAAGCAAAAGTATCAAACTTGTAAAATTTGGTAAAAGTGTGCAGTGAAGACCAAGTCGCTGCCCTACATATCTGATCAACAGAAGCCTCGTTCTTGAAGGCCCATGTGGAAGCCACAGCCCTAGTGGAATGAGCTGTGATTCTTTCAGGAGGCTGCCGTCCGGCAGTCTCGTAAGCCAATCTGATGATGCTTTTAATCCAAAAAGAGAGAGAGGTAGAAGTTGCTTTTTGACCTCTCCTGTTACCAGAATAAACAACAAACAAGGAAGATGTTTGTCTAAAATCCCTTGTAGCATCTAAATAGAATTTTAGAGCGCGAACAACATCCAAATTGTGCAACAAACGTTCCTTCTTCGAAACTGGTTTCGGACACAAAGAAGGCACGACTATCTCCTGGTTAATGTTTTTGTTAGAAACAACTTTTGGAAGAAAACCAGGTTTAGTACGTAAAACCACCTTATCTGCATGGAACACCAGATAAGGAGGAGAACACTGCAGAGCAGATAATTCTGAAACTCTTCTAGCAGAAGAAATTGCAGCCAAAAACAAAACTTTCCAAGATAATAACTTAATATCAACGGAATGTAAGGGTTCAAACGGAACCCCCTGAAGAACTGAAAGAACTAAGTTGAGACTCCAAGGAGGAGTCAAAGGTTTGTAAACAGGCTTGATTCTAACCAGAGCCTGAACAAAGGCTTGAACATCTGGCACAGCTGCCAGCTTTTTGTGAAGTAACACAGACAAGGCAGAAATCTGTCCCTTCAAGGAACTTGCAGATAATCCTTTCTCCAATCCTTCTTGAAGAAAGGATAGAATCCTAGGAATCTTTACCTTGTCCCAAGGGAATCCTTTAGATTCACACCAACAGATATATTTTTTCCATATTTTGTGGTAAATTTTTCTAGTTACAGGCTTTCTGGCCTGAACAAGAGTATCAATAACAGAATCTGAGAACCCTCGCTTTGATAAGATCAAGCGTTCAATCTCCAAGCAGTCAGCTGGAGTAGGACCAGATTCGGATGTTCGAACGGACCTTGAACAAGAAGGTCTCGTCTCAAAGGTAGCTTCCATGGTGGAGCCGATGACATATTCACCAGATCTGCCTACCAAGTCCTGCGTGGCCACGCAGGAGCTATCAAGATCACCGACGCCCTCTCCTGATTGATCCTGGCTGCCAGCCTGGGGATGAGAGGAAACGGCGGGAATACATAAGCTAGGTTGAAGGTCCAAGGTGCTACTAGTGCATCTACTAGAGTCGCCTTGGGATCCCTGGATCTGGACCCGTAGCAAGGAACCTTGAAGTTCCGACGAGAGGCCATCAGATCCATGTCTGGAATGCCCCACAGTTGAGTGATTTGGGCAAAGATTTCCGGATGGAGTTCCCACTCCCCCGGATGCAATGTCTGACGACTCAGAAAATCCGCTTCCCAATTTTCCACTCCTGGGATGTGGATTGCAGACAGGTGGCAGGAGCGAGTCTCCGTCCATTGAATGATTTTGGTCACTTCTTCCATCGCCAGGGAACTCCTTGTTCCCCCCTGATGGTTGATGTACGCAACAGTCGTCATGTTGTCTGATTGAAACCGTATGAACTTGGCCCTCGCTAGCTGAGGCCAAGCCTTGAGAGCATTGAATATCGCTCTCAGTTCCAGAATATTTATTGGTAGAAGAGATTCTTCCCGAGACCAAAGACCCTGAGCTTTCAGGGATCCCCAGACCGCGCCCCAGCCCATCAGACTGGCGTCGGTCGTGACAATGACCCACTCTGGTCTGCGGGAGGTCACCCCTTGTGACAGGTTGTCCAGGGACAGCCACCAACGGAGTGAGTCTCTGGTCCTCTGAGTTACTTGTATCTTCGGAGACAAGTCTGTATAGTCCCCATTCCACTGACTGAGCATACACAGTTGTAATGGTCTTAGATGAATGCGCGCAAAAGGAACTATGTCCATTGCCGCTACCATCAAACCTATCACTTCCATGCACTGCGCTATGGAAGGAAGAGGAACGGAATGAAGTATCCGACAAGAGTTTAGAAGTTTTGTTTTTCTGGTCTCTGTCAGAAAAATCCTCATTTCTAAGGAGTCTATTATTGTTCCCAAGAAGGGAACTCTTGTCGACGGAGATAGAGAACTCTTTTCCACGTTCACTTTCCATCCGTGAGATCTGAGAAAGGCCAGGACTATGTCCGTGTGAGCCTTTGCTTGAGGAAGGGACGACGCTTGAATCAGAATGTCGTCCAAGTAAGGTACTACAGCAATGCCCCTTGGTCTTAGCACCGCCAGAAGGGACCCTAGTACCTTTGTGAAAATCCCTGGAGCAGTGGCTAATCCGAAAGGAAGCGCCACGAACTGGTAATGCTTGTCCAGGAATGCGAACCTTAGGAACCGATGATGTTCCTTGTGGACAGGAATATGTAGATACGCATCCTTTAAATCCACCGTGGTCAAGAATTGACCTTCCTGGATGGAAGGATTGTTCGAATGGTTTCCATTTTGGACGATGGAACCTTGAGAAACTTGTTTAGGATCTTGAGATCTAAGATTGGTCTGAACGTTCCCTCTTTTTTGGGAACTACGAACAGATTGGAGTAGAACCCCATCCCTCGTTCTTTTAATGGAACAGGATGAATCACTTCCAGAAGATAACCTTGGGAGACTATATCTAGCGCCCAAGGATCCAGAACATCTCTTGCCCAAGCCTGAGTGAAGAGAGAGAGTCTGCCCCCCACCAAATCCGGGGGCCCGCATCTCATGCTGTCTTGGGAGCAGTGGCAGGTTTCTTGGCCTGCTTTCCTTAGTTCCAGCCTTGCATTGGTCTCCAGGCTGGATTGGCTTGAGAAGTATTACCCTCCTGCTTAGAGGACGTAGCACTTGGGGCTGGTCCGTTTCTGCGAAAGGGACGAAAATTAGGTTTATTTTTGGCCTTGAAAGACCTATTCTGAGGAAGGGCGTGGCCCTTGCCCCCAGTGATATCAGAGATAATCTCTTTCAAGTCAGGGCCAAACAGTGTTTTCCCCTTGAAAGGAATGTCAAACAATTTGTTCTTGGAAGACGCATCCGCTGACCAAGATTTTAACCAAAGCGCTCTGCGCCACAATAGCAAACCCAGAATTTTTCGCCGCTAACCTAGCCAATTGCAAGGTGGCGTCTAGGGTGAAAGAATTAGCCAATTTAAGAGCACGAATTCTGTCCATAATCTCCTCATAAGAAGAAGAATTACTAATAATCGCCTTTTCTAGCTCAACGAACCAGAAACACGCGGCTGTAGTGACAGGGACAATGCATGCAATTGGTTGTAGAAGGTAACCTTGCTGAACAAACATCTTTTTTAGCAAACCTTCTAATTTTTTATCCATAGGATCTTGGAAAGCACAACTATCTACTATGGGTATAGTGGTGCGCTTGTTTAGAGTAGAAACCGCCCCCTCGACCTTGGGGACTGTCTGCCATAAGTCCTTTCTGGGGTCGACTATAGGAAACAATTTTTTAAATATGGGGGGAGGTACGAAAGGTATACCGGGCCTGTCCCATTCTTTATTAACAATGTACGCCACCCGCTTGAGTATAGGAAAAGCTTCGGGGGGCCCCGGGGCCTCTAGGAACTTGTCCATTTTACATAGTGTTTCTGGAAAGACCAGATAATCACAATCATCCAAATTGGATAACACCTCCTTAAGCAGAGCGCGGAGATGTTCCAACTTAAATTTAAAAGTAATCACATCAGGTTCAGCTTGTTGAGAAATTTTCCCTGAATCTGAAATTTCTCCCTCAGACAAAACCTCCCTGGCCCCCTCAGACTGGTGTAGGGGCCCTTCAGAAACAATATCATCAGCGGCCTCATGCTCTTCAGTATTTTCTAAAACAGAGCAGTCGCGCTTTCGCTGATAAGTGGGCATATTGGCTAAAATGTTTTTGATAGAATTATCCATTACAGCCGTTAATTGTTGCATAGTAAGGAGTATTGGCGCGCTAGATGTACTAGGGGCCTCCTGTATGGGCAAGACTGGTGTAGACGAAGGAGGGGATGATGCAGTACCATGCTTACTCCCCTCACTTGAGGAATCATCTTGGGCATCATTTTACTAAATTATTTATGACATAAATCACATCTATTTAAATGAGAAGGAACCTTGGTTTCCCCACAGTCAGAACACAATCTATCTGGTAGTTCAGACATGGTAAACAGGCATAAACTTGATAACAAAGCACAAAAAACGTTTTAAAATAAAACCGTTACTGTCACTTTAAATTTTAAACTGAACACACTTTATTACTGCAATTGCGAAAAAGTATGAAGGAATTGTTCAAAATTCACCAAAATTTCACCACAGTGTCTTAAAGCCTTAAAAGTATTGCACACCAAATTTGGAAGCTTTAACCCTTAAAATAACGGAACCGGAGCCGTTTTTATATTTAACCCCTTTACAGTCCCTGGAATCTGCTTTGCTGAGACCCAACCAAGCCCAAAGGGGAATACAATACCAAATGATGCCTTCAGAAAGACTTTTCTATGTATCAGAGCTCCACACACATGCAGCTGCATGTCATGCTGTTCTCAAAAACAAGTGCGCCATACCGGCGCGAAAATGAGGCTCTGACTATGATTAGGGAAAGCCCCTATAGAATAATGTGTCTAAAACAGTGCCTGCCGATATTATTTTACAAAAAATACCCAGATTAAATGATTCCTCAAGGCTAAATATGTGTAAATATGATCGATTTAGCCCAGAAAATGTCTACAGTCTTAATAAGCCCTTGTGAAGCCCTTATTTACTGTCTGAATAAAAATGGCTTACCGGATCCCATAGGGAAAATGACAGCTTCCAGCATTACATCGTCTTGTTAGAATGTGTCATACCTCAAGCAGCAAAAGACTGCTCACTGTTCCCCCAACTGAAGTTAATTCCTCTCAACAGTCCTGTGTGGAACAGCCATGGATTTTAGTAACGGTTGCTAAAATCATTTTCCTCATACAAACAGAAATCTTCATCTCTTTTCTGTTTCAGAGTAAATAGTACATACCAGCACTATTTTAAAATAACAAACTCTTGATTGAATAATAAAAACTACAGTTAAACACTAAAAAACTCTAAGCCATCTCCGTGGAGATGTTGCCTGTACAACGGCAAAGAGAATGACTGGGGTAGGCGGAGCCTAGGAGGGATCATGTGACCAGCTTTGCTGGGCTCTTTGCCATTTCCTGTTGGGGAAGAGAATATCCCACAAGTAAGGATGACGCCGTGGACCGGACACACCTATGTTGGAGAAATCATCTTCCTCTCACAAACAGAAATCTTCATCCTTTTCTGTTTCAGAGTAAATAGTACATACCAGCACTATTTTAAAATAACAAACACTTGATAGAAGAATAAAAAACTACATTTAAACACCAAAAACTCTTAACCATCTCCGTGGAGATGTTGCCTGTGCAACGGCAAAGAGAATGACTGGGGTGGGCGGAGCCTAGGAGGGACTATATGGCCAGCTTTGCTGGGACTCTTTGCCATTTCCTGTTGGGGAAGAGATATTCCCACAAGTAAGGATGACGCCGTGGACCGGACACACCAATGTTGGAGAAAATTACGCAACTCCCGGCGACACGTATGACGCCAGAAACAGAAAAAAGTTTTTGCGCCAAAAAAGTCAGCGCCAAAAATGACATAATAAAATGAAGCATTTTCAGCCCCCGCGAGCCTAACAGCCCACAGGGAAAAAAGTCAATTTTTAAGGTAAGAAAAAAATGATTTATTCATATGCATTATCCCAAATATGAAACTGACTGTCTGAAATAAGGAACGTTGAACATCCTGAGTCAAGGCAAATAAATGTTTGAATACATATATTTAGAAATTTATATAAAAGTGCCCAACCATAGCTTAGAGTGTCACAGAAAATAAGACTTACTTACCCCAGGACACTCATCTACATGTAGTAGAAAGCCAAACCAGTACTGAAACAAGAATCAGTAGAGGTAATGGTATATATAAGAGTATATCGTCGATCTGAAAAGGGAGGTAAGAGATGAATCTCTACGACCGATAACAGAGAACCTTATGAAATAGACCCCGTAGAAGGAGATCACTGCATTCAAATAGGCAATACTCTCCTCACATCCCTCTGACATTCACTGCACACTGAGAGGAAAACCGGGCTCCAACTTGCTGCGGAGCGCATATCAACGTAGAATCTAGCACAAACTTACTTCACCACCTCCATAGGAGGCAAAGTTTGTAAAAACTGATTTGTGGGTGTGGTGAGGGGTGTATTTATAGGCATTTTGAGGTTTGGGAAACTTTGCCCCTCCTGGTAGGAATGTATATCCCATACGTTACTAGCTCATGGACTCTTGCTAATTACATGAAAGAAAGTTTGTTTACTTTGTTTAAAAGGTTACTAAAGATACTATCTTCTTGTTTTTTGTTACTATACTGTATTCCACAGGTTCCTATTACTCTATTGTCTATTCCACCACCTCAAAGCAGCCACATAAGGTATGTTAATTACACTATACACCACTCACGTCTCATTAAACAACCTATAGTGCCAGAGATGGGGAACCCTCTAGAAGACACAGCTTCTCCTAGCGCAATACAACATTTTAAACACCCTCCTTTCTCCCAGAATTCTCAATGACCCAACACACACTTAAATTGACCACCCAAAACGCAAAAGGATTAATTTCCCCTACAAAGCAGTTGGTGGCACTTAATTGGTTCATCAAACACAAAACTAAAATTGTCTTTGTCCAAGAGACTCATTTCCTTAAAACCGCAGAACCCAAATGTACATCTAAACTATTCCCGGTGTTTTTTTTTTGGTTTGCAGAAATCTAAAAAGAAGAATGGAGTAGGAATATTGCTACATAAATCTGTCCCTTTCCAAATTATCCAGCAGTACTCTGATAATGAAGGTCGTTTTTTGATATTGGTTGGGCTTTTGTACAATAACAGAATTTATGCTTACCTGATAAATTTCTTTCTCTTGTGATGTATCGAGTCCACGGATTCATCCATACTTGTGGGATATTCTCCTTCCCTACAGGAAGTGGCAGAGAGAGCACCCACAGAAGAGCTGTCTATATAGCTCCTCCCTTAGCTCCACCCCCCAGTCATTCGACCGAAGGCTAGGAAGAAAAAGGAGAAACTATAGGGTGCAGTGGTGACTGAAGTTTTTTAAATAAAAATATACAGGGCGGGCCGTGGACTCGATACATCACAAGAGAAAGAAACTTATCAGGTAAGCATAAATTCTGTTTTCTCTTGTAAGATGTATCGAGTCCACGGATTCATCCATACTTGTGGGATACCAATACCAAAGCTTTAGGACACGGATGAAGGGAGGAACAAGACAGGTTCCTTAAACGGAAGGCACCACTGCTTGTAGAACCTTTCTCCCAAAAATAGCCTCCGAAGAAGCAAAATAATCGAATTTGTAAAATTTGGAAAAAGTATGAAGCGAAGACCAAGTCGCCGCCTTACAAATCTGTTCAACAGAAGCCTCATTTTTTAAAAGCCCATGTGGAAGCCACTGCTCTAGTAGAATGAGCAGTAATTCTTTCTCTTGGAACTGGGCGAATCACTCCCATGGTATGTAGGTCTTCTACACAGCGTAAGAACGCCTCTCTCTTTGTCTTGTTTGCAGACAATTGAGAAATGTGAAATCTCCCCCTTGGGGGGGGGGGGGGGGGAGTCTTTGAAGTCCAGAAGATATCCTTGGGACACAATTTCTAAAGCCCAGGAATCGTGAACATCTCTTGCCCAAGCCTGAGCAAAGAGAGAGAGTCTGCCCCCTACTAGATCCGGTCCCGGATCAGGGGCTACCCCTTCATGCTGTCTTAGAGGCAGCAGCAGGCTTCTTGGCCTGTTTACCTTTGTTCCAAGCCTGGTTAGGTCTCCAGACTGACTTGGATTGGACAGAATTCCCCTCTTGCTTTGCTGCAGGGGAAGCTGAAGCGGGACCACCCTTGAAATTCCAAAAGGAACGAAAATTATTTTGTTTGGTCCTCATCTTATTTGTTTTATCCTGAGGGAGGGCATGGCCTTTCCCTCCAGTGATGTCTGAAATAATTTCTTTCAGTGCAGGCCCGAATAGGGTCTTTCCTTTGAAAGGGATGTTCAACAATTTAGATTTCGATGACACATCAGCAGACCAGGACTTAAGCCATAACGCCATGCGTGCTAAAATGGCAAAACCTGAATTCTTTGCCGCTAATTTAGCCATTTGGAAAACGGCATCTGTAATGAAAGAATTAGCCAACTGAAGGGCCTTGATTCTATCCATAATATCCTCTAATGGAGTCTCCACCTGGAGAGCCTCTTCTAGAGCCTCAAACCAGAAAGCAGCTGCAGTAGTTACAGGAACAATGCATGCAATAGGTTGGAGAAGAAAACCTTGATGAAAAAAAAATTTCTTTAGGAGACCCTCTAATTTTTTATCCATAGGATCTTTGAAAGCACAAATGTCTTCGATAGGTATAGTTGTACGCTTAGCAATAGTAGAAATAGCTCCCTCCACCTTAGGGACTGTCTGCCACAAGTCCTGTATGGTGTCAGATATGGGAAACATTTTATTAAAAACAGGAGGGGGAGCGAACGGATTACCTGGTCTATCCCACTCCTTAGCAACAATAGTCACAATCCTCTTAGGGACTGGAAAAACATCAGTGTAAACAGGAACCTCTAAGTATCTGTCCATTTTACACAATTTCTCTGGGACCACTAAGTTAATCCTCCAAGCGGCGCTGAAGAAATCTTCCATCCGATGAAGTCATCATCCAGGCGGCGCTGAAGAAGTCTTTGATCCGGCCGATGTCATCTTCCAAGAGGCGCTGAAGATGTCTTCTATCCGGGTGAAGTCATCTTCCAAGCCGGGTCTTGAATCTTCCTTCCGCCGACGCGGAACCACCTTCTTCACCGACTGACTACGACGAATGACGGCTCCTTTAAGGGACGTCATCCAAGATGGCGTCCCCTCAATTCCGATTGGCTGATAGGATTCTATCAGCCAATCGGAATTAAGGTAGGAAAATCTGATTGGCTGATGGAATCAGCCAATCAGATTCAAGTTCAATCCGATTGGCTGATCCAATCAGCCAATCAGATTGAGCTCGCATTCTATTGGCTGATCGGAACAGCCAATAGAATGCGAGCTCAATCTGATTGGCTGATTCCATCAGCCAATCAGATTTTTCCTACCTTAATTCCGATTGGCTGATAGAATCCTATCAGCCAATCGGAATTGAGGGGACGCCATCTTGGATGACGTCCCTTAAAGGAGCCGTCATTCGTCGTAGTCCGTCGGTGAAGAAGGTGGTTCCGCGTCGGCGGAAGGAAGATTCAAGACCCGGCTTGGAAGATGACTTCACCCGGATAGAAGACATCTTCAGCGCCTCTTGGAAGATGACATTGGCCGGATCAAAGACTTCTTCAGCGCCGCCTGGATGATGACTTCATCGGATGGAAGATTTCTTCAGCGCCGCTTGGAGGATTAACTTCTTCCGCTCCGGATGTCCTCTTCAGTTCCATCGGTGGCTCGGCTGAGTGAAGACGACTCAAGGTAGGATGATCTTCAGGGGATTAGTGTTAGGTTTTTGTAAGGGGGGTTTGGGTTAGATTAGGGGTATGTGGGTGGTGGGTTTTAATGTTGGGGGGGGGTTGTATTTTTCTTTTACAGGCAAAAGAGCTGAACTTTTTGGGGCATGCCCCCACAAATGGCCCTTTTAAGGGCTGGTAAGGTAAAAGAGCTTTGAAATTTATTTAATTTAGAATAGGGTAGGGATTTTTCTTATTTTGGGGGGTTTGTTATTTTATTAGGGGGCTTAGATTAGGTGTAAGTAGCTTAAAATTGTTGTAATATTTTTAACGTGTTTGTAACTTAATTTTTTTATTTTTTGTAACTTAGCTTTTTTTATTTTTTGTACTTTAGTTAGTTTATGTAATTGTATTTAATTGTAGTTATTTGTAGGTAGTTTATTTAGTTAATTTAATGATAGTGTAGTATTAGGTTTAATTGTAACTTAGGTTAGGATTTATTTTACAGGTAATTTTGTATTTATTTTAGCTAGGTAGTTATTAAATAGTTAATAACTATTTAATAACTATTCTAACTAGCTAAAATAAATACAAAGTTACCTGTAAAATAAATATAAATCCTAAGATAGCTATAATATAATTATTAATTATATTGTAGCTATCTTAGGGTTTATTTTACAGGTAAGTATTTAGTTTTAAATAGTAATAATTTATTAAAGTATAGTGTAGTGTTAGGTGTAATTGTAACTTAGGTTAGGATTTATTTCACAGGTACATTTCTCTTTATTTTAGCTAGGTAAGCTATTAAATAGTTAATAACTATTTAATAGTTATTGTACATGGTTAAAATAAATTGAAAGTTACCTGTCAAATAAATATAAATCCTAAGATAGCTAGAATATAATTCTTATTTATATTGTAGCTATATTAGGGTTTATTTTAAAGGTAAGTATTTAGTTTTAAATAGGATTCATTTAGTTAATAACAGTTAATTTATTTAGATTTATTTAATTAATATTTAAGGTAAGGGGGCGTTAGGGTTAGACTTAGGTTTAGGGGTTAATAATTTTATTACAGTGGCGGCATAGTGGGGGGCAGGATAGGGGTTAATAAATTTATTATAGGTGGCGACGGTGTAGGGGGGGCAGGATAGGGGTTAATATGTTTAATATAGGTTGCGGCGGGTTCATGGAGCGGTGGTTTAGGGGTTAAACTATTTATTTAGTTGCGGAGAGGTGCGGGATCAGCAGGATAGGGGTTAATAATTTTATAATAGAGGGTGACGGTGTAGGGGGGGCAGGATAGGGGTTACTAGGTATACTGTAGGTGGCAGCGGTGTCCGGGAGCGGCGGTTTAGGGGTTAATACATTTATAAGAGTTGCGGCAGGGTCTAGGAGCGGCGGTTTAGGGGTTAATACATTTATAAGAGTTGCGGCGGGGTCTAGGAGCGGCGGTTTAGGGGTTAGTAACTTTATTTAGTTGCGGGGGGCTCCGGGGGCGCCGGTATAGGGGGTAGAACAGTGCAGTTTAGTGTGAGTGCTTAGTGACAGGCTAGCAATAAAGCTGTGAAAAAGCCGAAGGGCAGCGAGATCGGATGAGTGATAACTGTCACAGTCCGCTGCTCATCGCCCCGCGGCTTTTTGACAGCTTTATTTGATAACTTAGGCGAACGTATTCAAGGTCCGCGGTGGCGAAGGTAGGCGAGCTTAGGCGGACGTATTGGGCCGGCGAAGCCAGAAAAGTAGACGGCTTGATAACTACCCCCCATAGTTAGTAACTTTCGTTTAGGAGGTTTGTAATAGATGGATACAACCTGACAATTATGTTGTTCCTCTTATTAAGTTGTAGACCAATTGTCTTTTAGCGCTTTGAAAATTTCCCCAAACTGCCGCCTTGCAATGACAACAGCCGGTCCTGTAGATTTCCACCCCTATCTGCAGCCTTGCAGAACAGCCGGTCCTGGAGATGTCTGTGTCCTTAGCGTCTGGTCAGTGAATAACCCCAAAAAGCGCGCCTGTTCACTTCAAAGCGCCTTGATTGGTTCTCCTTGTGGGGGTGTTGTCCTACTGATAGCGCTTGAGACAGCTCTACGGCAAATCTTGTTAGTAATGTGAGAGTGTCTAGAAGTTCTGCAACGCGTTTCAGCTGAGCAATCTCAGCCTTTCTCAAGCACGAACTTCTTGCGAATATTAGCCTTTACGTACCTTTACTTCCTCCTTGATTGGTCCATTGATTTTATAAAAAAAAGAACCATCTTAATACAGATCGTACAATATGGAATCAGTTTCAATCGTGATATATATGGTCATACAACCTAGTGTTTAGGATTCAATTAAAAGATACACAAAAGACTTCTTTGTTGTTTATAAAAGATTTTGTTGATGTAGAAGAATTGTTATTACTAACCAACAAAATGGGTATTCACTTTATTGCAAACTGCTTTATTATTGCTCAAAAACACTTAGTTGCAACCCAAAAAACGAAAGACATTTTTCTCAATATTACAAAAAACTTCTACCAAAAATGATTCTTGTTATTGTAAGACTTGGTTGTTTTTAAACACTTTTGTTATTAGAATCAAACTTATTTTATATAAAATAATTTTTGTATATATAGGATTTTATGTATGAATTTTATATGGCATTTTTTGTATATATATATATATATATATATATATATATATATATATATATATATATATATATATATATATATATGATTTTGATATGATTTTTATATAGGAATATTATATTGAATTTATATATTAGATTGCCTGTATTGTTCCAGCAATTTATACAAATATTGTCTCAAATAGTGTGTGCAATCCCCTAAGTGTCTGCATATACCAAAGCATCTTTATTTTTTGTTTTTAATTTTTTATAGGGCATTTAGGTATTTTAACCATTTAAAAAAATCTCTAATGTATTTTACATAGATTTAGGAAAATAATTATGGCTAGAGTCTATATTTAACCCTTTAGGTTTTAATATTTGTAATTTGAATATCCCCTTTGAAAATTGGATGATGCATTATACATGGCTTTAGGAATTTAGAAAACAATTAAGGCTAAAGTCTATATTTAACCCTTTTGGTTTTAATGTTTGTAATTTAAGAGAGAGTTTGCTGAATTACCTCCTCTCTTATTTACCCTTACTTTTGAAATAGCTGTATAAGTAAAATATTTCAGATTACTGTTGTTACAAATCCTGAAATGTTTTGGGACTGGGAGGTCTATGTTTCTTTCTTTTTCTGAGTTTTCTATAGAGAGAAGATGTTCCCTTATTCGTTCTCTGACTGTCCTTTCCGTCTCGCCTACACATTTAGTACATGTAATTAGATAGATCAGTGATTTTCAACCTTTTTTTTGCCGTGGCACACTTTTTTACATTAAAAAATCCTGCGGCACACCACCTTCCCAAAATTTTACAAAATCACACATTGTAGCCTAATACAGCATATATATATATACATACACACACACACATACTGTACTGTGCTGTCATGCCATGCCTCCTACAAACTATACGTGACATATTGACATTCATTCACAAACAATCATAATTATTGTGAATGAATGTCAATATGTCATGGCTGTAAATGGTGCCTGCCTGTCTGCCTGATGAGCCTGTCACATCAAAACAAGCAAAAATTAAAAAACATGTCACACTGTTGTCAGTCTGCCGCGGCACACCTGAGGATCTCTCACGGCACACTGGTTGAAAAACACTGAGATAGATTATATTCATATCCATACATCTGATGGTGTCTTATCTTTAATTCTTTTTGTGTTTGGTTAGTTTTCTTTGCATGCTTTATATGTTCCACAGGGATAAAAGCCTTGTAGTTTATCCCCTAAAACTCCCCTAACAATGTAATTGTTTTTTTGTTTTACGGTGGGTGCCAGAATACTTTTAAGGTTTTTTGTATACAAAGTTAGGATTGTTAGGTAATGTTGGTCCTATATGTGAGTCTGCTTTTAGGATTTTCCAGTGTGATTTAATTATTCTTTCTACTTTCTTCCTATCTTCACTATATTCTGTAATGAAGGGAATAAAAATGTCTTGGTTTTCTGATTGCGTTATGGTTTTTTTTAGGTTTATACTGTAGAATTTCCTTTCTGTCTATGTTTTTTACTTTGGATCTTTCCATTTCCAAATGTTCCTCCAAATAGCCTCTTTCTAAAAATTTATTTTTAAGAACTCTGGATTGAATCGATCATTCTGAATATAACAATAGAGCTCATGTGAACAAAGATATCATTTTATATTTTATATGTTTCACATTTTTGTATTTTAGTGTTTTATATCAGAACATTCTTTTTTTAATGGTTCTTTCTGACTATTGTCTAATATTGCACATAGAATAAAACTTTTTAAACATATCTAGGGCTATATTTTTGTTTTATTTCTTTCTCTCTTTTGGGTGTTAGCTTATAGCGCTCTTGTCTCTTATCCCCCTTTCTTCGTAACCCTTTTTAACTACCTAGAAAATGGCGGACAATTTACACCACGATTACTCGAGGCCCACATTTTATTCATCCCCAAGCCGGGAAAACCACAGACGGAACCAAGTAGCTACCACCCGATTTCACTTCTTGACAGGGATATAAAAATATATGCCAAGGTCTTAGCTAGACGAATTAACTCTATTTTGCCTTCCATTATACATGTAGACCAAGCTGGTGTTGTCCCTTTGAGAGAAACCAGAGACAACACCATTAGGGTTATACACCTGACAGACTATGCTTCTACACATAACATCCCATCTGCTCTAGTGTCGACAGATGCGGAAAAAGCCTTTGATCGATTAAATTGGCCCTTTCTTAAACAAACCCTCCACCATTTCGGATTCGGTGATTTGATGATAAAAAGAATATTCCACCTATATAATAACCCATCAGCAAAAGTCAGAGTTACCTGAGTGCTTTCTGATCGATTTTCTATTGCAAATGACACAAGGCAAGGGTGCCCTCTTTCCCCGGCCTTATTTGTCCTGACCATGGAATAATTAGCCGCACATATAACTAATAATTCAAACATTAGGGGTATGGCATTGGGCCCAAATGAGTATAAACTTGCCATGTTTGCGGACGATGTCCTAGTCATGGTATCTGCTCCTCAAACTTCCATACCGGCACTGGTGCGGGAATTTACAACCTTCGGCTGCCTGTCCCACTTCCTTATCAACCAGCAAAAATCAGAAGTCTTAGGTATTGCGCTTCCACAAAAGGTGGTTCTCTCCTTGAAAACAGTTTGCCCATAGAAATTAAAAATATCCCAACTGCGTTATTTGGGAGTCAAATTATCCCCTCGTGTCTCACAGCTGTTTGATGTCAATTACAAGCCACTTCTTCATAGCACACAACAGACCCTCCTATCATGGCAGGACAGACCCATGTCATGGTTGGGCAGAATTCAAGCAGTCAAAATGACAATTTTGCACAGGATCCTATACATTTTACAGACCATACCAATAGCTCTACCCACAATATACATCCAGCAGCTCCAAAGGTGTATGAACTCCTTTATTTGGGGGCATGTGTGCCCGAAAATTAACACAGCTTCCATGTATAGACCAACCAAGGAGGGAGGGTTGGGAGTCCCAAAGATCGAGAGCTACTATAGAGCAATTGCGCTCCAGAGAGTTTATGACTGGCACACTAAAGTAGCAGCAAAATCGTGGGTTTCACTGGACTCACAACTTCTAAGAACACCATCCCCGGTTTCCCTGTGCTGGACACCAAAAACATCTAGGCCCACTGCATGCCTTAAGTCAGCCCTTTACAGACACATATTTAGCACTTGGTACCACATGATAGCAAACACAATAGGAATTTAAACAAAGATATCCCCTTTAATGTCGGTCTCCTCGAACATGGAGTTTTTGGGAGGCTAAGAGCCCATAGGTAAAATGGGACCAATTTTAGAAGCACCGAACTCTGTTCCTTTTCTCTCTCTTTTAAATCAGGGGAACTAAAGCCCCAGGCCTCTCTACAACATATTCTAAATGGTACATTTGCGTGCTCAAATATTCCCAAGTACATCACATCCTACACAACACCCCCCTCAAATCTGATCTCGCTAGGCCCCTCACACTATTTAAACGCCTCACCTGCCCTACAGAAAGGAACACTAACAATGTTCAGAAACATTCTGGAGTCTGCAATGTCCACACTACCACCTATCCACGTTACACAATGGGGCAAGGAACTTCAATGTGCTCTAGACGAACAAGATTGAAAACAAATACACAATTTTAGAGCTCAATTTTAAGCTATTGCTGCGTTGGTATTTGACCCCAGCTAGGTTGCATAAAATCTACTGTGCATCCTCACCTCTGTTGGAGAGGGTGCAACAAGAAAGGCACCATGATAGAACAGATCTTTAGGGAGCTGTTGGGAGAAGATTTTGCTCTAACACCAAAAATCGCTTTACTCAGCAAGACCCCCATAGATAAATGTAGGTTACGTACTACATTGTTGCAGATGGGGCTGAACTGCGCTAGGTTAGTTATTGCCACACACTGGAGATCAGCACATCTCCCTACTATAATCCTCTGGACTCAAAAAATGGAAGAGATTCTCGCATTGGAGCAATATGGATACTATCGTACTAATAGACTTTCATTGTACACTGAAATTAAATTTTACTGGGATACTCTGTCTATTAACCTTACCCACACTCCCACCTGAGTAGGGCCCTTAAGGTAGTGCTGAGTAATGCGGCTCTCTTCGACCCATTAAACCTGTCGCTCACCTGCTAACCATTTACCGATAAATTGTTTTTTGTCTTTTTTTGTTTGTTTTGTTTTTGTGTTATATCAATCTTTCCCTGAGCTTATGGTAGTTTTTGTTTAGGTCCTGAGGAACTTGTTTTCATATCAACCATTAACCGCTAAAGAGGTTTAGAGATCATTGTATTACGTGATTGTAGTAAGCAGGGTAATGTTGCGGTAACTTAAAATAATATATACCACAATTTATTGAATATCATATTTTTAATTTGTAAATGGAAAACCTCAATAAAAATGACTTTTAAAAAAAAAAGAAATATGGAAACTCTGTTAAGAAAGATGTTTCAACATACGGATATTTGTTTCAATTGGCGGCGGCTGTTGCCGCGGTTACTGGAGAAACTACCTTCTGGTGTGACTCCTTATAGGATTTGATCAGGGTGGAGGATCCCCTCGATGTTACTCAGAAAAGATTTACAGCCTTGAGGGTTGTTAATTCTTTTATCTGTGCTGCTATTAGGCAGTTTATTCACTTGAATGCTATGGCTTCAGCTTTTTCTGTTCAGGCCCGTCGGGCTCTGGCTGAAATCATTGTCTGCTGATATGACTTCTAAGTCTAGACTTCTTCCCTCCCTTTAAGGGAATGGTTTTGTCTGGTCCAGGCCTGGACTCAATTATCTCCACGGTCACAGGGGGAAAGAGTGCCCGCCTACTGCAAGAGTATATGAACTAATCTAAGGGACAATTTTTGTTATTTTTGTTCTGATAAAGCCCATGTCAGCAGTCATCCGCTAAGCCAGAGCAAACCAAGAACTCTTGGAAGCTGGCTCAGTCCTGGAATAAATCCAAGCATAGCAAGAAGCTCGCCGAGTCTACATTGGCATGGATGGGCGGTCCCCGGTCCTCTTCTGGATTGTGTAGGGGCAGTATGTCGCTCTTTCAGTTGCTTGGTTCAGGGATGTGCAGGATCCATGGGTCCTGGAGGTCATAGCTCAGGGTTACAAGATAGGTTTTAAGTCTCAGCCACCCAAGGGCAGATTCCTCCGGTCTTCTTGACCAGGAAGGAGGAAAGCCTTCTGGGGTGTGTACGGGATCTGTACTCTAGGAGTTATTGTCCCGGTGCCTATCGCAGTGATAGGTTTGGGATGCCTTTTTGTGGTCCCTAAGAAGGAGGGAACTTTCTGTCTGATTCTGGACCTAAAAGTGCTTAAGCAGGTTTTTAAATGTCCCCTCGTTTAAGATGGAGACAATAAGGTCTATTCTTCCCCTCGTTTGAGAGGGGTAGTTCATGACCACGATAGTTCTGAAGGATGCTTCCTTCTCGTACCAATCCTCAAGGACTACTTCCAGTTCCTAAGGTTTGCATTCCTGGACCAGCACTTCCAGTTTATTGCCTTCCGTTTGGTCTAGCTAAAGAAATTTTTTGAAGAGTGGACCATTTGGAATATCTCCTATGTCTCCTTCGATCACATGGATGGCAGATAATCTAAAGAGAGTTCTCTTGTATCAAGTATCAGGTAGAATTCTCGGGTACTATAATAGTCTCCATAGACATGAAAATATTTCTAACAGACCAGAGACGTTGCAAGTTAGCTTCAACATGTCTTGCCCTCCAGATCTGCTTAAGGCCATCTGTGGCTTGGTGTATGGAGGTGATTGGTCTCATGGTGTCCTGCTTGGACATCATTTCCTTTGCCAGGTTTCACTTAAGACTGTTGCAACTGCGCATGCTGAACGAGTGGATCGCGATCATTCGGATCTGTCTCAACAGATTTCTCTGGACAACCAATCGGGAGAATCGCTCTCTTGGTGGTTTTGTCGGGATCACTTGTCCTGAGGGACGTTCGTCTCAAGACCATCCTGGGTGATTGTGACTACGGTTGTGAGTCTGTCAGGATGGGAAGCTTTTTGGGATGCCAGGAAGGCACAGGGCCTCTGGTCTCAGGAGGTAAAGCTCCCTCTTGATCTCATTTTGGATCTTCAGGGAATATATAATGCGTCACAGATAATCAAATTACAATCAAACAATATATCCTCTGTGGCTTACATTAACCATCAGGGGGGAACGAGAAGCTCCCTAGTTATGAGGGAAGTATCTCGGATTCTGGTGTGGGGGAGACCCACATTTGTTCGCTGTCAGCGATCCACATTCCGGGCGTGGGCAACTGGGAAGCTGATTTCCTCAGCACACAATCCTTCATCCGGGAGAATGGTCTCTCCATCCCGAGTGTTTGCAGAGATTTGCAAGAGGAAGATCTTATAACGTCTTAATACCAAGCTACCCAGATAGGGGTTGAGGTACAGGGATCATCAGGCGGAGTAAACAGATGCATTAGCAGTGCCTTGGAGGTTCAATCCAATTTATCCTTTCCGACCGTTAGCACTACTGCCTAGTGTAGTGGCTCAAGTCAAGCAGGCGTCAGTGATACCGACTGCTCTGTCTTAGCCGATATGGTTTGCGGATTTAGTGGGGATGTTATCATCTCCTCCGTGGAAGTTACCTTGTCGCAGGGATCTGCTGACCAAGGTCTCTTTGTTCATCAATGTTTAGATTCTGTGAGGCTGACTGCGTGGAGATTGAACGCTTAGTCCTAGCCAAGAGAGGGTTTTCTGAGAGAGTTATTTTTACTCTCATTCAAGTAAGCTGGTTGCTTGTCGCATCTATCATAAGGTGTGGAGGACCTACTTATTCTGTTCTCCAGGATGAACTGGAGAAGGGCCTTTTCTGAAGTCCCCTGAAGGGACAGTTTTCGGCCCTGTCTGTGTTACTGCACAAGAGGTTTGCAGAGCTTCCAGATTTGTTAAGACTCTGCTGGGATCAGACCTGATCTAAGGCTCCTCCTTGGAGTTTAAATCTTGTCCTTAAGGTTTTAAGGGTTTGCAACAGGTTCAGTTGAGCCTATGCATGAAGTAGACATTAGACAGTTGTCTTGGAATGTTCATTTTCTACTAGCTATTGCTACTGCGCGCAGAGTATCTGTGATTGCTGCCTTGCAATGCGCTTTTCATGCCGATAAGGCTGTTCTACGAACCAAGTTAGGTTTCCTTCCTAAGGTCGTGTCAATTCGCAACATCAATCAAGAGATTGTGGTTCCTTTCTTATGTCCTAATCCTTCTTTGTCGAAGTAACATTTACAACGTATTTCTGGATGTGGTTTTTGCCTTGAAGTTCTATCTTTGGGCCACGAAGGAAGTTAGACAAACCTCTTTCTCTGTTTGTTCTCTTTTCCGGGAAGCGTAGCGGTCAGAGCGCCTCTTCGACTTCCTTATCTTTTTGGCTGAGGAGTGTCATCCATTTAGCATAGAAACGGCGGGACATAAGCCTCCTCTGAGGATTACGGCTCATTCTACGAGAGCAGTGGTTTCCTCTTGGGCCTTCAAAAATGAGGCCTTATTGGTTTAGATTTGTAAGGCGGCTACCTGGTTCTCCTTACATACTTTTTCCAAATGTTACAAGTTTGATGTTTTTGCTTCTGTTGAAGAAGCCTTCGGGAGAAAGGTTTTGCAGGCTGTGGTGCCCTCAGATTAGGGTCTGCTTCTCTTTTTTCCCCTCTCATTAGCCTTCTGTGTACTCTAGAGCTTGGGTATATGTTTCCCACAAGTAAGGAATGCAGCTGTGGACTCTTCCCTTATTAAGATGGAAAACATAAATTATGATTACCTGATAATTTCATTTCCATCTGTATAGAAAGAGTCCACAGCTCCCACCCGTGTTCTCCAATGGGCGGCCCTAAATTTGATTTTCTTTCTTCTGGCACCTTTTACACCCTAATATTTATCCTACTGTACCTTGTCCCTCGGCAGAATGACTGGGGTTATGAGGTATTTAAGCCTTTGGCTGGGTTGTCCTTGCCTCCTCCTGGTGTCCAGGTTCAGTATTTCCCGCAGCTGTGGACTCTTCCCATACAGATGGAAATGAAATTATCAGGTAAGCATAATTTAAGTTTTTGGGCCTAATGTCCCTTTAACTCGCTGCCCACCATGATACCTGGCTATTAACTCTTGGTATTGTTCTAATGTATATCAGTGAAATCAGTGGATGCTCTGGAATCAGAACTATTGTTTATTATTTCTACTCCAAATGTATTGTAAAGGCAGATTACACTCAAAAGCTATTACCACACATATTGTTTATGTGCATAGTAATTTAACAATTAAATGACCCCGATGTACCAGGCATCTGCCGCATACCCACATCCGATTAGACCCTGGACCTTATCAGATTGAATCCCTGCTCCAGCAGCCCCTCGGTCAGACACACACAGACATCAGATCAGATCCCTGCTCCAGGAGCCCCTCAGTCAGACACACACAGACATCAGATCAGATCCCTGCTCCAGGAGCCCCTCAGTCAGACACACACATACATCAGATCAGATCCCTGCTCCAGCAGCCCCTCGGTCAGACACACAGACATCAGATCAGATCCCTGCTCCAGCAGCCCAACGGTCAGACACACAGACATCAGATCAGATCCCAGCAGCCCCTCAGTCAGACACACACATACATCAGATCAGATCTCAGCAGCCCCTCGGTCAGACACACACAGACATCAGATCAGATCCCAGCAGCCCCTCGGTCAGACACACACAGACATCAGATCAGATCTCAGCAGACCCTCGGTCAGACACACAGACATCAGATCAGATCCCAGCAGCCCCTCGGTCAGACACACACAGACATCAGATCAGATTCCAGCAGCCCCTCGGTCAGACACACACAGACATCAGATCAGATCTCAGCAGCCCCTCGGTCAGACACACACAGACATCAGATCAGATCTCAGCAGCCCCTCAGTCAGACACACACATACATCAGATCAGATCTCAGCAGCCCCTCGGTCAGACACACACAGACATCAGATCAGATCCCAGCAGCCCCTCGGTCAGACACACACAGACATCAGATCAGATCCCAGCAGCCCCTCAGTCAGACACACACATACATCAGATCAGATCCCTGCTCCAGCAGCCCCTCGGTCAGACACACAAAGACATCAGATCAGATCCCTGCTCCAGGAGCCCCTCAGTCAGACACACACAGACATCAGATCAGATCTCTGCTCCAGGAGCCCCTCAGTCAGACACACACATACATCAGATCAGATCCCTGCTCCAGCAGCCCCTCGGTCAGACACACACAGACATCAGATCAGATCCCAGCAGCCCCTCAGTCAGACACACACAGACATCAGATCAGATCCCAGCAGCCCCTCAGTCAGACACACAGACATCAGATCAGATCTCAGCAGCCCCTCAGTCAGACACACACAGACATCAGATCAGATCCCAGCAGCCCCTCGGTCAGACACACACACACATCAGATCAGATCCCAGCAGCCCCTCGGTCAGACACACACAGACATCAGATCGATTCCCAGCAGCCCCTCGGTCAGACACACACAGACATCAGATCAGATCCCAGCAGCCCCTCGGTCAGACACACACATACATCAGATCAGATCTCAGCAGACCCTCGGTCAGACACACACAGACATCAGATCAGATCCCAGCAGCCCCTCGGTCAGACACACACAGACATCAGATCAGATCCCAGCAGCCCCTCAGTCAGACACACACATACATCAGATCAGATCTCAGCAGCCCCTCGGTCAGACACACAGACATCAGATCAGATCTCAGCAGACCCTCGGTCAGACACACACAGACATCAGATCAGATCCCAGCAGCCCCTTGGTCAGACACACACAGACATCAGATCAGATCCCAGCAGCCCCTCGGTCAGACACACACACACATCAGATCCCAGCAGCCCCTCGGTCAGACACACACACACATCAGATCCCAGCAGCCCCTTGGTCAGACACACCCACATCAGATCGGACACCTGGCCCCTCAGTCAGACACACACAGACATCAGATCAGATCCCTGCTCCAGCAGCCCCTCGGTCAAACACACACAGACATCAGATCCCAGCAGCCCCTCAGTCAAACACACACAGACATCAGATCCCAGCAGCCCCTCAGTCAAACACACACAGACATCAGATCCCAGCAGCCCCTCGGTCAGACACACACAGACATCAGATCCCAGCAGCCCCTCAGTCAAACACACACAGACATCAGATCCCAGCAGCCCCTCGGTCAGACACACACAGACATCAGATCAGATCTCAGCAGCCCAACGGTCAGACACACACACACAGACATCAGATCAGATCTCAGCAGCCCCTCAGTCAAACACACACAGACATCAGATCCCAGCAGCCCCTCAGTCAGACACACACAGACATCAGATCCCAGCAGCCCCTCAGTCAGACACACACAAACATCAGATCAGATCCCTGCTCCAGCAGCCCCTCAGTCAGACACACACACATCAGATCCCAGCAGCCCCTCGGTCAGACACACACACATTAGATCAGATCCCAGCAGCCCCTCGGTCAGACACACACAGACATCAGATCAGATCCCAGCAGCCCCTCGGTCAGACACACACAGACATCAGATCAGATCCCAGCAGCCCCTCAGTCAGACACACACAGACATTAGATCAGATCCCAGCAGCCCCTCGGTCAGACATACACAGACATCAGATCAGATCCCAGCAGCCCCTCGGTCAGACATACACAGACATCAGATCAGATCCCAGCAGCCCCTCAGTCAGAAACACACACACATTAGATCAGATCCCAGCAGCCCCTCGGTCAGACACACACAGACATCAGATCAGATCTCAGCAGCCCCTCGGTCAGACACACACAGACATCAGATCAGATCTCAGCAGCCCAACGGTCAGACACACACACACAGACATCAGATCAGATCTCAGCAGCCCCTCGGTCAGACACACACAGACATCAGATCAGATCTCAGCAGCCCCTCGGTCAGACACACACAGACATCAGATCAGATTCCAGCAGCCCCTCGGTCAGACACACACAGACATCAGATCAGATTCCAGCAGCCCCTCGGTCAGACACACACAGACATCAGATCAGATTCCAGCAGCCCCTCGGTCAGACACACACAGACATCAGATCAGATCTCAGCAGCCCCTCGGTCAGACACACACAGACATTAGATCAGATCCCAACAGCCCCTTGGTCAGACACACACACATTAGATCAAATCCCAGCAGCCCCTCGGTCAGACACACACATACATTAGATCAGATCCCAGCAGCCCCTCGGTCAGACACACACAGACATCAGATCAGATCCCAGCAGCCCCTCGGTCAGACACACACAGACATCAGATCAGATCCCAGCAGCCCCTCGGTCAGACACACACAGACATCAGATCAGATCCCAGCAGCCCCTCGGTCAGACACACACAGACATCAGATCAGATCTCAGTAGCCCCTCGGTCAGACACACACAGACATTAGATCAGATCCCAGCAGCCCCTCGGTCAGACACACACACATTAGATCAGATCCCAGCAGCCCCTCAGTCAGACACACAGAGACATTAGATCAGATCCCAGCAGCCCCTCGGTCAGACACACACAGACATCAGATCAGATCCCAGCAGCCCCTCAGTCAGACACACACAGACATCAGATCAGATCCCAGCAGCCCCTCGGTCAGACACACACAGACATCAGATCAGATCTCAGCAGCCCCTCGGTCAGACAGACACACACATCAGATCAGATCCCAGCAGCCCCTCAGTCAGACACACACAGACATCAGATCAGATTCCAGCAGCCCCTCGGTCAGACACACACAGACATCAGATCAGATCTCAGCAGCCCCTCGGTCAGACAGACACACACATCAGATCAGATCCCAGCAGCCCCTCAGTCAGACACACACAGACATCAGATCAGATTCCAGCAGCCCCTCGGTCAGACACACACAGACATCAGATCAGATCTCAGCAGCCCAACGGTCAGACACACACACACAGACATCAGATCAGATCTCAGCAGCCCCTCGGTCAGACACACACAGACATCAGATCAGATTCCAGCAGCCCCTCGGTCAGACACACACAGACATCAGATCAGATCTCAGCAGCCCCTCGGTCAGA
The DNA here is from genome assembly GCF_027579735.1 of Bombina bombina. Classification (NCBI taxonomy): domain Eukaryota; kingdom Metazoa; phylum Chordata; class Amphibia; order Anura; family Bombinatoridae; genus Bombina; species Bombina bombina. The sequence continues at coordinate 157,005,329 of NC_069510.1, read as the reverse complement.
CAGACACACACATCAGATCAGATCCCAGCAGCCCCTCAGTCAGACACACACAGACATCAGATCAGATTCCAGCAGCCCCTCGGTCAGACACACACAGACATCAGATCAGATCTCAGCAGCCCCTCGGTCAGACAGACACACACATCAGATCAGATCCCAGCAGCCCCTCAGTCAGACACACACAGACATCAGATCAGATTCCAGCAGCCCCTCAGTCAGACACACACAGACATCAGATCAGATCTCAGCAGCCCCTCGGTCAGACACACACAGACATCAGATCAGATTCCAGCAGCCCCTCGGTCAGACACACACAGACATCAGATCAGATCTCAGCAGCCCAACGGTCAGACACACACACACAGACATCAGATCAGATCTCAGCAGCCCCTCGGTCAGACACACACAGACATCAGATCAGATCTCAGCAGCCCAACGGTCAGACACACACACACAGACATCAGATCAGATCTCAGCAGCCCAACGGTCAGACACACACACACAGACATCAGATCAGATCTCAGCAGCCCCTCGGTCAGACACACACAGACATCAGATCAGATCTCAGCAGCCCCTCGGTCAGACACACAGACATCAGATCAGATTCCAGCAGCCCCTCGGTCAGACACACACAGACATCAGATCAGATCCCAGCAGCCCCTCGGTCAGACACACACAGACATCAGATCAGATCCCAGCAGCCCCTCGGTCAGACACACACAGACATCAGATCAGATCCCAGCAGCCCCTCGGTCAGACACACACAGACATCAGATCAGATCTCAGCAGCCCAACGGTCAGACACACACACACAGACATCAGATCGATTCCCAGCAGCCCCTCGGTCAGACACACACAGACATCAGATCAGATCCCAGCAGCCCCTCGGTCAGACACACACATACATCAGATCAGATCTCAGCAGCCCCTCGGTCAGACACACAGACATCAGATCAGATCTCAGCAGCCCCTCGGTCAGACACACACAGACATTAGATCAGATCTCAGCAGCCCCTCGGTCAGACACACACAGACATCAGATCAGATCTCAGCAGCCCCTCGGTCAGACACACACAGACATTAGATCAGATCCCAACAGCCCCTCGGTCAGACACACACACATTAGATCAAATCCCAGCAGCCCCTCGGTCAGACACACACATACATTAGATCAGATCCCAGCAGCCCCTCGGTCAGACACACACAGACATCAGATCAGATCCCAGCAGCCCCTCGGTCAGACACACACAGACATCAGATCAGATCCCAGCAGCCCCTCGGTCAGACACACACAGACATCAGATCAGATCCCAGCAGCCCCTCGGTCAGACACACACAGACATCAGATCAGATCCCAGCAGCCCCTCGGTCAGACACACACAGACATCAGATCAGATCCCAGCAGCCCCTCGGTCAGACACACACAGACATCAGATCAGATCTCAGTAGCCCCTCGGTCAGACACACACAGACATTAGATCAGATCCCAGCAGCCCCTCGGTCAGACACACACACATTAGATCAGATCCCAGCAGCCCCTCAGTCAGACACACAGAGACATTAGATCAGATCCCAGCAGCCCCTCGGTCAGACACACACAGACATCAGATCAGATCCCAGCAGCCCCTCAGTCAGACACACACAGACATCAGATCAGATCCCAGCAGCCCCTCGGTCAGACACACACAGACATCAGATCAGATCTCAGCAGCCCCTCGGTCAGACAGACACACACATCAGATCAGATCCCAGCAGCCCCTCAGTCAGACACACACAGACATCAGATCAGATTCTAGCAGCCCCTCGGTCAGACACACACAGACATCAGATCAGATCCCAGCAGCCCCTCAGTCAGACACACACAGACATTAGATCAGATCCCAGCAGCCCCTCGGTCAGACACACACAGACATCAGATCAGATCCCAGCAGCCCCTCAGTCAGACACACACAGACATCAGATCAGATTCTAGCAGCCCCTCGGTCAGACACACACAGACATCAGATCAGATCCCAGCAGCCCCTCAGTCAGACACACACAGACATTAGATCAGATCCCAGCAGCCCCTCGGTCAGACACACACAGACATCAGATCCCAGCAGCCCCTCGGTCAGACACACACAGACATCAGATCCCAGCAGCCCCTCGGTCAGACACACACAGACATCAGATCAGATCCCAGAAGCCCCTCAGTCAGACACACACAGACATCAGATCAGATCCCAGCAGCCCCTCAGTCAGACACACACACATTAGATCAGATCCCAGCAGCCCCTCGGTCAGACACACACAGACATCAGATCAGATCCCAGCAGCCCCTCAGTCAGACACACACAGACATCAGATCAGATCCCAGCAGCCCCTCGGTCAGACACACACAGACATCAGATCAGATCCCAGCAGCCCCTCGGTCAGACACACACAGACATCAGATCAGATCCCAGCAGCCCCTCGGTCAGACACACACAGACATCAGATCAGATCCCAGCAGCCCCTCGGTCAGACACACACAGACATCAGATCCCAGCAGCCCCTCAGTCAGACACACACAGACATTAGATCAGATCCCAGCAGCCCCTCGGTCAGACACACACAGACATCAGATCAGATCCCAGCAGCCCCTCGGTCAGACACACACAGACATCAGATCAGATCCCAGCAGCCCCTCGGTCAGACACACACAGACATCAGATCCCAGCAGCCCCTCGGTCAGACACACACAGACATCAGATCAGATCCCAGCAGCCCCTCGGTCAGACACACACAGACATCAGATCCCAGCAGCCCCTCAGTCAGACACACACAGACATTAGATCAGATCCCAGCAGCCCCTCGGTCAGACACACACAGACATCAGATCAGATTCCAGCAGCCCCTCGGTCAGACACACACAGACATCAGATCAGATCTCAGCAGCCCCTCGGTCAGACACACACAGACATTAGATCAGATCCCAACAGCCCCTTGGTCAGACACACACACATTAGATCAAATCCCAGCAGCCCCTCGGTCAGACACACACATACATTAGATCAGATCCCAGCAGCCCCTCGGTCAGACACACACAGACATCAGATCAGATCCCAGCAGCCCCTCGGTCAGACACACACAGACATCAGATCAGATCCCAGCAGCCCCTCGGTCAGACACACACAGACATCAGATCAGATCCCAGCAGCCCCTCGGTCAGACACACACAGACATCAGATCAGATCTCAGTAGCCCCTCGGTCAGACACACACAGACATTAGATCAGATCCCAGCAGCCCCTCGGTCAGACACACACACATTAGATCAGATCCCAGCAGCCCCTCAGTCAGACACACAGAGACATTAGATCAGATCCCAGCAGCCCCTCGGTCAGACACACACAGACATCAGATCAGATCCCAGCAGCCCCTCAGTCAGACACACACAGACATCAGATCAGATCCCAGCAGCCCCTCGGTCAGACACACACAGACATCAGATCAGATCTCAGCAGCCCCTCGGTCAGACACACACAGACATCAGATCAGATCTCAGCAGCCCCTCGGTCAGACAGACACACACATCAGATCAGATCCCAGCAGCCCCTCAGTCAGACACACACAGACATCAGATCAGATTCCAGCAGCCCCTCGGTCAGACACACACAGACATCAGATCAGATCTCAGCAGCCCCTCGGTCAGACAGACACACACATCAGATCAGATCCCAGCAGCCCCTCAGTCAGACACACACAGACATCAGATCAGATTCCAGCAGCCCCTCGGTCAGACACACACAGACATCAGATCAGATCTCAGCAGCCCAACGGTCAGACACACACAGACAACAGATCAGATCCCAGCAGCCCCTCGGTCAGACACACACAGACATCAGATCAGATCTCAGCAGCCCAACGGTCAGACACACACAGACATCAGATCAGATTCCAGCAGCCCCTCGGTCAGACACACACAGACATCAGATCAGATTCCAGCAGCCCCTCGGTCAGACACACACAGACATCAGATCAGATCTCAGCAGCCCCTCGGTCAGACACACACACACATCAGATCAGATCCCAGCAGCCCCTCAGTCAGACACACACAGACATCAGATCAGATTCCAGCAGCCCCTCGGTCAGACACACACAGACATCAGATCAGATCTCAGCAGCCCAACGGTCAGACACACACACACAGACATCAGATCAGATCTCAGCAGCCCCTCGGTCAGACACACACAGACATCAGATCAGATCCCAGCAGCCCCTCGGTCAGACACACACAGACATCAGATCAGATCCCAGCAGCCCCTCAGTCAGACACACACAGACATTAGATCAGATCTCAGCAGCCCCTCGGTCAGACACACACAGACATCAGATCAGATTCCAGCAGCCCCTCGGTCAGACACACACAGACATCAGATCAGATCTCAGCAGCCCCTCGGTCAGACAGACACACACATCAGATCAGATCCCAGCAGCCCCTCAGTCAGACACACACAGACATCAGATCAGATTCCAGCAGCCCCTCGGTCAGACACACACAGACATCAGATCAGATCTCAGCAGCCCAACGGTCAGACACACACACACAGACATCAGATCAGATCTCAGCAGCCCCTCGGTCAGACACACACAGACATCAGATCAGATCTCAGCAGCCCAACGGTCAGACACACACACACAGACATCAGATCAGATCTCAGCAGCCCAACGGTCAGACACACACACACAGACATCAGATCAGATCTCAGCAGCCCCTCGGTCAGACACACACAGACATCAGATCAGATCTCAGCAGCCCCTCGGTCAGACACACAGACATCAGATCAGATTCCAGCAGCCCCTCGGTCAGACACACACAGACATCAGATCAGATCCCAGCAGCCCCTCGGTCAGACACACACAGACATCAGATCAGATCCCAGCAGCCCCTCGGTCAGACACACACAGACATCAGATCAGATCCCAGCAGCCCCTCGGTCAGACACACACAGACATCAGATCAGATCTCAGCAGCCCAACGGTCAGACACACACACACAGACATCAGATCGATTCCCAGCAGCCCCTCGGTCAGACACACACAGACATCAGATCAGATCCCAGCAGCCCCTCGGTCAGACACACACATACATCAGATCAGATCTCAGCAGCCCCTCGGTCAGACACACAGACATCAGATCAGATCTCAGCAGCCCCTCGGTCAGACACACACAGACATTAGATCAGATCTCAGCAGCCCCTCGGTCAGACACACACAGACATCAGATCAGATCTCAGCAGCCCCTCGGTCAGACACACACAGACATTAGATCAGATCCCAACAGCCCCTCGGTCAGACACACACACATTAGATCAAATCCCAGCAGCCCCTCGGTCAGACACACACATACATTAGATCAGATCCCAGCAGCCCCTCGGTCAGACACACACAGACATCAGATCAGATCCCAGCAGCCCCTCGGTCAGACACACACACATTAGATCAGATCCCAGCAGCCCCTCAGTCAGACACACAGAGACATTAGATCAGATCCCAGCAGCCCCTCGGTCAGACACACACAGACATCAGATCAGATCCCAGCAGCCCCTCAGTCAGACACACACAGACATCAGATCAGATCCCAGCAGCCCCTCGGTCAGACACACACAGACATCAGATCAGATCTCAGCAGCCCCTCGGTCAGACAGACACACACATCAGATCAGATCCCAGCAGCCCCTCAGTCAGACACACACAGACATCAGATCAGATTCCAGCAGCCCCTCGGTCAGACACACACAGACATCAGATCAGATCTCAGCAGCCCCTCGGTCAGACAGACACACACATCAGATCAGATCCCAGCAGCCCCTCAGTCAGACACACACAGACATCAGATCAGATCCCAGCAGCCCCTCGGTCAGACAGACACACACATCAGATCAGATCCCAGCAGCCCCTCAGTCAGACACACACAGACATCAGATCAGATCCCAGCAGCCCCTCGGTCAGACACACACAGACATCAGATCAGATCCCAGCAGCCCCTCAGTCAGACACACACAGACATCAGATCAGATCCCAGCAGCCCCTCGGTCAGACACACACAGACATCAGATCAGATCTCAGCAGCCCCTCGGTCAGACACACACAGACATCAGATCAGATTCCAGCAGCCCCTCGGTCAGACACACACATACATCAGATCAGATCTCAGCAGCCCCTCGGTCAGACACACAGACATCAGATCAGATCTCAGCAGACCCTCGGTCAGACACACACAGACATCAGATCAGATCCCAGCAGCCCCTCGGTCAGACACACACAGACATCAGATCAGATCCCAGCAGCCCCTCAGTCAGACACACACATACATCAGATCAGATCTCAGCAGCCCCTCGGTCAGACACACAGACATCAGATCAGATCTCAGCAGACCCTCGGTCAGACACACACAGACATCAGATCAGATCCCAGCAGCCCCTTGGTCAGACACACACAGACATCAGATCAGATCCCAGCAGCCCCTCGGTCAGACACACACACACATCAGATCCCAGCAGCCCCTCGGTCAGACACACACACACATCAGATCCCAGCAGCCCCTTGGTCAGACACACCCACATCAGATCGGACACCTGGCCCCTCAGTCAGACACACACAGACATCAGATCAGATCCCTGCTCCAGCAGCCCCTCGGTCAAACACACACAGACATCAGATCCCAGCAGCCCCTCAGTCAAACACACACAGACATCAGATCCCAGCAGCCCCTCAGTCAAACACACACAGACATCAGATCCCAGCAGCCCCTCGGTCAGACACACACAGACATCAGATCCCAGCAGCCCCTCAGTCAAACACACACAGACATCAGATCCCAGCAGCCCCTCGGTCAGACACACACAGACATCAGATCAGATCTCAGCAGCCCAACGGTCAGACACACACAGACATCAGATCAGATCTCAGCAGCCCCTCAGTCAAACACACACAGACATCAGATCCCAGCAGCCCCTCAGTCAGACACACACAGACATCAGATCCCAGCAGCCCCTCAGTCAGACACACACAAACATCAGATCAGATCCCTGCTCCAGCAGCCCCTCGGTCAGACACACACAGACATCAGATCAGATCCCAGCAGCCCCTCGGTCAGACACACACAGACATCAGATCAGATCCCAGCAGCCCCTCGGTCAGACACACACAGACATCAGATCAGATCCCAGCAGCCCCTCAGTCAGACACACACAGACATCAGATCAGATCTCAGCAGCCCCTCGGTCAGACACACACAGACTTCAGATCAGATCCCAGCAGCCCCTCAGTCAGACACACACACATTAGATCAGATCCCAGCAGCCCCTCGGTCAGACACACACACATTAGATCAGATCCCAGCAGCCCCTCGGTCAGACACACACACATTAGATCAGATCCCAGCAGCCCCTCAGTCAGACACACACACACATCAGATCAGATCCCAGCAGCCCCTCGGTCAGACACACACAGACATCAGATCAGATCTCAGCAGCCCCTCGTTCAGACACACACAGACATCAGATCAGATCCCAGCAGCCCCTCGGTCAGACACACACAGACATCAGATCAGATCCCAGCAGCCCCTCGGTCAGACACACACAGACATCAGATCAGATCTCAGCAGCCCCTCGGTCAGACACACACAGACATCAGATCAGATCTCAGCAGCCCCTAGGTCAGACACACACAGACATCAGATCAGATCTCAGCAGCCCCTCGGTCAGACACACACAGACATCAGATCAGATCCCAGCAGCCCCTCGGTCAGATACACACAGACATCAGATCAGATTCCAGCAGCCCCTCAGTCAGACACACACAGACATCAGATCAGATTCCAGCAGCCCCTCAGTCAGACACACACAGACATTAGATCAGATCCCAGCAGCCCCTCGGTCAGACACACACAGACATTAGATCAGATCCCAGCAGCCCCTCGGTCAGACACACACAGACATTAGATCAGATCCCAGCAGACATTAGATCAGATCCCAGCAGCCCCTCGGTCAGACACACACAGACATCAGATCAGATTTCAGCAGCCCCTCGGTCAGACACACACAGACATCAGATCAGATCTCAGCAGCCCATCGGTCAGACACACACAGACATTAGATCAGATCCCAGCAGCCCCTCGGTCAGACACACACAGACATCAGATCAGATCTCAGCAGCCCATCGGTCAGACACACACAGACATTAGATCAGATCCCAGCAGCCCCTCGGTCAGACACACACAGACATTAGATCAGATCCCAGCAGCCCCTCGGTCAGACACACACAGACATCAGATCAGATCTCAGCAGCCCCTCGGTCAGACACACACAGACATCAGATCAGATTCCAGCAGCCCCTCGGTCAGACACACACAGACATCAGATCAGATCCCAGCAGCCCCTCGGTCAGACACACACAGACATCAGATCAGATCTCAGCAGCCCCTCGGTCAGACACACACACACACATCAGATCAGATCCCAGCAGCCCCTCAGTCAGACACACACAGACATCAGATCAGATCTCAGCAGCCCCTCGGTCAGACACACACACATTAGATCAGATTCTAGCAGCCCCTCGGTCAGACACACACAGACATCAGATCAGATCCCAGCAGCCCCTCAGTCAGACACACACACACATCAGATCAGATCCCAGCAGCCCCTTGGTCAGACACACACAGACATCAGATCAGATTCCAGCAGCCCCTCAGTCAGACACACACACACATCAGATCAGATCCCAGCAGCCCCTCGGTCAGACACACACAGACATCAGATCAGATTCCAGCAGCCCCTCGGTCAGACACACACAGACATCAGATCAGATCCCAGCAGCCCCTCGGTCAGACACACACACACATCAGATCAGATCCCAGCAGCCCCTTGGTCAGACACACACAGACATCAGATCAGATCCCAGCAGCCCCTCAGTCAGACACACACACACATCAGATCAGATCCCAGCAGCCCCTCGGTCAGACACACACAGACATCAGATCAGATTCCAGCAGCCCCTCGGTCAGACACACACAGACATCAGATCAGATCCCAGCAGCCCCTCGGTCAGACACACACACACATCAGATCAGATCCCAGCAGCCCCTCAGTCAGACACACACAGACATTAGATCAGATCCCAGCAGCCCCTCGGTCAGACACACACACACATCAGATCAGATCCCAGCAGCCCCTCAGTCAGACACACACAGACATTAGATCAGATCCCAGCAGCCCCTCAGTCAGACACACACAGACATCAGATTCCAGCAGCCCCTCGGTCAGACACACACAGACATCAGATCAGATCCCAGCAGCCCCTCAGTCAGACACACACAGACATTAGATCAGATCCCAGCAGCCCCTCAGTCAGACACACACAGACATCAGATCCCAGCAGCCCCTCGGTCAGACACACACAGACATCAGATCCCAGCAGCCCCTCGGTCAGACACACACAGACATCAGATCAGATCCCAGCAGCCCCTCAGTCAGACACACACAGACATCAGATCAGATCCCAGCAGCCCCTCAGTCAGACACACACAGACATTAGATCAGATCCCAGCAGCCCCTCGGTCAGACACACACAGACATCAGATCAGATCCCAGAAGCCCCTCGGTCAGACACACACAGACATCAGATCCCAGCAGCCCCTCAGTCAGACACACACAGACATTAGATCAGATCCCAGCAGCCCCTCAGTCAGACACACACAGACATCAGATCAGATCCCAGCAGCCCCTCGGTCAGACACACACAGACATCAGATCAGATCCCAGCAGCCCCTCAGTCAGACACACACACACATCAGATCAGATCCCAGCAGCCCCTCGGTCAGATACACACAGACATCAGATCAGATCCCAGCAGCCCCTCAGTCAGACACACACACACATCAGATCAGATCCCAGCAGCCCCTCAGTCAAACACACACAGACATCAGATCAGATTCCAGCAGCCCCTCGGTCAGACACACACAGACATCAGATCAGATCTCAGCAGACCCTCGGTCAGACACACACAGACATCAGATCAGATCCCAGCAGCCCCTCGGTCAGACACACACAGACATCAGATCAGATTCTAGCAGCCCCTCGGTCAGACACACACAGACATCAGATCAGATCCCAGCAGCCCCTCGGTCAGACACACACAGACATCAGATCAGATCCCAGCAGCCCCTCAGTCAGACACACACACACATTAGATCAGATTCCAGCAGCCCCTCGGTCAGACACACACAGACAACAGATCAGATTCCAGCAGCCCCTCGGTCAGACACACACAGACATTAGATCAGATCCCAGCAGCCCCTCGGTCAGACACACACAGACATTAGATCAGATCCCAGCAGCCCCTCGGTCAGACACACAGACATTAGATCAGATCCCAGCAGCCCCTCGGTCAGACACACACAGACATTAGATCAGATCCCAGCAGCCCCTCGGTCAGACACACACACACATCAGATCAGATCCCAGCAGCCCCTCGGTCAGACACACACAGACATCAGATCAGATCCCAGCAGCCCCTCGGTCAGACACACACAGACATCAGATCCCAGCAGCCCCTCGGTCAGACACACACAGACATCAGATCCCAGCAGCCCCTCGGTCAGACACACACAGACATCAGATCAGATCCCAGCAGCCCCTCGGTCAGACACACACACACATCAGATCCCAGCAGCCCCTCAGTCAAACACACACAGACATCAGATCAGATCCCTGCTCCAACAGCCCCTCGGTCAGACACACACAGACATCAGATCAGTTCCCTGCTCCAGCAGCCCCTCAGTCAAAAACACACAGACATCAGATCCCAGCAGCCCCTCAGTCAGACACACACAAACATCAGATCAGATCCCAGCAGCCCCTCAGTCAGACACACACACATCAGATCAGATCCCAGCAGCCCCTCGGTCAGACACACACATACATCAGATCAGTTCCCTGCTCCAACATCCCCTCGGTCAGACACACACAGACATCAGATCAGTTCCCTGCTCCAGCAGCCCCTCAGTCAAACACACACAGACATCAGATCCCAGCAGCCCCTCAGTCAGACACACACAGACATTAGATCAGATCCGAGCAGCCCCTCGGTCAGACACACACAGACATCAGATCAGATCCCAGCAGCCCCTCGGTCAGACACACACAGACATCAGATCAGATCTCAGCAGCCCCTCGGTCAGACACACACACATTAGATCAGATCCCAGCAGCCCCTCGGTCAGACACACACAGACATCAGATCAGATCCCAGCAGCCCCTCGGTCAGACACACACAGACATCAGATCAGATCCCAGCAGCCCCTCGGTCAGACACACACAGACATCAGATCAGATCCCAGCAGCCCCTCGGTCAGACACACACAGACATCAGATCAGATTCCAGCAGCCCCTCGGTCAGACACACACAGACATCAGATCAGATCCCAGCAGCCCCTCAGTCAGACACACACAGACATTAGATCAGATCCCAGCAGCCCCTCGGTCAGACACACACAGACATCAGATCAGATCCCAGCAGCCCCTCGGTCAGACACACACAGACATCAGATCAGATCCCAGCAGCCCCTCGGTCAGACACACACAGACATCAGATCAGATCCCAGCAGCCCCTCGGTCAGACACACACAGACATTAGATCAGATCCCAGCAGCCCCTCGGTCAGACACACACAGACATCAGATCAGATCCCAGCAGCCCCTCGGTCAGACACACACAGACATCAGATCAGATTCCAGCAGCCCCTCGGTCAGACACAAACAGACATCAGATCAGATCCCAGCAGCCCCTCAGTCAGACACACACAGACATTAGATCAGATCCCAGCAGCCCCTCGGTCAGACACACACAGACATCAGATCAGATCTCAGCAGCCCCTCGGTCAGACACACACACACACATCAGATCAGATCTCAGCAGCCCCTCGGTCAGACACACACAGACATCAGATCAGATCCCAGCAGCCCCTCAGTCAGACACACACAGACATCAGATCAGATCCCAGCAGCCCCTCAGTCAGACACACACAGACATCAGATCAGATTCCAGCAGCCCCTCAGTCAGACACACACAGACATTAGATCAGATCCCAGCAGCCCCTCAGTCAGACACACACAGACATTAGATCAGATCCCAGCAGCCCCTCGGTCAGACACACACAGACATTAGATCAGATCCCAGCAGACATTAGATCAGATCCCAGCAGCCCCTCGGTCAGACACACACAGACATCAGATCAGATCTCAGCAGCCCCTCGGTCAGACACACACAGACATTAGATCAGATCCCAGCAGCCCCTCGGTCATACACACAGACATTAGATCAGATCCCAGCAGCCCCTCGGTCAGACACACACAGACATTAGATCAGATCCCAGCAGCCCCTCGGTCAGACACACACAGACATCAGATCCCAGCAGCCCCTCGGTCAGACACACACAGACATCAGATCCCAGCAGCCCCTCGGTCAGACACACACAGACATTAGATCAGATCTCAGCAGCCCCTCGGTCAGACACACACAGACATCAGATCAGATCCCAGCAGCCCCTCGGTCAGACACACACAGACATCAGATCCCAGCAGCCCCTCGGTCAGACACACACAGACATCAGATCAGATCTCAGCAGCCCCTCGGTCAGACACACACACATTAGATCAGATTCTAGCAGCCCCTCGGTCAGACACACACAGACATCAGATCAGATCCCAGCAGCCCCTCAGTCAGACACACACAGACATCAGATCAGATTCTAGCAGCCCCTCGGTCAGACACACACAGACATCAGATCAGATCCCAGCAGCCCCTCAGTCAGACACACACAGACATCAGATCCCAGCAGCCCCTCGGTCAGACACACACAGACATCAGATCCCAGCAGCCCCTCGGTCAGACACACACAGACATCAGATCCCAGCAGCCCCTCGGTCAGACACACACAGACATCAGATCCCAGCAGCCCCTCGGTCAGACACACACAGACATCAGATCCCAGCAGCCCCTCGGTCAGACACACACAGACATCAGATCAGATCCCAGCAGCCCCTCAGTCAGACACACACACATTAGATCAGATCCCAGCAGCCCCTCGGTCAGACACACACAGACATCAGATCAGATCCCAGCAGCCCCTCGGTCAGACACACACAGACATCAGATCCCAGCAGCCCCTCAGTCAGACACACACAGACATTAGATCAGATCCCAGCAGCCCCTCGGTCAGACACACACAGACATCAGATCAGATCCCAGCAGCCCCTCGGTCAGACACACACAGACATAAGATCAGATCCCAGCAGCCCCTCGGTCAGACACACACAGACATCAGATCAGATCCCAGCAGCCCCTCGGTCAGACACACACAGACATCAGATCAGATCCCAGCAGCCCCTCGGTCAGACACACACAGACATCAGATCAGATCTCAGCAGCCCCTCGGTCAGACACACACACACATTAGATCAGATTCTAGCAGCCCCTCGGTCAGACACACACAGACATCAGATCAAATCCCAGCAGCCCCTCAGTCAGACACACACAGACATCAGATCAGATTCTAGCAGCCCCTCGGTCAGACACACACAGACATCAGATCAGATCCCAGCAGCCCCTCAGTCAGACACACACAGACATTAGATCAGATCCCAGCAGCCCCTCGGTCAGACACACACAGACATCAGATCCCAGCAGCCCCTCGGTCAGACACACACAGACATCAGATCCCAGCAGCCCCTCGGTCAGACACACACAGACATCAGATCAGATCCCAGAAGCCCCTCAGTCAGACACACACAGACATCAGATCAGATCCCAGCAGCCCCTCAGTCAGACACACACACATTAGATCAGATCCCAGCAGCCCCTCGGTCAGACACACACAGACATCAGATCAGATCCCAGCAGCCCCTCAGTCAGACACACACAGACATCAGATCAGATCCCAGCAGCCCCTCGGTCAGACACACACAGACATCAGATCAGATCCCAGCAGCCCCTCGGTCAGACACACACAGACATCAGATCAGATCCCAGCAGCCCCTCGGTCAGACACACACAGACATCAGATCAGATCCCAGCAGCCCCTCGGTCAGACACACACAGACATCAGATCCCAGCAGCCCCTCAGTCAGACACACACAGACATTAGATCAGATCCCAGCAGCCCCTCGGTCAGACACACACAGACATCAGATCAGATCCCAGCAGCCCCTCGGTCAGACACACACAGACATCAGATCAGATCCCAGCAGCCCCTCGGTCAGACACACACAGACATCAGATCCCAGCAGCCCCTCGGTCAGACACACACAGACATCAGATCAGATCCCAGCAGCCCCTCGGTCAGACACACACAGACATCAGATCCCAGCAGCCCCTCAGTCAGACACACACAGACATTAGATCAGATCCCAGCAGCCCCTCGGTCAGACACACACAGACATCAGATCAGATCCCAGCAGCCCCTCGGTCAGACACACACAGACATCAGATCAGATCCCAGCAGCCCCTCGGTCAGACACACACAGACATCAGATCAGATCCCAGCAGCCCCTCGGTCAGACACACACAGACATCAGATCCCAGCAGCCCCTCGGTCAGACACACACAGACATCAGATCAGATCCCAGCAGCCCCTCAGTCAGACACACACAGACATCAGATCAGATTCCAGCAGCCCCTCGGTCAGACACACACCGACATTAGATCAGATCCCAGCAGCCCCTCGGTCAGACACACACAGACATCAGATCAGATCCCAGCAGCCCCTCGGTCAGACACACACAGACATCAGATCAGATCCCAGCAGCCCCTCAGTCAGACACACACAGACATCAGATCAGATTCCAGCAGCCCCTCGGTCAGACACACACAGACATCAGATCAGATCCCAGCAGCCCCTCGGCCAGACACACACAGACATTAGATCAGATCCCAGCAGACATCAGATCAGATTCCAGCAGCCCCTCGGTCAGACACACACAGACATCAGATCCCAGCAGCCCCTCGGTCAGACACACACAGACATCAGATCAGATCCCAGCAGCCCCTCAGTCAGACACACACAGACATCAGATCAGATCTCAGCAGCCCCTCAGTCAGACACACACAGACATCAGATCAGATCTCAGCAGCCCCTCGGTCAGACACACACGGACATCAGATCAGATCTCAGCAGCCCCTCGGTCAGACACACACAGACATCAGATCAGATCTCAGCAGCCCCTCGGTCAGACACACACACACATCAGATCCCAGCAGCCCCTCGGTTAGACACACACAGACATTAGATCAGATCCCAGCAGCCCCTTGGTCAGACACACACGGACATCAGATCAGATCTCAGCAGCCCCTCAGTCAGACACACACACACATCAGATCCCAGCAGCCCCTCGGTTAGACACACACACACAGACATCAGATCAGATCCCAGCAGCCCCTCAGTCAGACACACACAGACATCAGATCAGATTCCAGCAGCCCCTCGGTTAGACACACACAGACATCAGATCAGATCCCAGCAGCCCCTCGGTCAGACACACACAGACATCAGATCAGATCTCAGCAGCCCCTCGGTCAGACACACACAGACATCAGATCAGATCCCAGCAGCCCCTCGGTCAGACACACACACATTAGATCAGATCCCAGCAGCCCCTCGGTCAGACACACACAGACATTAGATCAGATCCCAGCAGCCCCTCGGTCAGACACACACACACATTAGATCAGATCCCAGCAGCCCCTCGGTCAGACACACACAGACATTAGATCAGATCCCAGCAGCCCCTCGGTCAGACACACACAGACATCAGATCAGATCTCAGCAGCCCCTCGGTCAGACACACACAGACATCAGATCCCAGCAGCCCCTCGGTAAGACACACACAGACATTAGATCAGATCCCAGCAGCCCCTCGGTCAGACACACAGACATTAGATCAGATCCCAGCAGCCCCTCGGTCAGACACACACAGACATTAGATCAGATCCCAGCAGCCCCTCGGTCAGACACACAGACATTAGATCAGATCCCAGCAGCCCCTCGGTCAGACACACACAGACATTAGATCAGATCCCAGCAGCCCCTCGGTCAGACACACACACACACATTAGATCAGATCCCAGCAGCCCCTCGGTCAGACACACACAGACATTAGATCAGATCCCAGCAGCCCCTCGGTCAGACACACACAGACATTAGATCAGATCCCAGCAGCCCCTCGGTCAGACACACACAGACATCAGATCAGATCCCAGCAGCCCCTCGGTCAGACACACACAGACATCAGATCAGATCCCAGCAGCCCCTCGGTCAGACACACACAGACATCAGATCCCAGCAGCCCCTCGGTCAGACACACACAGACATCAGATCAGATCCCAGCAGCCCCTCGGTCAGACACACACAGACATCAGATCAGATCCCAGCAGCCCCTCAGTCAGACACACACAGACATTAGATCAGATCCCAGCAGCCCCTCGGTCAGACACACACACACATCAGATCCCAGCAGCCCCTCGGTCAGACACACACATACATCAGATCAGTTCCCTGCTCCAACAGCCCCTCGGTCAGACACACACAGACATCAGATCAGTTCCCTGCTCCAGCAGCCCCTCAGTCAAACACACACAGACATCAGATCCCAGCAGCCCCTCAGTCAGACACACACAAACATCAGATCAGATCCCAGCAGCCCCTCAGTCAGACACACACAGACATCAGATCAGATCCCAGCAGCCCCTCGGTCAGACACACACAGACATCAGATCAGTTCCCTGCTCCAACAGCCCCTCGGTCAGACACACACAGACATCAGATCCCAGCAGCCCCTCGGTCAGACACACACAGACATTAGATCAGATCCCAGCAGCCCCTCGGTCAGACACACACATACATCAGATCAGATCCCAGCAGCCCCTCGGTCAGACACACACACATCAGATCAGATCCCAGCAGCCCCTCAGTCAGACACACACAGACATCAGATCAGATTCCAGCAGCCCCTCGGTCAGACACACACACACATTAGATCAGATCCCAGCAGCCCCTCGGTCAGACACACACACACATCAGATCCCAGCAGCCCCTCGGTTAGACACACAGACATCAGATCAGATTCCAGCAGCCCCTCAGTCAGACACACACAGACATCAGATCAGATTCCAGCAGCCCCTCGGTCAGACACACAGACATTAGATCAGATCTCAGCAGCCCCTCGGTCAGACACACACAGACATCAGATCAGATCTCAGCAGCCCCTCGGTCCGACACACACAGACATCAGATCAGATCTCAGCAGCCCCTCGGTCCGACACACACAGACATCAGATCAGATCTCAGCAGCCCCTCGGTCAGACACACACAGACATCAGATCAGATCTCAGCAGCCCCTCGGTCCGACACACACAGACATCAGATCAGATCTCAGCAGCCCCTCGGTCAGACACACACATACATCAGATCAGATCCCAGCAGCCCCTCGGTCAGACACACAGACATCAGATCAGATTCCAGCAGCCCCTCAGTCAGACACACACAGACATCAGATCAGATTCCAGCAGCCCCTCGGTCAGACACACAGACATTAGATCAGATCTCAGCAGCCCCTCGGTCAGACACACACAGACATCAGATCAGATCTCAGCAGCCCCTCGGTCCGACACACACAGACATCAGATCAGATCTCAGCAGCCCCTCGGTCCGACACACACAGACATCAGATCAGATCTCAGCAGCCCCTCGGTCAGACACACACAGACATCAGATCAGATTCCAGCAGCCCCTCAGTCAGACACACACAGACATCAGATCAGATCTCAGCAGCCCCTCGGTCAGACACACACAGACATTAGATCAGATCCCAGCAGCCCCTCGGTCAGACACACACAGACATCAGATCAGATTCCAGCAGCCCCTCGGTCAGACACACACAGACATCAGATCAGATTCCAGCAGCCCCTCGGTCAGACACACACAGACATCAGATCAGATCCCAGCAGCCCCTCGGTCAGACACACACAGACATCAGATCAGATTCCAGCAGCCCCTCGGTCAGACACACACAGACATCAGATCAGATTCCAGCAGCCCCTCGGTCAGACACACACAGACATCAGATCAGATTCCAGCAGCCCCTCGGTCAGACACACACAGACATCAGATCAGATCCCAGCAGCCCCTCGGTCAGATACACACAGACATCAGATCAGATCTCAGCAGCCCCTCGGTCAGACACACACAGACATCAGATCAGATCCCAGCAGCCCCTCGGTCAGACACACACAGACATCAGATCAGATCCCAGCAGCCCCTCGGTCAGACACACACACACATCAGATCCCAGCAGCCCCTCGGTTAGACACACACAGACATTAGATCAGATCCCAGCAGCCCCTCGGTCAGACACACACAGACATCAGATCAGATCCCAGCAGCCCCTCGGTTAGACACACACAGACATCAGATCAGATTCCAGCAGCCCCTCGGTCAGACACACACAGACATCAGATCAGATTCCAGCAGCCCCTCAGTCAGACACACACAGACATCAGATCAGATCTCAGCAGCCCCTCGGTCAGACACACACAGACATTAGATCAGATCCCAGCAGCCCCTCGGTCAGACACACACAGACATCAGATCAGATTCCAGCAGCCCCTCAGTCAGACACACACAGACATCAGATCAGATCCCAGCAGCCCCTCGGTCAGACACACACAGACATCAGATCAGATCCCAGCAGCCCCTCGGTCAGACACACACACACATCAGATCCCAGCAGCCCCTTGGTCAGACACACACAGACATCAGATCAGATCCCTGCTCCAACAGCCCCTCAGTCAGACACACACAGACATCAGATCCCAGCAGCCCCTCAGTCAAACACACACAGACATCAGATCAGATCCCAGCAGCCCCTCGGTCAGACACACACAGACATCAGATCAGATCCCAGCAGCCCCTCGGTCAGACACACACACACATCAGATCCCAGCAGCCCCTTGGTCAGACACACACAGACATCAGATCAGATCCCTGCTCCAACAGCCCCTCAGTCAGACACACACAGACATCAGATCCCAGCAGCCCCTCAGTCAAACACACACAGACATCAGATCAGATCCCTGCTCCAGCAGCCCCTCAGTCAAACACACACAGACATCAGATCAGATCCCTGCTCCAGCAGCCCCTCAGTCAAACACACACAGACATCAGATCAGATTCCAGCAGCCCCTCGGTCAGACACACAGACATTAGATCAGATCTCAGCAGCCCCTCGGTCAGACACACACAGACATCAGATCAGATCTCAGCAGCCCCTCGGTCCGACACACACAGACATCAGATCAGATCTCAGCAGCCCCTCGGTCCGACACACACAGACATCAGATCAGATCTCAGCAGCCCCTCGGTCAGACACACACAGACATCAGATCAGATCCCAGCAGCCCCTCGGTCAGATACACACAGACATCAGATCAGATCCCAGCAGCCCCTCGGTCAGACACACACACACATCAGATCAGATCCCAGCAGCCCCTCGGTTAGACACACACAGACATCAGATCAGATTCCAGCAGCCCCTCGGTCAGACACACACAGACATCAGATCAGATTCCAGCAGCCCCTCAGTCAGACACACACAGACATCAGATCAGATTCCAGCAGCCCCTCGGTCAGACACACACAGACAACAGATCAGATCCCAGCAGCCCCTCGGTCAGATACACACAGACATCAGATCAGATCCCAGCAGCCCCTCGGTTAGACACACACAGACATCAGATCAGATTCCAGCAGCCCCTCGGTCAGACACACACAGACATCAGATCAGATTCCAGCAGCCCCTCAGTCAGACACACACAGACATCAGATCAGATCTCAGCAGCCCCTCGGTCAGACACACACAGACATTAGATCAGATCCCAGCAGCCCCTCGGTCAGACACACACAGACATCAGATCAGATTCCAGCAGCCCCTCAGTCAGACACACACAGACATCAGATCAGATCCCAGCAGCCCCTCAGTCAGACACATACAGACATCAGATCAGATCCCAGCAGCCCCTCGGTCAGACACACACACACACATCAGATCAGATCCCAGCAGCCCCTCGGTCAGACACACACAGACATCAGATCAGATCTCAGCAGCCCATCGGTCAGACACACACACACATCAGATCAGATCCCAGCAGCCCCTCAGTCAGACACACACAGACATTAGATCAGATCCCAGCAGCCCCTCGGTCAGACACACACAGACATCAGATCAGATCTCAGCAGCCCCTCGGTCAGACACACACAGACATTAGATCAGATCTCAGCAGCCCCTCGGTCAGACACACAGACATCAGATCAGATTCCAGCAGCCCCTCGGTCAGACACACAGACATCAGATCAGATCTCAGCAGCCCCTCGGTCAGACACACACAGACATCAGATCAGATTCCAGCAGCCCCTCGGTCAGACACACACAGACATCAGATCAGATCTCAGCAGCCCCTCGGTCAGACACACACAGACATCAGATCAGATCCCAGCAGCCCCTCGGTCAGACACACACAGACATCAGATCAGATCCCAGCAGACCCTCAGTCAGACACACACAGACATCAGATCAGATCCCAGCAGCCCCTCAGTCAGACACACACAGACATCAGATCAGATCCCAGCAGCCCCTCGGTCAGACACACACACATTAGATCAGATCCCAGCAGCCCCTCGGTCAGACACACACACACATTAGATCAGATCCCAGCAGCCCCTCGGTCAGACACACACACATTAGATCAGATCCCAGCAGCCCCTCGGTTATACAAACACAGACATCAGATCAGATCCCAGCAGCCCCTCAGTCAGACACACACAGCCATCAGATCCCAGCAGCCCCTCGGTCAGACACACACACATCAGATCCCAGCAGCCCCTCGGTCAGACACACACACATTAGATCAGATCCCAGCAGCCCCTCGGTCAGACACACACACATTAGATCAGATCCCAGCAGCCCCTCGGTTATACAAACACAGACATCAGATCAGATCCCAGCAGCCCCTCGGTCAGACACACACACACATTAGATCAGATCCCAGCAGCCCCTCGGTCAGACACACACACATCAGATCCCAGCAGCCCCTCGGTCAGACACACAGACATTAGATCAGATCCCAGCAGCCCCTCGGTCAGACACACACACATTAGATCAGATCCCAGCAGCCCCTCGGTTATACAAACACAGACATCAGATCAGATCTCAGCAGCCCCTCGGTCAGACACACACACATTAGATCAGATCCCAGCAGCCCCTCGGTCAGACACACACAGACATTAGATCAGATCCCAGCAGCCCTTCGGTCAGACACACACAGACATTAGATCAGATCCCAGCAGCCCCTCGGTCAGACACACACAGACATCAGATCAGATCCCAGCAGCCCCTCGGTCAGACACACACACATTAGATCAGATCCCAGCAGCCCCTCGGTTATACAAACACAGATATCAGATCAGATCTCAGCAGCCCCTCGGTCAGACACACACAGACATTAGATCAGATCCCAGCAGCCCCTCGGTCAGACACACACAGACATCAGATCAGATCCCAGCAGCCCCTCGGTCAGACACACACACATTAGATCAGATCCCAGCAGCCCCTCGGTTATACAAACACAGACATCAGATCAGATCTCAGCAGCCCCTCGGTCAGACACACACACACATCAGATCAGATCCCAGCAGCCCCTCGGTCAGACACACACAGACATTAGATCAGATCCCAGCAGCCCCTCGGTCAGACACACACAGACATCAGATCAGATCCCAGCAGCCCCTCTGTCAGACACACACAGACATCAGATCAGATCTCAGCAGCCCCTCGGTCAGACACACACAGACATCAGATCAGATCCCAGCAGCCCCTCGGTCAGACACACACAGACATCAGATCAGATCTCAGCAGCCCCTCGGTCAGACACACACAGACATTAGATCAGATCCCAGCAGCCCCTCGGTCAGACACACACACATTAGATCAGATCCCAGCAGCCCCTCGGTCAGACACACACACATTAGATCAGATCCCAGCAGCCCCTCGGTCAGACACACACACACATTAGATCAGATCCCAGCAGCCCCTCGGTCAGACACACACACATTAGATCAGATCCCAGCAGCCCCTCGGTTATACAAACACAGACATCAGATCAGATCTCAGCAGCCCCTCGGTCAGACACACACACATTAGATCAGATCCCAGCAGCCCCTCGGTCAGACACACACAGACATTAGATCAGATCCCAGCAGCCCTTCGGTCAGACACACACAGACATTAAATCAGATCCCAGCAGCCCCTCGGTCAGACACACACAGACATCAGATCAGATCCCAGCAGCCCCTCGGTCAGACACACACACATTAGATCAGATCCCAGCAGCCCCTCGGTTATACAAACACAGACATCAGATCAGATCTCAGCAGCCCCTCGGTCAGACACACACAGACATTAGATCAGATCCCAGCAGCCCCTCGGTCAGACACACACAGACATCAGATCAGATCCCAGCAGCCCCTCGGTCAGACACACACACATTAGATCAGATCCCAGCAGCCCCTCGGTTATACAAACACAGACATCAGATCAGATCTCAGCAGCCCCTCGGTCAGACACACACAGACATTAGATCAGATCCCAGCAGCCCCTCGGTCAGACACACACAGACATCAGATCAGATCCCAGCAGCCCCTCGGTCAGACACACACAGACATCAGATCAGATCCCAGCAGCCCCTCGGTCAGACACACACAGACATCAGATCAGATCTCAGCAGCCCCTCGGTCAGACACACACAGACATCAGATCAGATCCCAGCAGCCCCTCGGTCAGACACACACACATTAGATCAGATCCCAGCAGCCCCTCGGTCAGACACACACAGACATCAGATCAGATCTCAGCAGCCCCTCAGTCAGACACACACAGACATCAGATCAGATCCCAGCAGCCCCTCAGTCAGACACACACAGACATCAGATCAGATCCCAGCAGCCCCTCGGTCAGACACACACAGACATCAGATCAGATCCCAGCAGCCCCTCGGTCAGACACATACATCAGATCAGATCCCAGCAGCCCCTCGGTCAGACACACACAGACATCAGATCCCAGCAGCCCCTCGGTCAGACACACACAGACATTAGATCAGATCCCAGCAGCCCCTCGGTCAGACACATACATCAGATCAGATCCCAGCAGCCCCTCGGTCAGATACACACAGACATCAGATCCCAGCAGCCCCTCGGTCAGACACACACACATCAGATCCCAGCAGCCCCTCGGTCAGACACACACAGACATCAGATCAGATCCCAGCAGCCCCTCGGTCAGATACACACACACATCAGATCCAGTGACGTGCAGTGAGGTCAGAGGCTGGTGAGGCACTCTCTATGATACATCAGAGAAACACATATATGAACCCAATAGAGGTAGCTTAAATTAAACTAAAGCATTGTTTCTCAAGTACCCCCAACAGGCAGGTTTTCATTATAGCGGAATCAGTGCACAGGTGACACAATCAGCTGATGGATGAGAGAAAATTAGCAACCATGGTGTTACTGATCAGCTGATCACTTCACCTTCATCAGTTATCATGAAAACCTGGCCTGTTGGGGGTACTTGAGGACCGTGGTTGATAATTAGTGCACTAAAGCACCAGCTTATCGTTATCTGCAATGTTGATTACCAGCAGATAAAAGCATGTAGTAAACGTAATGCATTACACTAGAATGTCTCTAGCAATAAAGCATATGTAATCTCGGTACCACTGGTGTACACGTTAGTAACTCTACTTAAGAATAGGGAGGGGCTGATCATATATGCAAGTAACCTCTCCAATGTCAAAGAAACATCATCAATTCATGATAAAAAAAGAGAAACAAAAATGCACACATGACAGCGACTATTACTAGTCTTATATAAATATGCAATAAAACAAATTTACTGCCCCATGTATGTGCATCCTTATTTAAAACCTAGAAATCAAGAAACTTTGGGCATTAAGTATGAAAACCCAAAAAATTGCCATAAAGCTTAGATTTTAATTTTACCCAGTTTGTAGGGGTTTTTTCCTCTTCAAAATGCATTTTAATGTGCAAGAAGAAACTGAAGATCATCATAGATCCCATGATAAGGGAGCAAAGCAAACAATACACTGGTGCCAAATAGTTTTCATTAAATTCAGTTATATCCTTGTTTATATCAATATAAAATTACATTTATTTGGACATCTGACTGTAAATCTGCACAAACTATACAGTAACTAGAGTCTGTGCATAAAGTGTCACTATAACATACACACAGGGCTCTATGTGACTGCCACATACACACACAGGGCACTATCTCACTGCCACATACACACACAGGGCACTATCTCACTGCCACATACACACACAGGGCACTATCTCACTGCCACATACACACACAGGGCACTATCTCACTGCCACATACACACACAGGGCACTATCTCACTGCCACATACACACACAGGGCACTATCTCACTGCCACATACACACACAGGGCACTATCTCACTGCCACATACACACACAGGGCTCTATGTGACTGCCACATACACACACAGGGCACTATCTCACTGCCACATACACACACAGGGCACTATGTGACTGCCACATACACACACAGGGCACTATGTGACTGCCACATACACACACAGGGCTCTATGTGACTGCCACATACACACACAGGGCACTATCTCACTGCCACATACACACACAGGGCACTATGTGACTGCCACATACACACACAGGGCTCTATGTGACTGCCACATACACACACAGGGCACTATGTGACTGCCACATACACACACAGGGCACTATGTGACTGCCACATACACACACAGGGCACTATGTGACTGCCACATACACACACAGGGCTCTATGTGACTGCCACATACACACACAGGGCTCTATGTGACTGCCACATACACACACAGGGCACTATGTGACTGCCACATACACACACAGGGCTCTATGTGACTGCCACATACACACACAGGGTTCTATGTGACTGCCACATACACACACAGGGTTCTATGTGACTGCCACATACACACACAGGGCTCTATGTGACTGCCACATACACACACAGGGTTCTATGTGACTGCCACATACACACACAGGGCTCTATGTGACTGCCACATACACACACAGGGTTCTATGTGACTGCCACATACACACACAGGGTTCTATGTGACTGCCACATACACACACAGGGTTCTATGTGACTGCCACATACACACACAGGGTTCTATGTGACTGCCACATACACACACAGGGCTCTATGTGACTGCCACATACACACACAGGGCACTATCTCACTGCCACATACACACACAGGGCTCTATCTCACTGCCACATACACACACAGGGCACTATCTCACTGCCACATACACACACAGGGCACTATCTCACTGCCACATACACACACAGGGCTCTATCTCACTGCCACATACACACACAGGGCACTATCTCACTGCCACATACACACACAGGGCTCTATGTGACTGCCACATACACACACAGGGCACTATCTCACTGCCACATACACACACAGGGCACTATATCACTGCCACATACACACACAGGGCTCTATGTGACTGCCACATACACACACAGGGCACTATGTGACTGCCACATACACACACAGGGCTCTATGTGACTGCCACATACACACACAGGGCTCTATGTGACTGCCACATACACACACAGGGCACTATCTCACTGCCACATACACACACAGGGCACTATCTCACTGCCACATACACACACAGGGCACTATCTCACTGCCACATACACACACATAACACAAGGCACTGTGTCACTATCATCACATACACACACAGGGCACTATCTCACTGCCACATACACACACAGGGCACTATCTCTCTGCCACATACACACACAGGGCACTATCTCTCTGCCACATACACACACAGGGCACTATCTCACTGCCACATACACACACAGGGCACTATCTCACTGCCACATACACACACAGGGCTCTATGTGACTGCCACATACACACACAGGGCACTATCTCACTGCCACATACACACACAGGGCACTATCTCACTGCCACATACACACACATAACACAAGGCACTGTGTCACTATCATCACATACACAGGGGCACATTCTGGAATGTGACCTTGCCCAATGGGTTAACATTTTAATAGGACAACACCAGAGTTCCAACCTAGCAGAGGGTTAATCAGCAGTAGGAATCTGCAGTTCCCCCAGCATGCAGCCCTCTACAATCAGCTGCTGCAGCTGTCAGCTGGAACTTAACCCTTTGAGTGCTGCTGAGAGACATAAGGTAGACTGTGCACTGTGGAAGAATGAGTGGGAGAAGGGAGGGCTGTGTGCACCATTAACATCTTTTAACAAAAGGCAGACACAGCTACTGCTCAGGATCAAGGAAATAGCTTAGTCTTGGTGACACCATTATGACCCCTGACCACTCCCCACAGAAAACTAACAGCGGCAACTTCGGCTAGGATTGTGTACTGTATGACTGAAGTAAGGAGGCAGTAGGGACTATTCCTTAGTTATTCTTGCTCAGTAGAGGGGAGAGGGGGGAGAAGGGGGAGGGAAAACACAGCGGCAGAAGCAGAACAACTAAATGAGGTTTATAAATCTACTGCTTAAAGGAACAGTACACTGTGTACAGTACAATAACATTAGTTCACAACAGCACATTCACATTGTAACTAAGACTTGTTTACTCTTAAAGAGAAAAAAACACTAACATTAGGTTACTGGACCGTCACCAAGATAACAAGCTTACACACATCATGACCTGACAGTGACACTGCTGACTGCAGTGCTAGCAATGTAAGAAGTCAGCGCTCCTCTAACACACTCAACTGGGCTGTAAGCAGAGTAGCAGACAGAGGCACATTCACATAGGACAATATGTGTGATTCTCAAAATGTACTTACTGCAACCCGCCCAAAACATAAATGAGCTAGCAGTTTTGGCAGGCTGCAGGAAGTACATTTTGAGAATCACACACATTGTCTTACGTGCCTCTGTCTGCTAACTGCTTACAGCACAGTTGAATGTGCTACTGTGCTAAATAACCATCCCATGCCGCTCTGCTAAATAGTAATACCCATCGATCTCACTAGATCCTGGCTGTCAAGTATCAACTTAGGGGGCTGAGTTTAACACCGCTAACAGAGTCTCAGAGAGCCATGTGCCTTATGCATGCTTGTCCTTGTCCACCGGGTTATGGCAAAAAAAATGCTCACATTCATCACAATACTTAGAAGTAAAATACTAATGCTTTGTAAAAGAGATTGTTATACTAACTGCAGTTTTGACACTCACTCAGTTTATAACACCTGGGACAAGGCAGAGTCAGACTTGCTCGGCAGCCACTGTCTTGCTAATTCTCCCTCCTCACAGTTCCCGCCAGCAGCCAATGACACCAGTTAGTCTTCGTCACAAACAAGCCCGGCCCTGATGGCTGATTGGCTGCGAGTAGCTCCATATCACAGAGGCGGTTTTGAGAACCGCCTCTATTGGAGAGTGATATTGGCTCCGGTGAGACACCACTGGGTGGCGCTAGCCAAGAACAGTAGTCTGCATCCATTGTTGCGCAATCAAGGAGGGCAGCGGAACGGCTTACTGCCTCT
This sequence comes from Bombina bombina, assembly GCF_027579735.1. Taxonomy (NCBI): domain Eukaryota; kingdom Metazoa; phylum Chordata; class Amphibia; order Anura; family Bombinatoridae; genus Bombina; species Bombina bombina. Next base: position 156,977,587 of record NC_069510.1, on the reverse strand, counting down.
TAATTGCACAACATGGATGGGATCACATCTGGTAGTGTCGGAGGGAGGGGGGTTGTACCTTGGAGGGGGCGTGGTCCAAAAAATTAATAAAAAAAACAACACAAGTATTTTTTTATTTTTAATCATAATTAAAACATTTTTTCAGATTGGACAGGGGAGGCTCCGCCTACCCTGCCTCCTATTACTGCACGTCACTGATCAGATCCCAGCAGCCCCTCGGTCAGACACACACACATCAGATCCCAGCAGCCCCTCAGTCAGACACACACAGACATCAGATCCCAGCAGCCCCTCGGTCAGACACACACACACATCAGATCCCAGCAGCCCCTCGGTCAGACACACACAGACATCAGATCAGATCCCAGCAGCCCCTCGGTCAGATACACACAGACATCAGATCCCAGCAGCCCCTCGGTCAGACACACACACACATCAGATCAGATCCCAGCAGCCCCTCGGTCAGACACACACACACATCAGATCAGATCCCAGCAGCCCCTCGGTCAGACACACACAGACATCAGATCAGATCCCAGCAGCCCCTCGGTCAGACACACACAGACATCAGATCAGATCCCAGCAGCCCCTCGGTCAGATACACACACACATCAGATCCCAGCAGCCCCTCGGTCAGACACACACACATCAGATCCCAGCAGCCCCTCGGTCAGACACACACAGACATCAGATCAGATCCCAGCAGCCCCTCAGTCAGACACAGACAGACATCAGATCAGATCCCAGCAGCCCCTCAGTCAGACACAGACAGACATCAGATCAGATCCCAGCAGCCCCTCAGTCAGACACAGACAGACATCAGATCAGATTCCAGCAGCCCCTCGGTCAGATACACACACACATCAGATCAGATCCCAGCAGCCCCTCGGTTAGACACACACAGACATCAGATCCCAGCAGCCCCTCGGTCAGACACACACAGACATCAGATCAGATCCCAGCAGCCCCTCAGTCAGACACAGACAGACATCAGATCAGATCCCAGCAGCCCCTCAGTCAGACACAGACAGACATCAGATCAGATCCCAGCAGCCCCTCAGTCAGACACAGACAGACATCAGATCAGATTCCAGCAGCCCCTCGGTCAGATACACACACACATCAGATCAGATCCCAGCAGCCCCTCGGTCAGACACACACAGACATCAGATCAGATCCCAGCAGCCCCTCGGTCAGACACACACAGACATCAGATCAGATCCCAGCAGCCCCTCGGTCAGATACACACACACATCAGATCCCAGCAGCCCCTCGGTCAGACACACACACATCAGATCAGATCCCAGCAGCCCCTCGGTCAGATACACACACACATCAGATCAGATCCCAGCAGCCCCTCGGTCAGACACACACAGACATCAGATCAGATCCCAGCAGCCCCTCGGTCAGACACACACAGACATCAGATCAGATCCCAGCAGCCCCTCGGTCAGATACACACACACATCAGATCCCAGCAGCCCCTCGGTCAGACACACACACATCAGATCCCAGCAGCCCCTCAGTCAGACACACACAGACATCAGATCAGATCCCAGCAGCCCCTCGGTCAGACACACACAGACATCAGATCAGATCTCAGCAGCCCCTCGGTCAGACACACACAGACATCAGATCCCAGCAGCCCCTCGGTCAGACACACACACACATCAGATCCCAGCAGCCCCTTGGTCAGACACACCCACATCAGATCGGACACCTGGCCCTGCATCCCTCTGTCAGTCACATACGCACTTCATATTAGTCCCTTGGCCCTACAGCCACTTACCTCCCTTACTACTGCATGTTACCCTACATGTAGTGTGCTGTCACTCTAGCACTGCAAGTAAAGCCTGTTTAGGGGGGCGTGAAAAGCAGAAGAGCAGCGCTGAGCATCATTGCCACACTATACACTCTGTGTGCTGTACTGTTTGTGCATAGCATGTGTGCTGTACTGTTTGTGCATAGCATGTGTGCTGTACTGTTTGTGCATAGCATGTGTGCTGTACTGTTTGTGCATAGCATGTGTGCTGTACTGTTTGTGCATAGCATGTGTGCTGTACTGTTTGTGCATAGCATGTGTGCTGTACTGTTTGTGCATAGCATGTGTGCTGTACTGTTTGTGCATAGCATGTGTGCTGTACTGTTTGTGCATAGCATGTGTGCTGTACTGTTTGTGCATAGCATGTGTGCTGTACTGTTTGTGCTGTAAGTGGCACACCCTACTTCTAGGGCATAAGCTCTCTTGCTTATATCTGATCAGTCCCTTTATATAGGTGTCTTTTTTTCCATTTTGATTCATTTTAAATATACAGATTAAAGGGACATGAAACCCAACATTTTTCTTTTTCTTATTGTTCATTATTCAAATAGAGCATGTGTTTTTAATAAACTTTCCAATTGACTTCTTTTATCCAATGTGCTTCATTCTCATGGTATTCTTTTTTGAAGGAGCAGCTATGCACTACTGGGAGTTATCTGAATACATCTGGAGAACCAATAAAAAAAAGAGGCAATTTTGGGCAGCCACAAATCAGCAGCTACTTCCCAGTAATGCTTTGCTGCTCATGAGCCTATCTAGATATGCTTTTCAACTAAGGATACCAAGAATATGAAGCAATTTATATAATAGAAGCAAATCGAAAGGCGTTTTAAATAATAGAACAATTTGGGTTTCATGTCCCTTTAACCCCTTGACGACCAAGGACGTACAAAAACTGTCAGTAAGTGACAATGGACGTACCAGGCACGTCAGTCTAATTGAGCGCTGGGAGCGATCGCTTCCAGCAGCTCTCAGGGTATTGCAGTGATGCTTGATATTGAGGCATCCTGCAATACCCTTTTTTAAGCATCTGATGCAGAGAGAGCCACTCTGTGGCCCTCTCTGCATCAGCCATCGATGGTGCCGATCGTTGGTGGGGGCGAGCTGCTGCCGGGTGTCGGGTTGCTTCCTGTTGCTGTACTCCGCACAGTCGCGGTAGCGTGTGTGTGTGTGGGGGGGGGGGGGGGGGGGGCGTGTGCATGCGCAACATTTGCAATGTAAATTCTTTGTGAAGCATGGAGAGGGAGGTGGGAATTAAATGTTCGGTAAGGGATCTGTGAGGGGGAGGGAGATAGGGTATTGAGGAGGGGCAGCTAAACTACAGAAACGTTTTATTTAGAAATAAAAACAATAAAAAAGCATTTTTGGGGGGACAAACTGGGTACTGGCAGACAGCTGCCAGTACCCAAGATGGTGGCAAATAGGTAGAGGGGGGAGGGTTAGAGAGCTGTATGGGGGATCAGGGAGGTTGAGGACTAAAGGGGAACCAGCACTGCAGAATCAATATATAAAAAAAAAAAAAGCTTTTTATTTTAGTACTGGCAGACTTTCTGCCAGTACTTAAGATGGTGGTGACAATTGTGAGGTGGAGGAGCGAAGAGAGCTATTTGAGGGGGGTCAGGGAGGGATCAGTGGGTGGGATGTGTCAGGTGGGGGGCTGATCTCTACACTAAAGCTAAAATTAACCCTACAAGCTACCTAATTAACCCCTTAACTGCTAGGCATAATACAAGTGTAGTGCACAGCCGCATTTAGCGGCCTTCTAATTACCAAAAAGCAACGCCAAAGTCATATATATCTGCTATTTCTGAACAAAGGGAATCCCAGAGAAGCTTTTACAACCATTTGTGCCATAATTGCACAAGCTGTTTGTAAATAATTTCAGTGAGAAACCTAAAGTTTGTGAAAAAGTGAAAAAAAATAATTATTTGATCGCATTTGGCGGGGAAATGGTGGCATGAAATATACCAAAATGGGCCTAGATCAATAATTTGGGTTGTCTACTACACTACACTAAAGCTAAAATTATCCCTACAAGCTCCCTAATTAACCCCTTCACTGCTGGGCATAATACAAGTGTGGTGCGCAGCGGCATTTAGCGGCCTTCTAATTACCAAAAAGCAATGCCAAAGCCATATATATCTGCTATTTCTGAACATAAGGGATCCCAGAGAAGCATTTACAACCATTTGTGCCATAATTGCACAAGTTGTTTGTAAATAATTTTAGTGAGAAACCTAAAGTTTGTGAAAAAGTGAACAATTTTTTTTATTTGATCGCATTTGGCGGTGAAATGGTGATATGAAATATAACAAAATAGGCCTAGATCAATACTTTGGGTTGTCTAATAAAAAAAATATATATACATGTCAAGGGTTATTAAGGGATTCGTGACAGATTTCAGTGTCGCAATGTAACTAGCGCTCATTTTGAAGAAGAAAAAAAAAAAGCAAAGAACATGTAAACATTGGGTATTTCTAAACTCAGGACAAAATTTAGAAACTATTTAGCATGGGTGTTTTTTGGTGGTTGTAGATGTGTAACAGATTTTGGGGGTCAAAGTTAGAAAAAGTGTGTTTTTTTCCAATTTTTTTAACATATTTTATAAAAAAAAATTATAGTAATTTATATGATATGATGAAAATAATGGTATCTCTGGAAAGTCTATTTAATGGCGAGAAAAACGGTATATAATATGTGTGTGTACAGTAATGAGTATATAAACGGTATATATTATATAATATGTGTGGGTACAGTAAATGAGTATATAAACGGTATATATTATATAATATGTGTGGGTACAGTAAATGAGTATATAAACGGTATATATTATATAATATGTGTGGGTACAGTAAATGAGAAAGAGGAAAATTACAGCTAAACACAAACACCGCAGAAATGTAAAAATAGCCCTGGGTCCTTAAGGGTAAGAAAATCGAAATATGGTCTGGTCACTAAAGGGTTAAGAACTGAATAGATCTGATCCTGGAACTATTTTCATAACTTCCCTGTCATTCAGGAGACATAAAGACAGCATGTGAGAGTCTAAGAATATCAGCATAACTAAAGGGAATGATCACAGAGAAGTAGCTGTGACGAGTGTGCAATTCTTCTCCTTTCTGGCTCAGATCAATAAGACGTGTGACAAATTAAATGTCCGTGTGACAAATTAAATGTCCTCCGGCTACAAATATGTTTGGAATAAATGCAGTTCCAGGGTTCACCTCGTGCTTTCACTGCAGTAAATGAATGGGCGACTCTTTATCCTTTCTAACACAGCTTGATTTATACACACAAATGCCAAACAGAATGCATTGATTGATTTTTGTTCAGGTCATGAGATGGTTGGGAGAATGGACCCTGAACGTAATTGTTACAGAAGCATTAGTTATTTTGTTGTGAAGAGCTTATTTCCCAGCAGCAATGCCTGAACCAGCAAGCCAGCGCCTAAGAAGGGCTCCAAGAAAACCGTAACAAGTATCATTTCATAAAGAGTTAACTCTTTTTTTTCAGCTTTTAGAAACTATTGTCTAATCACCTCTGGAGCCAGACTGCTAATTGATAAGATGAACTTGTAAACTTGTTATCTTAAGTACTGTAATCCTATTGTGGCCTGTCAAAGGACAGTGCTCTCTATCTAAATGTGTGATGGGGGATTTTGTGCTTCCCCCCCTCTCCCCCTGGGAGTGCCCTGTGTGCATGTAACCTTAATAAAAAGCAGGCTGGGCATCCCAGTCCTGAGTTCTTGTTTGACCCTCAATCGCAGCGTTGACTCGTTTTTGTGGGCAGAAGGGTATCCTAGCGGTACTGCAGCTAAGGGAGATTATTCTATATTTGCGAGACTCATATAGAATACTATGGAAAGCAGCTTCTCCCCTCTTTAGCAATAGGGATCCAGGCTACTAAGCGGTCCATCTCTCAGCGAGACTAAGGGTAACCGTAACATTTGGCGGCAGCGGCGGGATTTTCCTGGATTTCCTAGGAGAGGTACAGAACGGATGGAGAGCGCTTACGAAAAATTGAAGCGTACAACCCTAAAAGATTTACTTGAAAGCAGAGGGGGGTACGCCAGCAACCGGCCGAGGAGAGAGCTGATCGCAGAATTGACCGAACTGGATCAGAGCTTCACAATGGCGGAAACACCGACCACGATTAGTGACGAAAAAACAAGGATTGTTCGGGAAAGGCTCTCATTATACGGGCCGAACCCCTCCATGGAATTGGTACAGCAGTTGATGGCGGAGGCGGACGAGGATATACGAGAGACTCGAGCCCACGAACTCAACCTAGCGAACGCACACCGCAATGCTGAAGCCCCGCAGGTAATCATCCCTGTCGAAAATGCTGGGAGGCCCAAGATACCCTATGCGGCATTTCGACCCTTCCTAGAGAGCGAGACAGGGATTGATGAATATTTGGCGGACTTCGAAAGGCAATGTGCCCTGCACCAGATTCCCAACAGAGAGTGGCCCACGATATTGTCTGGGAAACTATCCGGGCGAGCCCTGGAAGCCTTTCGTACTCTGGGTGCTGAGGAAGTGACACAGTATGAGCTAGTTAAGGAGACACTGTTGCGACGGTACGCTGTAACTCCGGACACGTATCGCCGACAGTTTCGGGGCACGGAAAAGAAGCCTAACGATACCCATATGGAATGGGCGCACCGAATGCGGAGAGCGGCAAATCACTGGCTGAGCGGAAGTAAAGCGGTGACTGGGGAGGAAATTTTACAATTGTTTCTCTTAGAACATTTTTATAATGGTATGGAACAGCAAGGGAAGGAATGGCTGCGAGACAGGCGGCCTTCTACCTTAGAAGAAGCAGCCAAATTGGCCGATGAACATTATGACTCCCGTCTTCACGAACCCATGAACTACCGAGCTCCAGCACGGGTCGAACCCAGAGAGGTTTACCATGCACCCCCTCGTGCTGAATTCCGAGCCCCGGTGCCCACAGGGCCCGTCCGACACTCAGGACCACCCAATAACAGCTCTGAGCGTCCCAGACCGACTTGCCACCGATGCAAGCAACCAGGGCATTTCATGGCTAGCTGCCCCCTTAATACGCACCAGACACCCAGGAATTACAATTACCCCTCTGGGTCCTATCGTCCGGCCCGGGCCCTCTGTGTTAACCAAGAGGCCCCTATGGAGGGATATGTGGGGCCGCTTCACGAGGCAGACCCTGTATATGCTGCCTCAGATAACCGCCAGCACCATCGGCAGAGTGTATGGCTCGAGGGGCGATCTACCGAGGGATTGCGAGACACAGGGGCTACTATCACGCTGGTACAGAGTCATTTGGTGCCAGAGCACAAGCGATCCGGACAGACTGTGGCCGTTAGAGTGGCGGGGGGGGGATGTGTACAAAATTCCAACAGCTAAAGTGCATCTTGATTGGGGAGCAGGAAAGGGGGCTGTGAACGTGGGCCTAATGGATAATTTACCTGCCGAAGTACTACTGGGCAACGATTTGGGCCCCATGACTTCTGCCTATGCTCCAGTATGCAACAACGAGGCGGACCCAGTGACTACACGGGCCCAAGCCCGGACGGAGCGAGAGCTCTCACCAGTGCGGGAGACACAGGTAAGACCTACCCCGACCTTGCCTGACAGGTTAGGCCCCATACCCTGGGACACCCCAGATGCTTTCGAGGCAGAGTCTAAGACTGACCCGACCTTACAAAAGTACCGGGAACGAGCAGAGACCGGAGGGGGCGGGGCAGATAACGAAACATTCTTATGGGAAAAAGGGAAACTATACCGCTGGACAGAGAAAAGGGGACAGCGTAGGCGACAGCTGGTAGTGCCCCACAAATACCGTCAAGAAATCCTCAAAATAGGCCACGACATCCCCTTAGCAGGCCACCTAGCCGTTACCCGTACCCTACACCGCATTACTCACACGTTCTTTTGGCCAGGGGTGCACGCTGACGTTAGAACTTACTGTAACACCTGCGATGTGTGTCAACGAGTAGGAAGGCGAGGCGATCACCCTAAAGCCCAGCTAGTAAATATGCCCATTGTAGAGGAACCCTTCAGCCGGGTTGCTATTGACCTAGTGGGACCACTGGCTACCCCTAGTCCCTCCGGTAAGCGATACATTCTTACCGTAGTGGACTACGCTACCAGGTACCCAGAGGCTGTCGCCCTATCCAACATACAAGCGGATACGGTAGCGAATGCACTAGTACAGGTGTTCTCCCGGGTAGGATTTCCAAAAGAAATCCTATCCGACCGAGGCACCCAATTTACGGCTGAATTGACCCAACAACTCTGGCAGGTTTGCAAAATTAAGTCCCTCCTGAGCTCCCCATACCACCCCCAGACGAACGGGCTGTGTGAGAGGTTCAATGGGACCCTCAAGCAAATGCTCAAGACGTTCACTCAGGAATACCGAGACTGGGAACGCTTCCTGCCGCACCTCCTATTTGCTTACCGGGAGGTGCCCCAGGAAACGACAGGGTTCTCTCCCTTCGAGTTGCTCTACGGAAGAAAGGTACGGGGACCCCTAAACCTGATCCGGGAGCACTGGGAGGGAGAGATGGAGGCTGACGGTGTCCCAATTGTGCCATACGTGCTGGAACTCAGGGACCGAATGGAGCAATTAGCCAAATCCGTGCGGGCTAATCTCCAGTTGGCCCAGAGAAGACAGAAAGTATGGTACGATCGGGGGGCCCGAAAGAGAATCTTCACCATAGGACAAAAGGTGTTAGTACTTAAGCCGGTGAAGACAGACAAATTGCAGGCGTCCTGGCAGGGTCCCTACCAGATCGTAGAGAAAAGGGGAGACACCACTTATGTGATAGCTAGCTGCCACGACAACAATCTTAGAAAGACATTCCATGTAAACATGCTCAAGGAATATTTTGAGCGACCAGAGAACGTGACGGCCGTATGTTGTTCCCCTCAGGAAGACCCCGACAGTTTACCCATTCCAGACCTATTAGAAAAGAGCCTCCCCACAGGTATAGTGGCGCAGGTTCAGATAGGGGACCGACTTAGCCCCACTGAAAGGGAGCAGCTCAACCAACTCCTCCAGTCCAAACACCTCACCTTCTCCCCGAAGCCAGGGTACACTACTTTAACCACCCACCAGGTAGATACTCCGGGACAAGCTCCCTTGCGCCAGGCTCCGTACCGAATCCCTGAAGCAGTTAGGACAGGAATGAAGAAGGAGATCGATGAGATGCTCCAGCTCAGGGTAATTGAGCCCTCCGATAGTCCCTGGGCCTCCCCAGTTGTCTTGGTGCCCAAGAAAGATGGGACCACCCGGTTCTGCGTAGACTATCGGAGGCTCAATGAAAAGACTGTGACGGACGCTTACCCTATGCCCAGGGTAGACGAGCTACTCGATCGTATAGCCAGGGGAAATTACCTGACCACTATTGACCTCTGCAAAGGTTACTGGCAGATTCCCCTGGCCCCGGAGGCTATCCCCAAGTCGGCATTCGTCACTCCATTCGGCTTATATCAGTTTAGGGTAATGCCGTTTGGGATGAAGAATGCCCCAGCTACATTCCAGCGCTTGGTGGATGGGCTCCTGGATGGCTTCCAGAGTTTTGCTTGCGCCTACCTGGACGACATAGCGATCCACAGTGAGTCCTGGGAGGACCACTTAGCTCATGTGGGAATGGTTCTGGATCAGATCCGGGCTGCTGGCCTGACTCTGAAGCCAGAAAAATGCCACTTTGGGATGGCCGAGGTACAGTACCTGGGTCACCGGGTGGGGTGTGGAAAGCAGCGACCAGAGCCGGCCAAAATAGAAGCTGTCGCCAATTGGCCCACCCCCATCACTAAGACTCAGGTCCTAGCCTTCCTGGGCACGGCAGGGTACTATAGACGGTTCGTACCAGACTACAGCACACTTGCCAAACCCCTGACTGACTTGACCAAAAAGAACTTACCTCGACAGGTCCTGTGGTCTCCCCACTGTGAAACGGCTTTCCAGGCTCTCAAAAATGCTCTAATTAACGCTCCTGTCTTGGCGGCCCCAGCCCTTAACAAACGTTTTATCGTCCATACAGATGCTTCCATGTTTGGGCTGGGAGCCGTCCTCAGCCAAGTAGGCGAAGATGGAGGGGAGCATCCAGTTGCCTACATCAGCCGGAAGCTCCTGCCCCGCGAAGTCAGCTATGCAGCGGTCGAAAAGGAGTGTTTGGCTTTGGTGTGGGCATTAAAGAAATTGACTCCCTATTTATATGGTCAGGAGTTCACTCTGGTCACCGACCATAACCCGTTGGTGTGGCTGAACCGGGTCTCTGGAGATAACGGCAGGCTATTACGTTGGAGCTTATCGTTGCAACCCTTCAATTTCACCATTACTTACAGACCTGGGAAACAGAATGGCAACGCCGACGGGTTGTCCAGACAAACTGACCTCAGCCCCGCATAACCAGCGGTCTGGACAGCCTTAGTCTGCCCCGAAAAGGGGTCAGACCGTGTCTGCCAGAGTGTTCCACAGAAAGGGAGCACTGTTACAGAAGCATTAGTTATTTTGTTGTGAAGAGCTTATTTCCCAGCAGCAATGCCTGAACCAGCAAGCCAGCGCCTAAGAAGGGCTCCAAGAAAACCGTAACAAGTATCATTTCATAAAGAGTTAACTCTTTTTTTTCAGCTTTTAGAAACTATTGTCTAATCACCTCTGGAGCCAGACTGCTAATTGATAAGATGAACTTGTAAACTTGTTATCTTAAGTACTGTAATCCTATTGTGGCCTGTCAAAGGACAGTGCTCTCTATCTAAATGTGTGATGGGGGATTTTGTGCTTCCCCCCCTCTCCCCCTGGGAGTGCCCTGTGTGCATGTAACCTTAATAAAAAGCAGGCTGGGCATCCCAGTCCTGAGTTCTTGTTTGACCCTCAATCGCAGCGTTGACTCGTTTTTGTGGGCAGAAGGGTATCCTAGCGGTACTGCAGCTAAGGGAGATTATTCTATATTTGCGAGACTCATATAGAATACTATGGAAAGCAGCTTCTCCCCTCTTTAGCAATAGGGATCCAGGCTACTAAGCGGTCCATCTCTCAGCGAGACTAAGGGTAACCGTAACAGTAATAAATTTAGATTATTTTTCTACCTAAAGGCCCAATTCTATGAAGGTCTCTGGACTGGTGAGATTCTCTAAGCATGCTCCCCAGTCCTTCTATTTTCCTGGTGGAATTCTATAAAGCCACTTTTACCCCAAAAACAGTTTGTCTCGCTAAGGTGCGTATACTGCATTTTGTATGGGAAGGAGATGCATAAATTACAAAAGAGCACAATAAAAAATTTAAATTTAAAAATCATTCAAAAACATAATTTATGCTTACCAGATAAATTCCTTTCCTTCCGGATAAGGAGAGTCCACGGCTTCATTCCTTACTGTTGGGAAATACGACACCTGGCCACCAGGAGGAGGCAGACACCCCAGCAAAAGGCTTAAAGGGTCACTGAACCCAAATTTTTTTCTTTCATGATTCAGATAGAGCATGCAATTTTAAGCAACTTTCTAATTTACTCCTATATTTTCAAGGCATCTAGGCTAAGGAGCCAGCACATTTTTGATTCAGACACTGGACAGCATTTGTTTATTGGTGCTGTCCAATCAGCAAGGAAGACCCAGGTTGTTCACCAAAAATGGTCCGGCACCTAAACTTACATTCTTGCTTTTCAAATAAATATACCAAGAGAATGAAGAAAATTTGATAATAGCAGTAAATTACAAAGTTGCTTAAAATTGCTGCTCTGAGTCACAAAAGAAAAAATTTGGGTTCAGTGTGCCTTTAAATATCCCTCCCACTTCCTCATTTTCCAGTTATTCTGTCGAGGGAACAAGGAAAAGTAGGAGAAACATTAGGGTATAAATGGTGCCAGAAGAATAAAATAAATAATAGGGGACCGCCTTTAGACAAGAAAAACAGGCGGGGGCCATGGACTCTCCCTATCCGGAAGGAAAGGAATTTATCTGGTAAGCATAAATAATTTTTTCCTTCTTAAGATAGGGAGAGTCCACGGCTTCATTCCTTACTGTTGGGAAAACTATACCAAAGCTCGAGAGGGCACGGAATGAATAACGGTATGGAACAAAAAGGAAGAGGCAGACCGTATTCTGAGGGCACCACAGCCTGCAAAACTTTTCTCCCAAAAGCTGCTTCAGCCGAAGCAAAAACATCAAACTTGTAAAATTTTGAAAAAGTATGTAAGGAGGACCAGGTGGCCGCCTTACAAATCTGATCCATAGAGGCCTCATTCTTAAAGGTCCAAGAGGGAGCCACTGCTCTAGTGGAATGAGCCGTTATCCTCTCAGGAGGACGATGTCCCGCTGTCTCATAAGCTAAGTGGATGACACTCCTATACAAAAAGATAGGGAAGTCGAAGTAGCCTTCTGTCCCTTATGCTTCTCTGAATAGACAACAAAAAAAGAGGAAGATTGTCTAAACTCCTTAGTAACCTGAAGATAGAACTTCAAGGAGCGAACCACATCCAAATTGTGAAGTAAGCGTTCCTTCGATGAAGAAGGATTAGGACACAAGGAAGGAACCACAATCTCCTGATTGATGTTGCTATCTGACACAACCTTAGGAAGAAACCCTAATTTAGTGCGTAAAACTGCCTTATCTGCATGAACAATCAGATAAGGGGGCTCACATTGCAAAGCAGAGATCTCAGAAATAGCCAATAAAAAGAGAACCTTCCAAGATAATAATTTAATGTCAACAGAATGCAGAGGCTCAAACGGAACCTGTTGCAAAACCCGAAGAACAAGATTTAGACTCCAAGGAGGAGCCCCAGATCTAAACACAGGTCTGATCCTAATCAGAACCTTAACTGCACGTCTGGAAGCTCAGCCAGTCTCTTGTGCAATAAAACCGACAGGTCCGAAATCTTTCCACTCAGGGAACTAGCAGAAAGGCCCTTCACCAGCCCATCCTGGAGAAAAGATAAGTTCCTGGCAACCTTAACTCTGTGCCAGGAAAAAACACACTCTTAACACCAGAATAAGTAGGTACTCCACACCTTATGGTAGATACGCAGAGTAACTGGTTTACGAGCTTGAATAAGAGTATCAATGACACTCTCAGAGAAACCTCTCTTGGCTAAGATTAAGTGTTCAATCTCCATGCAGTGAGCCTCAGAGAATCTAGATTTTGATGAACAAATGGACCTTGTATCAGCAGATCTCTGCGACAAGGTAACTTCAGCGGAGGATATGAGGGCATCCCTACTAGATCCCTGAACCACGTCCTTCGCGGCCACGATGGAGCCTTCAGATTTACTGATACCAGCTCCTGCTTGATGCAGGCCACCACTCGAGGAAGAAGCGGTCATGGAGGAAAAAGATATATGAGTTTGAACCTCCAGGGCACTGCTAATGCATCTATTAGATTCACTTGGGGATCCCTCGACCTCGACCCGTACCTGGGTAGTTTGGTATTGAGACGGGATGTCATGAGATCTATTTCCGGCGTCCCCCACTTCCTGCATATCTCTGCAAAAACCTTGGGATGGAGAGACCATTCCCCTGGATGGAAGGATTGCCTGCTGAGAAAATCCGCCTCCCAGTTGTCCACACCTCCGCCCACTCCAGAATCTGAGATACTTCCTTCTTTGCCAAGGAACTTCAAGTTTCCCCCTGATGGTTGATGTAATCCACCAAGGTTATATTGTCCAATAGGGAAGAACCCAGAAATGGCCAAGACTTCAAGTCTTAAATATTGCCCGTAGTTCATAAATATTGATCGGGAGGGAGGACTCCTCCTGAGTCAACAACCCATGTGCCTTCCTGGCATCCCAAACAGCTCTCCATCTGGATAGGCTTGCGTCCGTAGTCACAATCTCCCAGGATGGTCTAAAAATGATGATCTCGACAGAGCCACCAAGAGAGCGATTCTCTCGACCGGCTATAATACAATCTGTTGAGACAGATCTGAATGATTGCCATTCCACTGCCTCAGCATGCACAGTTGTAAAGGTCTGAGATGGAACCTGGCAAAAGGAATGATGTCCATGCAGGACACCATGAGACCAATCACCTCCATACACTAAGCCACAGAGGGACTCAAGGAGGTCCGGAGGGCAAGACATGCTGAAATTAGCTTGCACCCTGGTACTTGGGATAAGAGAACTCTTTTCCAAGTTTAGCTTCCGTCCATGTGATCGAAGAAGACTGAGAAGGGACTCTGAGAATTCTTCAGCAAGGCGAAAGGATGGTGCTTGCACCAGAATAGCATCCAAGTATGGGGCTACTGCAATACCCTGAGTTCTGGCAAAGGCTAGAAGAGCCCCCAGAACCTTCATAAAGATTCTTGGAGCAGTAGCAAGGCCAAACGGAAGGGCAATGAATTGGAAGTGCTGGTCCAGGAATGCAAAGCTCAGGAACTGAAAGTGTTCCCTGTGGATTGGAACATGAAGGTAAGCGTTCTTCAGATCTATAGTGGTCATAAACTGGCCTTCCTGAATTAAAGGAAGGATGGACCTTATTGTCTCCATCTTCAAGGAAGGAACACTGAGAAATTTGTTTAAGCACTTTAGGTCCAGAATTGGGCGGAAAGTTCCCTCCTTCTTTGGGACCTCAAAAAGGTTTGAATAAAACCCCAAAACTCTTTCTTCGATAGGCACCGGGACAACAACTCCTAAGGAGGATAGATCCCGAATGTACCCTTGAAAGGCATCTTTTCTGGTCTGGTAGACAGATTCGAGAGAAGGAATCTGCCACTTGGCAGATGTGATTTGAAGCCTATCTTGTATCCCTGAGATACCACCTCCAGGACCCACGGAGCCTGTACGTCCTTGAACCAGGCATCTGAAAAAAGAGACAGTCTGCCTACAAGATCCAATCCCAGATCGGGGGCCACCCCTTCATGCCGATTGGATTTTGGCGGGCTTCTTATTCTGCTTGGAATTATACCAGGACTGAGCCGGCTTGGGTTGCTCGGGCTTGGAGAAGGATTGTTGTTGTTGTGATTTGTCAGAACGAAAAATAGAAGATTGTCGTCCCTTGCCTTCGGTAACCGTAGAAAAGGAAATTTATGCCTACCTGATAAATTTATTTCTTTTACGATATGACGAGTCCACGGATTTCATCCTTACTTGTGGGATTAAAACTCCTGCTAGCAGGAAGTGGCAAAGAGCACCACAGCAGAGCTGTATATATAGCTCCTCCCTTCCCCTCCTCCCCAGTCATTCGACCGAAGTTAGGAAGAGAAAGGAAAAGCCAAAGGTGCAGAGGTGACTGAAGTTTAACAAAAATAAATACCTGTCTTAGAAATGTGTGGCCGTGGACTCGTCATATCGTAAAAGAAATAAAATTATCAGGTAAGCATAAATTTCCTTTTCTTTTACAAGATATGACGAGTCCACGGATTTCATCCTTATTTTGAAGAGACGACCAAGTTGCCGCCTTGCAAATCTGTTCAACAGAAGCATCGTTTTTAAATGCCCATGAGGAAGCCACAGCCCTAGTAGAATGAGCCGTAATTCTTTCAGGAGGCTGCTGTCCCGCAGTCTCATATGCCAGACAGATGATACTCCTCAGCCAAAAAGAAAGAGAGGTAGCCATAGCCTTCTGGCCCCTACGCTTTCCAGAAAAAACAACAAATAATGAAGATGATTGACGAAAGTCTTTAGTCGCCTGCAAGTAAAACTTCAGGGCACGGACCACGTCCAAGTTATGCAACAGACGCTCCTTCTTAGAAGAAGGATTAGGACAAAATGAAGGAACAACAATTTCCAGATTAATATTCTTAATAGAAACAACCTTAGGAAGGAAACCAGGTTTGGTACGTAAAACCACCTTATCAGAATGGAAAATAAGATAAGGCGAGTCACATTGAAACGCTGAAAGCTCAGAAACTCTACGAGCAGAAGAGATAGCAACCAAAAACAAGACCTTCCAAGATAATAACTTAATATCTATGGAATGCATGGGTTCAAACGGAACCCCTTGAAGAACATTAAGAACTAAATTCAAACTCCAGGGTGGAGCAATTGGTCTAAACACAGGCTTTATTCTGGTCAGAGACTGACAAAAAGACTGAACGTCTGGAACATCTGCCAAACGTTTGTGAAGTAAAATTGACAAAGCAGAGATAACCCTTTCTCCAATCCTTCTTGGAGAAAAGACAGAATCCTGGGAATCCTAACTCTACTCCATGAGTAGTTCTTGGATTCGCACCAATCAAGATATTTACACCACATCTTATGGTAAATCTTTCTAGTAACAGGCTTACGTGCCTGAATCAAAGTCTCAATGACCGAATCAGAGAACCCACACTTACATAAGATCAAGCGTTCAATCTCCAAGCAGTCAGCTGCAGAGAAATTAGATCTGGGTGTTGGAAGGGACCCTGAATGAGAAGGTCCTGCCTCAATGGAAGTTTCCACGGCAGCAGAGAGGACATGTCCACTAGATCGGCATATCAAGTCCTGCGAGGCCACACAGGCGCAATTAGAATTACTGAAGCCCTCTCCTGTTTGATCTGAGCAATCAACCGGGGAAGGAGAGCAAACGGTGGAAACACATAAGCTAGGTTGAACGACCAAGGCACTGCCAAGGCAACTATCAATTCGGCCTGAGGATCCCTTGACCTGGATCCGTATCTTGGAAGCTTGGCATTCTGACGAGACGCCATCAAATCCAACTACGGTCTACCCCATCTGAGAATCAGAGTGGTAAAGACCTCCGGATAGAGGTCCCACTCCCCCGGATGAAATGTCTGTCGGCTTAAAAAGTCCGCTTCCCAGTTGTCCACTCCTGGGATGTAGATTGCTGACAGATAACAAGAGTGAGCTTCCGCCCATCGAATTATCTTGGATACTTCTGTCATCGCTAAGGAACTCCTCGTTCCTCCCTGATTGATGTAAGCCACAGTTGTGATGTTGTCCGACTGGAAACGGATAAATTTGGCCGAAGTCAACTGAGGCCACGTCTGAAGCGCATAGAATATTGCTCTCAATTCCAGAATATTGATTGGAAGTAGAGACTCCACCTGAGTCCACACACCCTGAGCCTTCAGGGAATTCCAGACTGCACCCCAGCCTAGTAGACTGGCATCCGTTGTCACTATCACCCAAGAGGGTCTGCGGAAACACGTCCCTTGGGACAGATGATCCAGCGACAACCACCAAAGAAAAGAGTCTCTGGTCTCCTGATACAGATTTAACTGAGGAGATAAATTTGCATAATCCCCATTCCACTGACCGAGCATGCACAGTTTCAGTGGTCTGAGATGAAAACAAGCAAATGGAATGATGTCCATTGCTGCCACCATCAATCCAATTACCTCCATGCACTGAGCCACTGATGGCCGAGGATTGGACTGAAGGGCTCGGCATGTATTCAGAATCTTTGACTTTCTGACCTCTGTCAGGAAAATTTTCATGGATATAGAGTCTATCAGAGTTCCCAAGAAGGGAACCTTTGTCTGTGGAATTAGTAAACTCTTTTCTAGATTCACCTTCCATCCGTGAGTCCTCAGAAAGGACAACACCAAGTCTGTATGAGATTTTGTCAGATGGTAAGACGACGCCTGGATCAGAATATCGTCCAGATAAGGCGCCACTGCAATGCCCCGCGGCCTGAGAACCGCCAGAAGGGACCCTAGAACCTTCGTGAAGATCCTGGGCGCTGTATTCACTTCTTACTATCCTGGGTGCTGTGGCCAACCCGAAGGGGAGAGCCACGAACTGAAAATGTTTGTCCAGGAAGGCAAACCTTAGGAACTGGTGATGATCCTTGTGGATGGGAATATGAAGATATGCATCCTTCAAGTCCACGGTAGTCATATATTGACCCTCCTGGATCAATGGCAGAATTGTTCAAATAGTCTCAATCTAGAAGGATGGGACTCTGAGAAACTTGTTTAGACTTTTTAGATCTAAAATAGGACGAAACGTGCCCTCTTTCTTGGGGACCACAAAGAGATTTGAGTAAAACCCCAGGCCTTGTTCCAGTATTGGAACGGGACGAATTACTCCCATGCTAGAGAGGTCTTTTACACAACGTAAGAACGCCTCTCTTTTTATCTGGTCTACAGACAATTTTGAGAAAAGAAACCTCCCCCTTGGGAGAGAATTTTTGATTCCAGTTGATACCCTAGGGACATGATTTCCAGCGTCCAAGGATCCTAAACATCTCTTACCCAAGCCTGGGCAAAAAGAGAAAGTCTGACCCCTACTAGATCTGGTCCCGGATCGGGGGCTGCCCCTTCATGCTGTCTTGGTAGCAGCAGCAGGCTTTTTGGGTTGTTTACCCTTGTTCCAAGCCTGGTTGGCTCTCCAGACGGACTTGGCCTGAGCAAAATTCCCTTCCTGTTTGGTGGAAGAAGAGGAAGAAGAGGGGACTCCTTTAAATTTCCGAAAGGAACAAAAATTATTTTGTTTATCCCTCAGCTTAGCAGTTCTATCCTGAGGTAGGAGATGATCCTTACCTCCCATAATGTCAGAAATTATTTATTTCAAGTCAGGCCCGAATAGGGTTTTTCCTTTGAAAGGAATAGCCAAAAGCTTTGACTTAGATGACACATCAGCAGACAAAGATTTTAACCATAACGATCTACGCTCTAAAATGGCAAATCCGGCATTCTTAGCCGCCAATTTGGCAATCTGAAAGGCAGCATCTGTAATAAAAGAATTAGCCAGCTTAAGAGCCTTAATTCTGTCTAAAATATCCTCTAAAGGAGTCTCAGTCTTAAGAGACTCTTCTAATACATCAAACCAGATGGCCGCCGCAGTGGTAACTGGTACAATGCAGGCCATCGGTTGTAACAGGAAACCCTGATGAATAAACAGCTTCTTTAGAAGACCCTCCAATTTCTTATCCATAGGGCACTTGAAAGCACAACTGTCCTAAATAGGAATAGTTGTACGCTTAGCCAGGGTAGAAATAGCTCCCTCCACTTTAGGGACTGTTTGCCAAGAGTCCCGAACAGTGTCAGATATGGGATACATTTTCTTGAAATTAGGAGAAGGTGAGAACTGGATACCCGGTCTGTCCCATTCCCTCTTAATAATCTCCGAAATTCTCTTAGGAACCGGAAAGACATCAGTGTAAGCAGGTACTTCTAAGTATTTGTCCATCTTACACAATTTCTCTGGTGGTACCACAATAGAGTCACAGTCATCCAGAGTTCTAAGTCACAAGGGATGGCTTACACACCAAAAAACGGTAATAAAGTAAAGACTCTGTTATAGTCTAACTTAATATTGCATCACGCAGAGACCCTTCAGAAAATAACCAGCAAAAAGAATCGGTTAAGTTCCTAGAAAACTTGCCACAGCATGTAAAAAATTGCCTGGAATTCAAATGTTGCTTATAGGAACACAACACTGAAAGTAGTTCTCATAACCCATGTGGAACAACACCATCTGAGAATGTTTTGCACATTAAGGGTCAAAATGTATGCGGAACAACACCATCTGAGAATGTTTTGCACATTAAGGGTCAAAATGTATGAAATGTAACATGTGATTGACAGTTCAGATCATATTAGCTGCTCCTCCAATTATTCTCTCTTTATTTGGAAAAACGTGCCACCTGTAAAAACACTAGCAAACTCTCTAGAGACTGCCAGAAAAACCTCCACGCTGAACTTTGTTCCTTTGAAAACCAGCCGGGGAGGCACCGTGCGATTTGTTAGAGAATTGAGCCCAAACGCGTGCACACTGTTTCCGCCCCTTCGTGAGCGTATGACAACATCTAGCGAGGAAAAAATGAAACTGCTCAATACGGAGATAATTTCACGCGCACAATGGCGCGTAACAAGGCTCCGCCCATCGTGGGCGTGTCGAACTAAATCTCCATAGTGCGGCAAAAAAATGGCGCCGTCGAGAGCCCTTTAGTCAGAACCAATACACTCACCAAGTCCCCTGTCGGGTGTCATCCCAGTACATTTCATATAAATGGGCAACAGAAATGTCCCTGTCGGCTGAGCTTGCAGGGTTAATTTTAGCTTTAGTGTAGAGATCAGCCTCCCATCTGACAGATCACACCCCCTGATCCCTCCCAAACAGCTCCCTTCCCTCCCCCACCCCACAATTGTCCCCGCCATCTTAAGTATCGGCAGAAAGTCTGCCAGTAATAAAATAAAAGGTATTTAAAAAAAAAAAATGATGTGTAGGATCCCCCCTTAGCCCCCAACCTCCCTGATCCTCCCCCCAAACAGCTCTCTAACCCTCCCCCTCTACCTTATTGGTAGCCATCTTGGGTACTGGCAGCTGTCTGCCAGTATCCGGTTTACTAAAAAAAACCTGTTTTTTTATATATATATTTTTTTTCTGTAGTGTAGCTTCCCCCCAGCCAAAGAGCAACTCCCCACCCCCTCCCAGATCCCTTAGATGTACTTTTTACCCCACTCTATCCCACTTATTTCTTTTACATTTCTGTAGTGTAGCTGTTCCCACCCGCTTCCACCCCGTGCATGCGCCTCCGTGCGCGCCACCGACGGTCACGCCCACGATCCCGCCCCCCTCGACATCATATGGACCATCGATGGCCGCCCACCCGCCTCCCACGTAAGCTCCCACCCACCAACGATACCGGCCATCGATGTCCGGTACAGAGAGGGCCACAGAGTGGCTCTCTCTGCATCGGATGGCCAAGGGGTGTTATTGCAGGATGCCTCGATACCGAGGCATCACTGCAATAACTGGAAAGCGACTGGAAGCAAGCAGGATCGCTTCCAGCCGCTTTAAACCCCTAATGTCGTACAGGGTACGTCGCTGGTCTTTAAAGACCAGGTTGTGTGCGACGTATCCTGTACGACATGCATCGTTAAGGGGTTAAAGGACCACTAAACACAAATTGTTAACTAAATGATTTTGAACCTTCATATATAAGAATAATTTTTTGTCAAATGAACATATTGTTTTATGTTTATTCATTTCACTGATTTCCCTGTCCCCCAGAACAAAAGAACCCTTGCTAACCAATCACAAACTAATATTCAGACATAGCATGAACTCTGTTTGCACAGCCAGCCCGTATCTCTTCCCTTAAAGTGCCATAAAACAGGTTGAGATCTGTGCATATCCTAAAAGGATAAAAATAGTTTGCATAAAAAATTGTTTAAAAATTGCTGGCAAGTATTTTAAAATAATTTACAAAAATAAGCAAAATGAGTTACCCTCCCCCTGTATCAGTGTTTAGCATCAGAAACACAGGCATTGTATTTCAACTGAGATAACAGCAGTTTATTTGCTTCTAGGCATGCTCCAGCAGATAATGACCGTTACCAAAGCAAAGGTAGAGATAGATGCAACCATATAAGGAAGTGTGTGTGGGGAGTTGAAACTGTATGATTCAGAAACTTAAAAGAAAGGGTTAATGGGGTAAAGTAATTCAATTACATATTATATTTTGTCTCTATCCCAACTTGTTTTATGTCCCTTTAAGGTGGTTTAGCTCTGATTCAACTTAGTTACTATTGCAAAGAATGATTATCCTCTCATGACTGTTGAAGCAAAACTGATTATCCACCTTTTACAAACATTGCCTAAAAGTATTAACCCAAACCTCCATGGGAGAAAGTGAAACAAGCACTTTTTTTAGATGTATTTTACAACAAAAGGCAGCAAAAACTAAATTTATGCTTACCTGATAAATTACTTCCTTTTACGATATGACGAGTCCACGGATTTCATCCTTACTTGTGGGATATTAACCTCCTGCTAACAGGAAGTGGCAAAGAGCACCACAGCAGAGCTGTCTATATAGCCCCTCCCCTTCCCCCTCAGTCATTCGGCCGAAAGTTATAGGAAGAGAAAAGGAAAGGCTAAAAAAGTGCAGAGGTGACTGAAGTTTTCAAAAAATAAAATAAACCTGTCTTAAAATAACAGGGAGGGCCGTGGACTCATCATATCGTAAAAGAAAGTAATTTATCAGGTAAGCATAAATTTAGTTTTCTTTTACAAAGATATGACGAGTCCACGGATTTCATCCTTACTTGTGGGAAACCAATACCAAAGCAATAGGACACGAATGAAAGGGAGGGACAAGACAGGAACCTAAACGGAAGGCACCACTGCTTGAAGAACCTTTCTCCCAAAGATAGCCTCAGAAGAAGCAAAAGTATCAAATTTGGAAAATTTGGAAAAAGTGTGAAGGGACGACCAAGTCGCAGCCTTACAAATCTGTTCCACAGATGCATAGTTTTTAAATGCCCATGAGGAAGCCACAGCCCTAGTAGAATGAACTGTAATTCTTTCAGGAGGCTGCTGTCCAGCAGTCTCATATGCCAGGCGAATGATACTTCTCAGCCAAAAAGAAAGAGAGGTAGCCGTAGCTTCCTGACCCCTACGCTTTCCAGAATAAATAATGAATAATGAAGATGATTGATGGAAATCCTTAGCTGCCTGTAAAAAACTTTAAGGCACGGACCACGTACAAGTTATGTAACAGACGCTCCTTCTTAGTAGAAGGATTAGGACACAAAGAAGGAACAACAATTTCCTGATTAATATTCTTATTAGAAACAACCTTAGGAAGGAACCCAGGTTTGGTACGTAAAACCACCTTATCAGAATGAAATATGAGATAAGGCGAACCACACTGTAATGCTGAAAGCTCATAAACTCTTCGAGCAGCAGAAATAGCAACCAAAAACAGAACTATCCAAGATAATAGTTTAATATCTATGAAATGCATAGGTTCAAACAGAACCCCTTGCAGAACTCGAAGAACTAAATCCAAACTCCAGGGAGGAGTAATAGGTCTAAATACAGGCTTAATTCTAGATAGAGCCTGACAAAAAGACTGAACATCTGATACATTTGCCAAACGTTTGTGAAACAGAATTGACAAAGCTGAAATTTGCCCCTTTAAGGAACTTGCTGATAACCCTTTCTCCAATCCTTCTTGGAGAAAAGACAAAATCCTAGGAATCCTAACTTTACTCCATGAGTAACCCTTGGATTCACACTAATAAAGATATTTACGCCATATTTTATGATAGATCTTTCTAGTGACAGGCTTTCTAGCCTGTATCAAAGTATTGATAACTGAATCAGAGAATCCTCGATTCTATAAAATCAAGCGTTCAATCTCCACGCAGTCAGTTGCAGAGAAATTAGATTTGGATGTTGGAAAGGACCTTGAATGAGAAAGTCCTGTCTCAACGGAAGTTTCCACGGTGGCAGAGAGGACATGTCCACTAGATCCGCATACCAAGTCCTGCGTGGCCACGCAGGCGCTATTAGGATCACTGAAGCTCTCTCCTGTTTGATTCGAGCAATCACGCGTGGGAGGAGAGGAAACGGCGGAAACACATAAGCTAGGCTGAACAACCAAGGCATCTATCAGTTCGGCCTGAGGATCCCTTGACCGGGATCCATATCTTGGAAGCTTGGCATTCTGACGAGATGCCATCAAATCCAATTCCGGTCTGCCCCATCTGAAAATCAATGAGACTTAGAAAAAACATAATTTATGTAAGAACTTACCTGATAAATTCATTTCTTTCATATTAGCAAGAGTCCATGAGCTAGTGACGTATGGGATATACATTCCTACCAGGAGGGGCAAAGTTTCCCAAACCTCAAAATGCCTATAAATACACCCCTCACCACACCCACAATTCAGTTTAACGAATAGCCAAGAAGTGGGGTGATAAAAAAGTGCGAAAGCATATAAAATAAGGAATTGGAATAATTGTGCTTTATACAAAATCATAACCACCACAAAAAAAAGGGCGGGCCTCATGGACTCTTGCTAATATGAAAGAAATGAATTTATCAGGTAAGTTCTTACATAAATTATGTTTTCTTTCATGTAATTAGCAAGAGTCCATGAGCTAGTGACGTATGGGATAATGACTACCCAAGATGTGGATCTTTCCACACAAGAGTCACTAGAGAGGGAGGGATAAAATAAAGACAGCCAATTCCTGCTGAAAATAATCCACACCCAAAATAAAGTTTAACGAAAAACATAAGCAGAAGATTCAAACTGAAACCGCTGCCTGAAGTACTTTTCTACCAAAAACTGCTTCAGAAGAAGAAAATACATCAAAATGGTAGAATTTAGTAAAAGTATGCAAAGAGGACCAAGTTGCTGCTTTGCAGATCTGGTCAACCGAAGCTTCATTCCTAAACGCCCAGGAAGTAGAAACTGACCTAGTAGAATGAGCTGTAATTCTCTGAGGCGGAGTTTTACCCGACTCAACATAGGCAAGATGAATTAAAGATTTCAACCAAGATGCCAAAGAAATGGCAGAAGCTTTCTGGCCTTTTCTAGAACCGGAAAAGATAACAAATAGACTAGAAGTCTTACGAAAAGATTTCGTAGCTTCAACATAATAGTTCAAAGCTCTAACAACATCCAAAGAATGCAACGATTTCTCCTTAGAATTCTTAGGATTAGGACATAATGAAGGAACCACAATTTCTCTACTAATGTTGTTGGAATTCACAACTTTAGGTAAAAATTCAAAAGAAGTTCGCAACACCGCCTTATCCTGATGAAAAATCAGAAAAGGAGATTTACAAGAAAGAGCAGATAATTCAGAAACTCTTCTGGCAGAAGAGATGGCCAAAAGGAACAAAACTTTCCAAGAAAGTAATTTAATGTCCAATGAATGCATAGGTTCAAACGGAGGAGCTTGAAGAGCTCCCAGAACCAAATTCAAACTCCAAGGAGGAGAAATTGACTTAATGACAGGTTTTATACGAACCAAAGCTTGTACAAAACAATGAATATCAGGAAGAATAGCAATCTTTCTGTGAAAAAGAACAGAAAGAGCAGAGATTTGTCCTTTCAAAGAACTTGCGGACAAACCCTTATCTAAACCATCCTGAAAGAACTGTAAAATTCTCGGTATTCTAAAAGAATGCCAGGAAAAATGATGAGAAAGACACCAAGAAATATAAGTCTTCCAGACTCTATAATATATCTCTCGAGATACAGATTTACGAGCCTGTAACATAGTATTAATCACAGAGTCAGAGAAACCTCTTTGACCAAGAATCAAGCGTTCAATCTCCATACCTTTAAATTTAAGGATTTGAGATCCTGATGGAAAAAAGGACCTTGTGACAGAAGGTCTGGTCTTAACGGAAGAGTCCACGGTTGGCAAGAGGCCATCCGGACAAGATCCGCATACCAAAACCTGTGAGGCCATGCCGGAGCTACCAGCAGAACAAACAAGCATTCCTTCAGAATCTTGGAGATTACTCTTGGAAGAAGAACTAGAGGCGGAAAGATATAGGCAGGATGATACTTCCAAGGAAGTGATAATGCATCCACTGCCTCCGCCTGAGGATCCCGGGATCTGGACAGATACCTGGGAAGTTTCTTGTTTAGATGGGACGCCATCAGATCTATTTCTGGAAGTTCCCACATTTGAACAATCTGAAGAAATACCTCTGGGTGAAGAGACCATTCGCCCGGATGCAACGTTTGGCGACTGAGATAATCCGCTTCCCAATTGTCTACACCTGGGATATGAACCGCAGAGATTAGACAGGAGCTGGATTCCGCCCAAACCAAAATTCGAGATACTTCTTTCATAGCCAGAGGACTGTGAGTCCCTCCTTGATGATTGATGTATGCCACAGTTGTGACATTGTCTGTCTGAAAACAAATGAACGATTCTCTCTTCAGAAGAGGCCAAAACTGAAGAGCTCTGAAAATTGCACGGAGTTCCAAAATATTGATTGGTAATCTCACCTCCTGAGATTCCCAAACTCCTTGTGCCGTCAGAGATCCCCACACAGCTCCCCAACCTGTGAGACTTGCATCTGTTGAAATTACAGTCCAGGTCGGAAGCACAAAAGAAGCCCCCTGAATTAAACGATGGTGATCTGTCCACCATGTTAGAGAGTGTCGAACAATCGGTTTTAAAGATATTAATTGAGATATCTTCGTGTAATCCTTGCACCATTGCTTCAGCATACAGAGCTGAAGAGGTCGCATGTGAAAACGAGCAAAGGGGATCGCGTCCGATGCAGCAGTCATAAGACCTAGAATTTCCATGCATAAGGCTACCGAAGGGAATGATTGTGACTGAAGGTTTCGACAAGCTGTAATCAACTTTAGACGTCTCTTGTCTGTTAAAGACAGAGTCATGGACACTGAATCCATCTGGAAACCCAGAAAGGTTACCCTTGTCTGAGGAATCAAAGAACTTTTTGGTAAATTGATCCTCCAACCATGATCTTGAAGAAACAACACAAGTCGATTCGTATGAGATTCTGCTAAATGTAAAGACTGAGCAAGTACCAAGATATCGTCCAAATAAGGAAATACCACAATACCCTGTTCTCTGATTACAGACAGCAGGGCACCGAGAACCTTTGTAAAAATTCTTGGAGCTGTAGCTAGGCCAAACGGCAGAGCCACAAACTGGTAATGCTTGTCCAGAAACGAGAATCTCAGGAACTGATAATGATCTGGATGAATCGGAATATGCAGATATGCATCCTGTAAATCTATTGTGGACATATAATTCCCTTGCTGAACAAAAGGTAAGATAGTCCTTACAGTTACCATCTTGAACGTTGGTATCCTTACATAACGATTCAATATTTTTAGATCCAGAACTGGTCTGAAAGAATTCTCCTTCTTTGGTACAATGAAGAGATTTGAATAAAACCCCATCCCCTGTTCCGGAACTGGAACTGGCATAATTACTCCAGTCAACTCTAGATCTGAAACACATTTCAGAAATGCTTGAGCTTTTACTGGATTTACTGGGACACGGGAAAGAAAAAATCTCTTTGCAGGAGGTCTCAACTTGAAACCAATTCTGTACCCTTCTGAAACAATGCTCTGAATCCAAAGATTGTGAACAGAATTGATCCAAATTTCCTTGAAAAAACGTAACCTGCCCCCTACCAGCTGAGCTGGAATGAGGGCCGCACCTTCATGTGGACTTAGAAGCAGGCTTTGCCTTTCTAGCTGGCTTGGATTTATTCCAGACTGGAGATGGTCTCCAAACTGAAACTGCTCCTGAGGATGAAGGATCAGGCTTTTGTTCTTTGTTGAAACGAAAGGAACGAAAACGATTATTAGCCCTGTTTTTACCTTTAGATTTTTTATCCTGTGGTAAAAAAGTTCCTTTCCCACCAGTAACAGTTGAAATAATGGAATCCAACTGAGAACCAAATAATTTGTTACCCTGGAAAGAAATGGAAAGTAAAGTTGATTTAGAAGCCATATCAGCATTCCAAGTTTTAAGCCATAAAGCTCTTCTAGCTAAAATAGCTAGAGACATAAACCTGACATCAACTCTGATAATATCAAAAATGGCATCACAGATAAAATTATTAGCATGCTGAAGAAGAAGAATAATATCATGAGAATCACGATGTGTTACTTGTTGTGCTAAAGTTTCCAACCAAAAAGTTGAAGCTGCAGCAACATCAGCCAAAGATATAGCAGGTCTAAGAAGATTACCTGAACACAGATAAGCTTTTCTTAGAAAGGACTCAATTTTCCTATCTAGAGGATCCTTAAACGAAGTACCATCTGACGTAGGAATAGTAGTACGTTTAGCAAGGGTAGAAATAGCCCCATCAACTTTAGGGATCTTGTCCCAAAATTCTAATCTGTCAGACGGCACAGGATATAATTGCTTAAAACGTTTAGAAGGAGTAAATGAATTACCCAAATTATCCCATTCTTTGGAAATTACTGCAGAAATAGCATTAGGAACAGGAAAAACTTCTGGAATAACCACAGGAGCTTTAAATACCTTATCTAAACGTTTAGAATTAGTATCAAGAGGACCAGAATCCTCTATTTCTAAAGCAATTAGTACTTCTTTAAGTAAAGAACGAATAAATTCCATTTTAAATAAATATGAAGATTTATCAGCATCAACCTCTGAGACAGAATCCTCTGAACCAGAGGAATCATCAGAATCAGAATGATGATGTTCATTTAAAAATTCATCTGTAGGGAGAGAAGTTTTAAAAGATTTTTTACGTTTACTAGAAGGAGAAATAACAGACATAGCCTTCTTTATGGATTCAGAAACAAAATCTCTTATATTATCAGGAACATTCTGCACCTTAGATGTTGAAGGAACTGCAACAGGCAATGGTACTTTACTAAAGGAAATATTATCTGCTTTAACAAGTTTGTCATGACAATCAATACAAACAACAGCTGGAGGAATAGCTACCAAAAGTTTACAGCAGATACACTTAGCTTTGGTAGATTCAGCACTTGACAGCGATTTTCCTGTAGTATCTTCTGACTCAGATGCAACGTGAGACATCTTGCAATATGTAAGAGAAAAAACAACATATATATAAAGCAAAATTGATCAAATTCCTTAAATGACAGTTTCAGGAATGGGAAAAAATGCCAAAGAACAAGCTTCTAGCAACCAGAAGCAATAAAAAATGAGACTTAAATAATGTGGAGACAAAAGTGACGCCCATATTTTTTCGCGCCAAATAAGACGCCCACATTATTTGGCGCCTAAATGCTTTTTGGCGCCAAAAATGACGCCACATCCGGAACGCCGACATTTTTGGCGCAAAATAACGTCAAAAAATGACGCAACTTCCGGCGACACGTATGACGCCGGAAACGGAAATAGAATTTTTGCGCCAAAAAAGTCCGCGCCAAGAATGACGCAATAAAATGAAGCATTTTCAGCCCCCGCGAGCCTAACAGCCCACAGGGAAAAAGTCAAATTTTAAGGTAAGAAAAATGTTAAATTAAAATGCATTATCCCAAATATGAAACTGACTGTCTGAAAATAAGGAAAGTTGAACATTCTGAGTCAAGGCAAATAAATGTTTGAATACATATATTTAGAACTTTATAAACAAAGTGCCCAACCATAGCTAGGAGTGTCACAGAAAATAAGACTTACTTACCCCAGGACACTCATCTACATATAGCAGATAGCCAAACCAGTACTGAAACGAGAATCAGCAGAGGTAATGGTATATATAAGAGTATATCGTCGATCTGAAAAGGGAGGTAAGAGATGAATCTCTACGACCGATAACAGAGAACCTATGAAATAGACCCCTTAGAAGGAGATCACTGCATTCAAATAGGCAATACTCTCTTCACATCCCTCTGACATTCACTGCACGCTGAGAGGAAAACCGGGCTCCAACTTGCTGCGGAGCGCATATCAACGTAGAATCTAGCACAAACTTACTTCACCACCTCCATCGGAGGCAAAGTTTGTAAAACTGAATTGTGGGTGTGGTGAGGGGTGTATTTATAGGCATTTTGAGGTTTGGGAAACTTTGCCCCTCCTGGTAGGAATGTATATCCCATACGTCACTAGCTCATGGACTCTTGCTAATTACATGAAAGAAACATAATTTATGTAAGAACTTACCTGATAAATTCATTTCTTTCATATTAGCAAGAGTCCATGAGCTAGTGACGTATGGGATATACATTCCTACCAGGAGGGGCAAAGTTTCCCAAACCTCAAAATGGCTATAAATACACCCCTCACCACACCCACAAATCAGTTTAATGCATAGCCAAGAAGTGGGGTGATAAGACAAAAGTGTGAAAGCATAAAAAATAAGGAATTTGAATAATTGTGCTTTATACAAAAAAATGATAACCACCACAAAAAGGGTGGGTCTCATGGACTCTTGCTAATATGAAAGAAATGAATTTATCAGGTAAGTTCTTACATAAATTATGTTTTCTTTCATGTAATTAGCAAGAGTCCATGAGCTAGTGACGTATGGGATAATGACTACCCAAGATGTGGATCTTCCACGCAAGAGTCACTAGAGAGGGAGGGATAAAATAAAGACAGCCAATTCTGCTGAAAATAATCCACACCCAAAATAAAGTTTAAATCTTATAATGAAAAAAACTGAAATTATAAGCAGAAGAATCAAACTGAAACAGCTGCCTGAAGTACTTTTCTACCAAAAACTGCTTCAGAAGAAGAAAACACATCAAAATGGTAGAATTTAGTAAAAGTATGCAAAGAAGACCAAGTTGCTGCTTTGCAAATCTGATCAACCGAAGCTTCATTCCTAAACGCCCAGGAAGTAGAAACTGACCTAGTAGAATGAGCTGTAATCCTTTGAGGCGGAGTCTTACCCGACTCGACATAAGCATGATGAATTAAAGATTTTAACCAAGATGTCAAAGAAATGGCAGAGGCCTTCTGACCTTTCCTAGAACCGGAAAAAATAACGAATAGACTAGAAGTCTTTCGGAAATTCTTAGTAGCTTCAACATAATATTTCAAAGCTCTAACTACATCCAAAGAATGCAATGATCTCTCCTTAGAATTCTTAGGACATAATGAAGGAACCACAATTTCTCTACTAATGTTGTTAGAATTCACAACCTTAGGTAAAAATTTAAAAGAAGTTCGCAACACCGCCTTATCCTGATGAAAAATCAGAAAAGGAGACTCACAAGAAAGAGCAGATAATTCAGAAACTCTTCTAGCAGAAGAGATGGCCAAAAGAAACAAAACTTTCCAAGAAAGTAATTTAATGTCCAATGAATGCATAGGTTCAAACGGAGGAGCTTGAAGAGCCCCCAGAACCAAATTCAAACTCCAAGGAGGAGAAATTGACTTAATGACAGGTTTTATACGAACCAAAGCTTGTACAAAACAATGAATATCAGGAAGATTAGCAATCTTTCTGTGAAAAAAAAACAGAAAGAGCCGAGATTTGTCCTTTCAAGGAACTTGCAGACAAACCTTTATCCAAACCATCCTGAAGAAACTGTAAAATTCTCGGAATTCTAAAAGAATGCCAGGAAAAATGATGAGAAGAACACCAAGAAATGTAAGTCTTCCAGACTCGATAATATATCTTCCTAGATACAGATTTACGAGCCTGTAACATAGTATTAATCACAGAGTCAGAGAAACCTCTTTGACTAAGAATCAAGCGATCAATCTCCATACCTTTAAATTTAAGGATTTGAGATCCTGATGGAAAAAAGGACCTTGCGATAGAAGGTCTGGTCTTAACGGAAGAGTCCACGGTTGGCAAGACGCCATCCGGACAAGATCCGCATACCAAAACCTGTGAGGCCATGCTGGAGCCACCAGCAGAACAAACGAGCATTCCTTCAGAATCTTGGAGATTACTCTTGGAAGAAGAACTAGAGGCGGAAAGATATAGGCAGGATGATACTTCCAAGGAAGTGACAATACATCCACTGCTTCCGCCTGAGGATCCCTGGATCTGGACAGATACCTGGGAAGTTTCTTGTTTAGATGAGAAGCCATCAGATCTATTTCTGGAAGTCCCCACATTTGAACAATCTGAAGAAATACCTCTGGGTGAAGAGACCATTCGCCCGGATGTAATGTTTGGCGACTGAGATAATCCGCTTCCCAATTGTCCATACCTGGGATATGAACCGAAGAAACTAGACAGGAGCTGGATTCCGCCCATACCAGTATTCGAGATACTTCTTTCATAGCCAGAGGACTGTGAGTCCCTCCTTGATGATTGATGTATGCCACAGTTGTGACATTGTCTGTCTGAAAACAAATGAACGATTCTCTCTTTAGAAGAGGCCAAAACTGAAGAGCTCTGAAAATTGCACGGAGTTCCAAAATATTGATTGGTAATCTCACCTCCTGAGATTCCCAAACCCCTTGTGCTGTCAGAGACCCCCAAACAGCTCCCCAACCTGTCGGACTTGCATCTGTTGAAATTACAGTCCAGGTCGGAAGAACAAAAGAAGCCCCCTGAACTAAACGATGGTGATCTGTCCACCACGTCAGAGAATGTCGTACAATCGGTTTTAAAGATATTAATTGAGATATCTTTGTGTAATCCCTGCACCACTGGTTCAGCATACAGAGCTGAAGAGGTCGCATGTGAAAACGAGCAAAGGGGATCGCGTCCGATGCAGCAGTCATAAGACCTAGAATTTCCATGCATAAGGCTACCGAAGGGAATGATTGTGATTGAAGGTTTCGACAAGCTGAGATCAATTTTAGACGTCTCTTGTCTGTCAGAGACAGAGTCATGGACACTGAATCTATCTGGAAACCTAAAAAGGTTACCCTTGTCTGAGTTATCAATGAACTTTTCGGTAAATTGATCCTCCAACCATGATCTTGAAGAAACAACACGAGTCGATTTGTATGAGATTCTGCTAAATGTGAAGACTGAGCAAGTACCAAGATATCGTCCAAATAAGGAAATACCACAATACCCTGTTCTCTGATTACAGACAGAAGGGCACCGAGAACCTTTGTAAAAATTCTTGGAGCTGTTGCTAGGCCAAACGGCAGAGCCATAAACTGGTAATGCTTGTCTAGGAAAGAGAATCTCAGAAACTGATAGTGATCTGGATGAATCGGAATATGCAGATATGCATCCTGTAAATCTCTTGTGGACATATAATGCCCTTGCTGAACAAAAGGCAGGATAGTCCTTATAGTTACCATTTTGAATGTTGGTATCCTTACATAACGATTCAATATTTTTAGATCCAGAACTGGTCTGAAGGAATTCTCCTTCTTTGGTACAATGAAGAGATTTGAATAAAACCCCAGCCCCTGTTCCAGAACTGGAACTGGCATAATTACTCCAGCCAACTCTAGATCTGAAACACATTTCAGAAATGCTAGAGCCTTCGCTGGATCTACTGGGACAAGGGAAAGAAAAAACATAATTTATGTAAGAACTTACCTGATAAATTCATTTCTTTCATATTAGCAAGAGTCCATGAGCTAGTGACGTATGGGATATACATTCCTACCAGGAGGGGCAAAGTTTCCCAAACCTCAAATGCCTATAAATACACCCCTCACCACACCCACAAATCAGTTTAACGAATAGCCAAGAAGTGGGGTGATAAGACAAAAGTGCGAAAGCATAAAAAATAAGGAATTGGAATAATTGTGCTTTATACAAAAAAATCATAACCACCACAAAAAAAGGGTGGGCCTCATGGACTCTTGCTAATATGAAAGAAATTAATTTATCAGGTAAGTTCTTACATAAATTATGTTTTCTTTCATGTAATTAGCAAGAGTCCATGAGCTAGTGACGTATGGGATAATGACTACCCAAGATGTGGATCTTCCACGCAAGAGTCACTAGAGAGGGAGGGATAAAATAAAGACAGCCAATTCCGCTGAAAATAATCCCCACCCAAAACAAAGTTTAAATCTTATAATGAAAAAAACTGAAATTATAAGCAGAAGAATCAAACTGAAACAGCTGCCTGAAGTATTTTTCTACCAAAAAACTGCTTCAGAAGAAGAAAACACATCAAAAAGGTAGAATATAGTAAAAATATGCAAAGAAGATCAAGTTGCTGCTTTGCAAATCTGATCAACCGAAGCTTCATTCCTAAACGCCCAGGAAGTAGAAACTGACCTAGTAGAATGAGCTGTAATCCTTTGAGGCAGAGTTTTACCTGACTCGACATAAGCATGATGAAACAAAGATTTCCACCAAGATGCCAAAGAAATGGCAGAGGCCTTCTGACCTTTCCTAGAACTGGAAAAAATAACAAAAAGACTAGAAGTCTTTCGGAAATTCTTAGTAGCTTCAACATAATGTTTCAAAGCTCTAACTACAGCCAAAGAATGCAATGATCTCTCCTTAGAATTCTTAGGATTAGGACATAATGAAGGAACTACAATTTCTCTACTAATGTTGTTAGAATTCACAACCTTAGGAAAAAATTTAAAAGAAGTTCGCAACACCGCCTTATCCTGAAGAAAAATCAGAAAAGGAGACTCACAAGAAAGAGCAGAAACTTCTTCTAGCAGAAGAGATGGCCAAAAGAAACAAAACTTTCCAAGAAAGTAATTTAATGTCCAGAGAATGCATAGGTTCAAACGGAGGAGCTTGAAGAGCCCCCAGAACCAAATTCAAACTCCAAGGAGGAGAGATTGACTTAATGACAAGTTTTATACAAACCAAAGTTTGTACAAAACAATAAAAATCAGGAAAACTAGCAATCTTTCTGTGAAAAAGAACAAAAAGAGCAAAGATTTGTCCTTGAAAGGAACTTGCAGACAAAACTTATCCAAAACATCCTGAAGAAACTATCAAATTCTAGGAATTCTAAAAGAATGCCAAGAAAAATGATGAGAAAAACACCAAAAAATGCAAGTCTTCCAGACTCGATAATATATCATCCTAGATACAGATTTACGAGCCTGCAACATAGTATTAATTACGGAGTCAGAGAAACCTCTATGACTGAGAATCAAGCGTTCAATCTCCATACCTTCAATTTAAGGATTTGAGATCCTGATGGAAAAAAAAGGACCTTGTGATAGAAGGTCTGGACTTAACGGAAGAGTCCACGGATGGCATGGAACCATCCGGACAAGATCCACATACCAAAACCTGAGAGGCCATGCAGGAGCCACCAGCAGAATAAACGAACGCTCCTTTAGAAGTTTGGAAAACACTCTTGAAAGAAGAACTAGAGGCGGAAAGATATAGGCAGGATGATACTTCCAAGGAAGTGACAATGCATCCACTGCCTCCGCCTGAGGATCCCTGGATCTGGACAGATACCTGGGAAGCTTCTTGTTTAGATGAGAAGCCATCAGATCTATTTCTGGAAGTCCCCATATTTGAACAATCTGAAGAAATACCTCTGGGTGAAGACCATTCGCCCGGATGTAGCATTTGGCGACTGAGATAATCCGCTTCCCAATTGTCTATACCTGGGATATGAACCGCAGAAATTAGACAGGAGCTGGATTTCGCCCATACAAGTATTCAAGATACTTCCTTATAGCCAGAGGACTATGAGTCCCTCATGATGATAGACATATGCCACATTTGTGACATTGTCCGTCTGAAAACAAATGCACGACTCTCTCTTTAGAAGAGGCCACGACTGAAGAGCTCTGAAAATTGCACGGAGTTCCAAAATGTTGATTGGAAATCTCACCTCCTGAGATTCCCAAACCCCTTGTGCTGTCAGAAACCCCCATACAGCTCCCCAACCTGTCAGACTTGCATCTGTTGAGATCACAGTCCAGGTTGGAAGAACAAAAGAAGCCCCCTGAACTAAATGATGGTGGTCTGTACCACATCAGAGGGTGTCGAACAATCGGTTTTAAAGATATTAAATGAGATATCTTTGTATAATCCTTGCACCACTGGTTCAGCATACAGAGCTGAGGAGGTCGCATGAGAAAATGAGCAAAGGGGAACACGTCCAATGCAGCAGTCATAAGAACCTAGAATTTCCATGCATAAAGCTACCGAAGGAATAATTGAGACTGAAGGTTTCGATAAGCTGAAACCAAATTCAGACGTCTCTTGTCCGACAGAGACAGAGTCATGGACACTGAATCTATCTGGAAACCTAAAAAAGGTTACTCTTGTCTGAGGAATCAACTAACTGATTGGTTAATTGATCCTCCAACCATGTTCTTGAAGAAAACAACACTCATAAAAAGCCGGAAAGGATCTTTCCATTGAAAATGAGCAAAGGGAATTGAATCCAATGCTGTTAAAACTTCTATGCATAAATAGCAACTGAAGGAAATAGAGACTAAAGGTACCGACAGACGGAACCCAATACAAATTGTCCCTTGTCCGATAGAGACAAAGACAGTGACATAAACCATCTGGAAACCTAAAAATGGTGACCCTTACGTGAGGAATCAAGAACTTTTGAAAAAAGATCCTCTAAATATGTCCTGAAGAGCAAAGTGAATCATATGAGATTCCGCATCCTCAGGAAATAATCTGAATGAAAACAGAAAAATGAAAAATATGCATTTATTGTATCTAATGAAAACAAATAATGCTATCAGTGACCATAAAAAGGCAGAATAGTTGGAATAAAACTCCAAAACCCAGTTCCTAAAAAAGGAACTGGAAGAAATACCCCAGAAGATTCCAGGTCTGAGCAGCGCTTGAACCCCATGGGTGCCCAGCCATGCTTCAACAGTACCCAGAATATATAGGACAGGAACACACTTAACTGGAATAAAATCAAAGAAATTTGGACAAAAAAGAACCAAAATAAATTTCAAAAAAGTCTTAACCTGCCACTTACCAGCCAAGCTGGAATACGGCACGTACATCGCAATATTAGGGAGCTGATTCGAACCCCAATAATAAACATGTTACTTGGGAAAGAACTCAGGAATTCGTTTCTTAATAAGAACAATCAAACTAGTATAAGCTTAAAGTTTTAGTCTTAAAACTCAATCTTGAAGCCCATAGTAACAGTTAAGAATTGAATCCAATTATAAAACAAATAATTGATTATCTTAGAACAAAAGAAATATGGATTTTCTTTTTTTTTTTTAAAAAATCACAAAATTCTTCTAGCTAAAATAGCTAAAGACATAGATTAACCCTCATTTGCGAATATATTCAATAAAATGAAGACACAAATGAAATCATTAGCATGATAGTCCAGTTTAAAGGACCAGTCAAAACAGAGGACTTGCAAAATGCAAAACAACAAGACAAATGCAACAGCACCTAGTCTAGTAAATGTTGTCCCTTTAACAATGCTAAAATAAATCATAATCTGATACTTGATCTTAAAGTAAACAGAAAAAATGAAGCAATTGCAATATCACAGGACCAAGAAAAGTACCTGAAACTAAATAATTTTCCATAAATAAGATACAACTATATAAAGGAAAATAAATACTATTTTGCTATAGAAACAATAGCATAATTCGTAGGAGTAGAGATAGCCCCAATAAATTGGAGAACCCTCCAAATTGAATTTAACTGTTGGCAAAGAATATAGTTTAAAACCTTTAAAGAAGGAATAAAAGATAATTCTCAGCCTATTCCATTCCCTAGTATGGGGAATTGGAAAGAAAACATCTGAAATCACAGAAGAATAAAAAGGCAGAAATAGTGTCAGCTAGTCTTAAAGAACTAGTTACCTTAATATCCAAAATAATCAACACCTCTTCAACAAAGAACAAATGTACTTTAATAAAAAAAATTATAAAAAAGTAGATTTGTTAGTTTCAATATCTGATGAAGAAAATTTCTGAAAGAGAAAAAAACATCATCAGAGAAGGATAAATCAGTATGTTGTTGGTCATTTGAAACTTCAATAATTAAAAAAGAAGTGGAAAAGACCTAAAAATTGTATTAGAAGGCACGAAGTCAGACAAAGCCTTAATCAGAAAAAATATTTCTTATAAATCTTCTAAACATTTCTTGTACTTAAGAATGGAAATGTATAAAGAATAAATACTAATGGAATCTGCATGTAAAAGTATATCATAAAAACTTATTACAAACCATAGCTAAAGATAAACATTTATAACATTTAAAATAAATGAACTTAGCTTTGGTAGAACTGAAACTCAGTTACGCATTTTTCCAGAAGTGGCTTCTGACTCAGGGCCAATCGTAGACATCTTGCAATATGTAATAGAAAAAACAACATATAAAGCAAAATTGATCAAATTCCTTAAATGACAGTTTCAGGAATGGGAAAAAATGCCAGTGAACAAGCTTCTAGCAACCAGAAGCAATAAATAATGAGACTTAAATAATGTGGAGACAAAAGTGACGCCCATATTTTTTAGCGCCAAAAAAGACGCCCACATTATTTGGCGCCTAAATGCTTTTGGCGCCAAAAATGACGCCACATCCGGAAGGCCGACACTTTTGGCGCAAAAAAACGCCAAAAATGACGCAACTTCCGGCGACACGTATGACGCCGGAAACAGAAAAAAAAATTTGCGCCAAAAAAGTCCGCGCCAAGAATGACGCAATAAAATGAAGCATTTTCAGCCCCCGCGAGCCTAACAGCCCACAGGGAAAAAAGTCAAATTTTAAGTTAACAAAAAAATTGATTTATTCATATGCATTATCCCAAATATGAAACTGACTGTCTGAAATAAGGAATGTTTGAACATCCTGAGTCAAGGCAAATAAATGTTTGAATACATATATTTAGAACTTTATAAATAAAGTGCCCAACCATAGCTTAGAGTGTCACAGAAAATAAGACTTACTTACCCCAGGACACTCATCTACATGTAGTAGAAAGCCAAACCAGTACTGAAACGAGAATCAGTAGAGGTAATGGTATATATAAGAGTATATCGTCGATCTGAAAAGGGAGGTAAGAGATGAATCTCTACGACCGATAACAGAGAACCTATGAAATAGACCCCGTAGAAGGAGATCATTGAATTCAAATAGGCAATACTCTCCTCACATCCCTCTAACATTCACTGCACGCTGAGAGGAAAACCGGGCTCCAACCTGCTGCGGAGCGCATATCAATGTAGAATCTAGCACAAACTTACTTCACCACCTCCATAGGAGGCAAAGTTTGTAAAACTGATTTGTGGGTGTGGTGAGGGGTGTATTTATAGGCATTTGAGGTTTGGGAAACTTTGCCCCTCCTGGTAGGAATGTATATCCCATACGTCACTAGCTCATGGACTCTTGCTAATTACATGAAAGAAAATCTCTTTGCAGGAGGCCTTATCTTGAAGCCAATTCTGTACCCTTCTGAAACAATGTTCTGAATGCAAAGATTGTGAATTGAATTGATCCAAATTTCTTTGAAAAATCGTAATCTGCCCCCTACCAGCTGAGCTGGAATGAGGGCCGCACCTTCATGTGGACTTGGGAGCTGGCTTTGATTTTCTAAAAGGCTTGGATTTATTCCAGACTGGAGATGGTTTCCAAACTGATACCGCTCCTGTGGGTGAAGGATCAGGCTTTTGTTCCTTATTGTGACGAAAGGAACGAAAACGATTATTAGACCTAAATTTACCTTTAGATTTTTTATCCTGTGGTAAAAAAAAATTCCTTTCCCTCCAGTAACAGTTGAGATAATAGAATCCAACTGAGAACCAAATAATTTATTACCCTGGAAAGAAAGGGAAAGCAAAGTTGACTTAGAAGACATATCAGCATTCCAAGTTTTAAGCCATAAAGCTCTTCTAGCTAAAATAGCTAGAGACATATACCTGACATCAACTCTAATGATATCAAAGATGGCATCACAAATAAAGTTATTAGCATGTTGAAGAAGATTAACAATGCTATGAGAATTATGATCTGTTACTTGTTGCGCTAAAGCTTCTAACCAAAAAGTTGAAGCTGCAGCAACATCCGCTAAAGATATAGCAGGTCTAAGAAGATTACCTGAACATAAGTAAGCTTTTCTTAGAAAGGATTCAATCTTCCTATCTAAAGGATCCTTAAAGGAAGTACTATCTGCCGTAGGAATAGTAGTACGTTTAGCAAGAGTAGAGACAGCCCCATCAACCTTAGGGATTTTGTCCCAAAACTCTAATCTGTCAGATGGCACAGGATATAATTGCTTAAAACGTTTAGAAGGAGTAAATGAATTACCCAAATTATTCCATTCCCTGGAGATTACTTCAGAAATAGCATCAGGGACAGGAAAAACTTCTGGAATAACTACAGGAGATTTAAAAACCTTATTTAAACGTTTAGATTTAGTATCAAGAGGACCAGAATCCTCTATTTCTAATGCAATTAAGACTTCTTTAAGCAAAGAACAAATAAATTCCATTTTGAATAAATATGAAGATTTATCAGCATCAACCTCTGAGACAGAATCCTCTGAACCAGAGGAACCATTATCAGAATCAGAATGATGATGTTCATTTAAAAATTCATCTGAAAAATGAGAAGTTTTAAAAGACCTTTTACGTTTACTAGAAGGAGGAATAACAGACATAGCCTTCTTAATGGATTTAGAAACAAAATCTCTTATGTTAACAGGAACACTCTGAGTATTAGATGTTGACGGAACAGCAACAGGTAATGTAACATTACTAAAGGAAATATTATCTGCATTAACAAGTTTGTCATGACATTCATTACAAACAACAGCTGGAGGAACAGATACCACAAGTTTACAGCAGATACACTTAACTTTGGTAGATCCAGCACCAGGCAGCGTTTTTCCAGAAGTATCTTCTGACTCAGTGTCAATCTGGGACATCTTGCAATATGTAATAGAAAAAACAACATATAAAGCAAAATTGATCAAATTCCTTAAATGACAGTTTCAGGAATGGGAAAAAATGCCAGTGAACAAGCTTCTAGCAACCAGAAGCAATAAATAATGAGACTTAAATAATGTGGAGACAATAGTGACGCCCATATTTTTTAGCGCCAAAAAAGACGCCCACAATATTTGGCGCCAAAAATGACGCCACATCCGGAATGCCGACACGTATGACGCCGGAAACAGAAAAAAAAAATTTGCTCCAAATAAGTCTGCGCCAAGAATGACGCAATAAAATGAAGCATTTTCAGCCCCCGCGAGCCTAACAGCCCACAGGAAAAAAAGTCAAATTTTAAGGTAAGAAAAAAATTGATTTATTCATATGCATTATCCCAAATATGAAACTGACTGTCTGAAATAAGGAACGTTGAACATCCTGAGTCAAGGCAAATAAATGTTTGAATACATATATTTAGAGCTTTATATAAAAGTGCCCAACCATAGCTTAGAGTGTCACAGAAAATAAGACTTACTTACCCCAGGACACTCATCTACATGTAGTAGAAAGCCAAACCAGTACTGAAACGAGAATCAGTAGAGGTAATGGTATATATAAGAGTATATCGTCGATCTGAAAAGGGAGGTAAGAGATGAATCTCTACGACCGATAACAGAGAACCTATGAAATAGACCCCGTAGAAGGAGATCATTGAATTCAAATAGGCAATACTCTCCTCACATCCCTCTGACATTCACTGCACGCTGAGAGGAAAACCGGGCTCCAACCTGCTGCGGAGCGCATATCAACGTAGAATCTAGCACAAACTTACTTCACCACCTCCATAGGAGGCAAAGTTTGTAAAACAGATTTGTGGGTGTGGTGAGGGGTGTATTTATAGGCATTTTGAGGTTTGGGAAACTTTGCCCCTCCTGGTAGGAATGTATATCCCATACGTCACTAGCTCATGGACTCTTGCTAATTACATGAAAGAAATCTGCTTCTCAGTTCTCTACCCCTGGGATGTAGATCGCTGACAGATGACAAGAGTGGGCCTCTGCCCAACTGATAATCTTGGATACTTCTGTCATCGCTAAGGAACTCCTTGTTCCCCCCTGATGATTGACATATGCCACAGTCGTTATGTTGTCCAACTGGAATCTGATGAATTTGCCTGAAGCACATTGAATATTGCTCTCAGTTCCAGAATATTTATTGGAAGTAGAGACTCCACCTGAGTCCAAACACCCTGAGCCTTCAGGGAGTTTCAAACTGCACCCCAGCCCAGAAGGCTGGCATCTGTTGTCACTATCACCCACGAGGGTCTGCAGAAACAAGTCCCCTGGGACAGATGATTTGGCGACAACCACCAAAGAAGAGAGTTTCTGGTCTCTTGATCCAGAATTATCTTTGGAGATAAATCCGCATAATCCCCATTCCACTGACCGAGCATGCACAGTTGCAGTGGTCTGAGATGAAAGCGAGCAAACAGAACGATGTCCATTGCCGCTACCATTAATCCGATTACCTCCATACACTGAGCCACTGATGGCCGAGGAATGGACAGAAGTGCTCGGCAAGCATTCAAAATCTTTGATTTTCTGACCTCCGTCAGAAATACTTTCATGGCTACCGAGTCTATCAGAGTTCCCAAGAAAGGAACCCTTGTCTGTGGAACAAGTAAACTCTTCTCTATGTTCACCTTCCAGCCGTGAGTTCTCAGAAAAGACAACACTGTGTCCGTCTGAGATTTTGTCAGATGATATGTTGACGCCTGAATCAGAATATCATCCAGATAAGGCGCCACCACTATCCCTTGCGGTCTGAGAACCGCCAAAAGAGACCCTAGAACCTTTGTGAAGATTCTGGGTGCTGTGGCCAACCCGAAAGGAAGAGCCACGAACTGATAATGTTTGTTCAAGAAGGCAAACCTTAGAAACCGATGATGATCTTTGTGGATTGGAATATGAAGGTAAGCATCCTTCAAATCCACTGTAGTCATATATTGACCCTCCTGAATCATTGGCAAAATCGTTCGAATTGTCTCAATCTTGAATGATGGAACTCTTAGAAATTTGTTTAGACACTTGAGGTCCAAAATGGGTCTGAACGTTCCCTCTTTTTTGGGGACCACTAATAGGTTAGAGTAAAACCCCTGTCCCTGTTCCAATTTTCGAACAGGACAGATTACTCCCATAGTAAAAAGGTCTTTTACACAGCATAAGAACGCCTCTCTCTTTATCTGGTTTGCAGATAATTTTGAAAGATGAAATCTCCCTCTTGGGAAAAAATCCTTGAATTCCAACTGATAACCTTGGGTCACTATTTCTAGTGCCCAGGAATCCTGAACATCTCTTGCCCAAGCCTGAGCAAAGAAAGAAAGTCTGCCCCCTACTAGATCCGGTCCCGGATCGGGGGCCACCACTTCATGCTGCTTTGTGGAAGAAGAAGAAGCGGGGGGGTCCTCCTTTAAAGTTCCGAAAGAAACGAAAATTATTCTGTTTACCCCTCATTTTAACCGACCTATCCTGAGGTAGGGCATGGCCCTTACCTCCTGTAATATCAGAAATGATCTCCTTCAATTCTGGCCCAAAAAGGGTCTTACCTTTAAAGGGAATAGCTAAAAGCTTATGTTTTGATGACACATCAGCAGACCAAGATTTGAGCCACAATGCTCTACATGCTAAAATAGCAAATCCTGCATTTTTTGCTGCTAATTTAGCAATTTGAAAAGCGGCATCAGTAACAAAAGAATTAGCTAGCTTAAGAGCCTTAATTCTATCTAGAATGTCATCTAATGGAGTCTCAACCTTAAGAAGACATA
Organism: Bombina bombina; assembly: GCF_027579735.1. Taxonomy (NCBI): domain Eukaryota; kingdom Metazoa; phylum Chordata; class Amphibia; order Anura; family Bombinatoridae; genus Bombina; species Bombina bombina. The sequence goes on along the minus strand of NC_069510.1, from coordinate 156,935,084 downwards.
TCAGCATTCCAAGTTTTAAGCCATAAAGCTCTTCTAGCTAAAATAGCTAGAGACATATACCTGACATCAACTCTAATGATATCAAAGATGGCATCACAAATAAAGTTATTAGCATGTTGAAGAAGATTAACAATGCTATGAGAATTATGATCTGTTACTTGTTGCGCTAAAGCTTCTAACCAAAAAGTTGAAGCTGCAGCAACATCCGCTAAAGATATAGCAGGTCTAAGAAGATTACCTGAACATAAGTAAGCTTTTCTTAGAAAGGATTCAATCTTCCTATCTAAAGGATCCTTAAAGGAAGTACTATCTGCCGTAGGAATAGTAGTACGTTTAGCAAGAGTAGAGACAGCCCCATCAACCTTAGGGATTTTGTCCCAAAACTCTAATCTGTCAGATGGCACAGGATATAATTGCTTAAAACGTTTAGAAGGAGTAAATGAATTACCCAAATTATTCCATTCCCTGGAGATTACTTCAGAAATAGCATCAGGGACAGGAAAAACTTCTGGAATAACTACAGGAGATTTAAAAACCTTATTTAAACGTTTAGATTTAGTATCAAGAGGACCAGAATCCTCTATTTCTAATGCAATTAAGACTTCTTTAAGCAAAGAACAAATAAATTCCATTTTGAATAAATATGAAGATTTATCAGCATCAACCTCTGAGACAGAATCCTCTGAACCAGAGGAACCATTATCAGAATCAGAATGATGATGTTCATTTAAAAATTCATCTGAAAAATGAGAAGTTTTAAAAGACCTTTTACGTTTACTAGAAGGAGGAATAACAGACATAGCCTTCTTAATGGATTTAGAAACAAAATCTCTTATGTTAACAGGAACACTCTGAGTATTAGATGTTGACGGAACAGCAACAGGTAATGTAACATTACTAAAGGAAATATTATCTGCATTAACAAGTTTGTCATGACATTCATTACAAACAACAGCTGGAGGAACAGATACCACAAGTTTACAGCAGATACACTTAACTTTGGTAGATCCAGCACCAGGCAGCGTTTTTCCAGAAGTATCTTCTGACTCAGTGTCAATCTGGGACATCTTGCAATATGTAATAGAAAAAACAACATATAAAGCAAAATTGATCAAATTCCTTAAATGACAGTTTCAGGAATGGGAAAAAATGCCAGTGAACAAGCTTCTAGCAACCAGAAGCAATAAATAATGAGACTTAAATAATGTGGAGACAATAGTGACGCCCATATTTTTTAGCGCCAAAAAAGACGCCCACAATATTTGGCGCCAAAAATGACGCCACATCCGGAATGCCGACACTTTTGGCGCAAAAAAACGTCAAAAATGACGCAACTTCCGGCGACACGTATGACGCCGGAAACAGAAAAAAAAAATTTGCTCCAAATAAGTCTGCGCCAAGAATGACGCAATAAAATGAAGCATTTTCAGCCCCCGCGAGCCTAACAGCCCACAGGAAAAAAAGTCAAATTTTAAGGTAAGAAAAAAATTGATTTATTCATATGCATTATCCCAAATATGAAACTGACTGTCTGAAATAAGGAACGTTGAACATCCTGAGTCAAGGCAAATAAATGTTTGAATACATATATTTAGAGCTTTATATAAAAGTGCCCAACCATAGCTTAGAGTGTCACAGAAAATAAGACTTACTTACCCCAGGACACTCATCTACATGTAGTAGAAAGCCAAACCAGTACTGAAACGAGAATCAGTAGAGGTAATGGTATATATAAGAGTATATCGTCGATCTGAAAAGGGAGGTAAGAGATGAATCTCTACGACCGATAACAGAGAACCTATGAAATAGACCCCGTAGAAGGAGATCATTGAATTCAAATAGGCAATACTCTCCTCACATCCCTCTGACATTCACTGCACGCTGAGAGGAAAACCGGGCTCCAACCTGCTGCGGAGCGCATATCAACGTAGAATCTAGCACAAACTTACTTCACCACCTCCATAGGAGGCAAAGTTTGTAAAACAGATTTGTGGGTGTGGTGAGGGGTGTATTTATAGGCATTTTGAGGTTTGGGAAACTTTGCCCCTCCTGGTAGGAATGTATATCCCATACGTCACTAGCTCATGGACTCTTGCTAATTACATGAAAGAAATCTGCTTCTCAGTTCTCTACCCCTGGGATGTAGATCGCTGACAGATGACAAGAGTGGGCCTCTGCCCAACTGATAATCTTGGATACTTCTGTCATCGCTAAGGAACTCCTTGTTCCCCCCTGATGATTGACATATGCCACAGTCGTTATGTTGTCCAACTGGAATCTGATGAATTTGCCTGAAGCACATTGAATATTGCTCTCAGTTCCAGAATATTTATTGGAAGTAGAGACTCCACCTGAGTCCAAACACCCTGAGCCTTCAGGGAGTTTCAAACTGCACCCCAGCCCAGAAGGCTGGCATCTGTTGTCACTATCACCCACGAGGGTCTGCAGAAACAAGTCCCCTGGGACAGATGATTTGGCGACAACCACCAAAGAAGAGAGTTTCTGGTCTCTTGATCCAGAATTATCTTTGGAGATAAATCCGCATAATCCCCATTCCACTGACCGAGCATGCACAGTTGCAGTGGTCTGAGATGAAAGCGAGCAAACAGAACGATGTCCATTGCCGCTACCATTAATCCGATTACCTCCATACACTGAGCCACTGATGGCCGAGGAATGGACAGAAGTGCTCGGCAAGCATTCAAAATCTTTGATTTTCTGACCTCCGTCAGAAATACTTTCATGGCTACCGAGTCTATCAGAGTTCCCAAGAAAGGAACCCTTGTCTGTGGAACAAGTAAACTCTTCTCTATGTTCACCTTCCAGCCGTGAGTTCTCAGAAAAGACAACACTGTGTCCGTCTGAGATTTTGTCAGATGATATGTTGACGCCTGAATCAGAATATCATCCAGATAAGGCGCCACCACTATCCCTTGCGGTCTGAGAACCGCCAAAAGAGACCCTAGAACCTTTGTGAAGATTCTGGGTGCTGTGGCCAACCCGAAAGGAAGAGCCACGAACTGATAATGTTTGTTCAAGAAGGCAAACCTTAGAAACCGATGATGATCTTTGTGGATTGGAATATGAAGGTAAGCATCCTTCAAATCCACTGTAGTCATATATTGACCCTCCTGAATCATTGGCAAAATCGTTCGAATTGTCTCAATCTTGAATGATGGAACTCTTAGAAATTTGTTTAGACACTTGAGGTCCAAAATGGGTCTGAACGTTCCCTCTTTTTTGGGGACCACTAATAGGTTAGAGTAAAACCCCTGTCCCTGTTCCAATTTTCGAACAGGACAGATTACTCCCATAGTAAAAAGGTCTTTTACACAGCATAAGAACGCCTCTCTCTTTATCTGGTTTGCAGATAATTTTGAAAGATGAAATCTCCCTCTTGGGAAAAAATCCTTGAATTCCAACTGATAACCTTGGGTCACTATTTCTAGTGCCCAGGAATCCTGAACATCTCTTGCCCAAGCCTGAGCAAAGAAAGAAAGTCTGCCCCCTACTAGATCCGGTCCCGGATCGGGGGCCACCCCTTCATGCTGCTTTGTGGAAGAAGAAGAAGCGGGGGGGTCCTCCTTTAAAGTTCCGAAAGAAACGAAAATTATTCTGTTTACCCCTCATTTTAACCGACCTATCCTGAGGTAGGGCATGGCCCTTACCTCCTGTAATATCAGAAATGATCTCCTTCAATTCTGGCCCAAAAAGGGTCTTACCTTTAAAGGGAATAGCTAAAAGCTTATGTTTTGATGACACATCAGCAGACCAAGATTTGAGCCACAATGCTCTACATGCTAAAATAGCAAATCCTGCATTTTTTGCTGCTAATTTAGCAATTTGAAAAGCGGCATCAGTAACAAAAGAATTAGCTAGCTTAAGAGCCTTAATTCTATCTAGAATGTCATCTAATGGAGTCTCAACCTTAAGAGACTCTTCTAGAGCCTCAAACCAAAAAGCTGCTGCAGTAGTTACTGGAACAATGCAAGCCGTAGGTTGTAAAAGAAATCCCTGATTAACAAATAATTTCTTTAGTAGACCCTCTAATTTCTTATCCATAAGATCCTTGAAAGCACAACTATCCTCAATGGGTATAGTAGTACGCTTAGCTAGGGAAGATATAGCTCCCTCTACCTTAGGGACAGTTTGCCATGAGTCCCGAATGGTATCTGATATAGGAAACATTTTCTTAAAATTAGGAGAGGGAGAAAATGGTATACATGGTCTATCCCATTCCTTACTAATAATTTCCGAAATTCTCTTAGGAACCGGAAAAACATCAGTGTAAGTAGGAACTTCCAAATATTTATCCATTTTACACAATTTCTCTGGAGGAATCACAATAGGATCACAATCATCCAGAGTCGCTAAAACCTCCCTAATCAACAGGCAGAGGTGTCCAAGCTTAAATTTAAATGACATAGCATCCAAATCAGTCTCAGGCAAAACATTCCCTGAATCAGAAATTTCACCCTCAGACAGTAATTCCCTGATCCCCAACTCAGAGCACTGTGAGGGAACATTGGAAATAGCTAATAAAGCATCAGAGGATTCAGTATTTACATTAATACTTGACCTACTACATTTACCCTGCAATACTGGTAATTTAGACAATACCTCTGTAAGGGTAGCTTCTAAACACATAGAACAATGAGAAAACTCAATGTCAGACATGTTGAACAGACTAGTAATACTACAAAAGTCGTTTAAACACTTATTTATAGCATAAAATAAACATTAGAAAAAACGTGTACTGTGCCTTTAAGAAAAGAAAAAGTGAACAATTTTTCCAAAATGCACAAAAAAACGTTAAATTATTCCCAAATTTAACTTAATATCGTTGGTTTATCCAAAAATTACTGCACCCAGAAGCAAGGGCAGAAATAAGGCTTTAGAAGTACTTATATCAACATGTAGTCAACAGATAGATAAAAATACACTCTGCACCTCACCACAGCTCTGCTGTGGCACCTACCTGCTACCCAGGGTACTTCGAATCAAGTTTCCAACCCTTCAGACCAGCTACACAGTCCAGGAGCCACCGAGTTACTGTTTGCTACTGCTAAGCCTGAAGAAATTGCGCCAAAATAGGCGTCGCCCCTTAAGGTCAAAAGTCAGAGTAGGCCCAAACAACATCACATGGAAATGCAGTTTTGCACTGTAAAAATACACACACAATATAACCCTCAAGCATAAAACCAATAAGTTTTAAGTGCCAAAAATAAAAAGCATAAAACATTGTTTTTTATATTGTCTCCCATGTCACATAATGCCCAAATATCAACTAATGATAAATATAAAATAGGGACTCCAGTAACATCCCTCTTATTAAAATAGGTTTTACTGCTTACCCCATTCCCATACAGGGAAATAATGCCAGCCAGTTCTGATACACCAAGTCTGCTCAGAAAAAAGGCTGCACATACCTTAATGCTGCTTGTAGCATGAAACCGGTCTCCACACTGAAGATGTCTCATGGTTACCTTCAGAAGTCTTGTGGGAACCAGCGTGGATCTTAGTTACAAATGCTAAGATCATCAAACCTCAGGGCAGAAATCTTCTTCCATATCCCCCTGAGGAAAATAGTACTCACCGGTACCATTTGAAATAAAAAACTTCTTGATTGAAGAAACTAAACTAACACCTCACTTTACCATGTCTTCCTAGTATAACACAGGCAAAGAGAATGACTGGGGGTGGAGGGGAAGGGGAGGGGCTATATATACAGCTCTGCTGTGGTGCTCTTTGCCACTTCCTGTTAGCAGGAGGTTAATATCCCACAAGTAAGGATGAAATCTGTGGACTCGTCATATCTTTGTAAAAGAAATAAATAATGAAAGTAGATTGCAATCATTTTTCACCAGCAATAATGACACATTTTATGCGCTGTTGAAAAGTGAAGTTTTGTGGTTTTTTAAGCTTACGCTTCAGAAAGACATATGGCAGACACACTCAGGCTACGGTAAGCAAATCATCCCAATAGCTCCTGCATCTGGCTCATCCTTACCTTCTTCCTCATCATCTTCAGGTGGCGAGGGGATGTTTGCTCCTTGGGGTCCACACTGTGTCATGCGCACTGATGGGCTGGCTGTGGTTTTGCGCCTCTCTCTCTCAGACTCGCTTTCCAAGCAAACGACCTCATAAAATGTGTCACAGTTATTTTTACGTTCTTTCTTTTCTGTCTGAAAACACAAGAAAAAGAAATCAATTTTGGCACAACCTGTCTGGCTGGTGATATGATTAGAATAAATGACTAAGTTACCAATTCTTTGGAAGAAGTGAATGAGGAATACATAAAAAAAGGAATTTAGGACAAAATGTATCATGATTGCAGATGGACAGGTTCGCAAGTAGTGAACTTGTCCGCCTGCAATCGCCACTTGCAATGCTGCATCATATAGTGAAATTTAACCTTGCACAAAAGGTTTCTTGTGCAATGGCACCTCATGCTGCTGCGCAACCAATTGTCAATCACCCTAACCGCACAAGTTGATCTTGCCACCTCTGACACAAAAGAAGCAGTTTCTGCTTCTTAAATTTGTGGCTGCAGGATCGCTCATTGTTATGGTATCACCAGATATCAAGGGTTAATACCAGATGAAAGATGTCCTGAATATGGGATCAGCAACACACAACCCAGCTAATTCCCCCCAAACATGAGACCAAGCTCCATCTTGAAGGTAAAACAGAAGAATGTCTTTATTGAGGGCTATATGCCCAGTATTTATGCAGAACTCCCCTAGGAGACCAGATGGGGGGTTGGAAGAGAATTGATAGAGGGAAGACGCCCTTTTACAGGATACAACAGAATTACATTACTTAACCAGATAAGCAATTAAACACAAGAAAACAATGGGAGTCCTTTTTCACACCTGGCAGTTTGAACTTTGGAGGTGATTAAACAATGTGAACGCTTATCACTTAAACTTAATTACAGTAAACAATAGCTGCTGCCAGGAAACCTGTCTTTAGAAAATAGCTTCTCAAAGCTGAACAAAGTTAACCCTTCCAGTACTGACAGAGGGGTCTGTCACATGGCTCCCTCCTGGTGGGACACTCCGGCAGACCCGGCTTGACCCTTTGACGGGGGACCAACTTGGGGATGACCGGACTAGGAGGTGGTAGGCATGTCAGTTTGCCGGGACAATCCATTTGCATTCCCGTTATGAGAATTCCTGTCCGTATAAATAAGGATTCAACTTCTTCAGTGCCCAGACCAGGGCTAAACAGTCCTTCAAAATCTCATCGGCTTCTTTACAAGTTTTTTGTACCTGCTCTTTATAGGTATCCACAAGCCCTTCATACTGACGTAGGGTGCCCTTGAGTTGCTGCACCTCACTATGAGCCAGCGTCAGCTTCTCCTCCAGTGTTGCTAAGTTTGTCTTTAATGTTTCATGTTCCACTCTGAAGCTGGTGTTTTCTTCAGTCTGTCGGTGTAGCTTGTCTAGCAGAGATTCCCGTTCTAAACGCGCTTTTTCCTCTGCGCTCCTCTTCTCTCCCGCTAGCACTGTTACGTGATTGTTTAACGTAACCATTTCATCCTCTACTTGACTCTTCTCCTTCATCAGCACATTGTAACGGGACTTCCACGTATCAATGGCGGATAGAGATTTACTGAGCTCAGCGTCCTGGGGCTCAGCAGCAGGTGGGTCAGTCTCTGCGGCACGGATCTGGGCACAGGTAGTCACAGGGTTAACATCGGTGGGACCCATGGGAGCGTAGGCAGAAACAAGGGGGCCCAAGTTATTTCCAAGGAGAACATCAGCAGGTAAGTCCATCATGACCCCCACATTCACATGTCTAGCGCCCACTCCCCAATCCAAATGTACCCGGGCAACAGGTAGGCGGAACACAGCGCCCCATGCTACCCTCAGAGCCACAGTGTCTCCGGTGTGCTGTTTCTCAGACACCAAGTTCTTTTGGAGCAAGGTCATGGTAGCACCAGTATCCCGTAGACCACTGACCTCCTTCCCATTCACTTTAACCAGTTGCCGGTTATACCGGTGGGCAGCTTGCACGGGGTCTGCTTCATGTAGGATGCCCCAGCATTCTTCCTCCTCTACGCAGTGGGCCGCAGGCTGGGGCTTACGTGGGTTTCCGCCGGCGGGTCTTCTCCAGAACTGTGCTTGGTTCGCTGTGTTTAGGGGACACTCTGGTCTTTTGTGCCCTAGTTACTTACATCCAAAGCAACGAATAAGCTGTGAGTAGTCCCGTGAGTTGAACCGGGCTGTCTGAGGATAGTTCGTGGCTGGAGGCCGTGTGGTAGAGCGGTGCGCCGGGGGTTGGTAACTGGTAGCTGCTGGGGTGACTGGGGGTCTGTACTCCACTCTGGCAGGGATCTTAGTGGTAGCAGTGTCCAGTTTGTGGGCATCCGTATAATCATCTGCCAGACGAGCAGCTTCATGCAGGGTGGAGGGTTTACGGTCCCGAACCCACTCTCTAACTCCTGCGGATAATTTGTCGAAGCAATGTTCCAACAGGAATACAGGGAGTGCAGAATTATTAGGCAAGTTGTATTTTTGAGGATTAATTTTATTATTGAACAACAACCATGTTCTCAATTAACCCAAAAAACTCATTAATATCAAAGCTGAATAGTTTTGGAAGTAGTTTTTAGTTTGTTTTTAGTTATAGCTATTTTAGGGGGATATCTGTGTGTGCAGGTGACTATTACTGTGCATAATTATTAGGCAACTTAACAAAAAACAAATATATACCCATTTCAATTATTTATTTTTACCAGTGAAACCAATATAACATCTCAACATTCACAAATATGCATTTCTGACATTCAAAAACAAAACAAAAACAAATCAGTGACCAATATAGCCACCTTTCTTTGCAAGGACACTCAAAAGCCTGCCATCCATGGATTCTGTCAGTGTTTTGATCTGTTCACCATCAACATTGCGTGCAGCAGCAACCACAGCCTCCCAGACACTGTTCAGAGAGGTGTACTGTTTTCCCTCCTTGTAAATCTCACATTTGATGATGGACCACAGGTTCTCAATGGGGTTCAGATCAGGTGAACAAGGAAGCCATGTCATTAGATTTTCTTCTTTTATACCCTTTCTTGCTAGCCACGCTGTGGAGTACTTGGACGCGTGTGATGGAGCATTGTCCTGCATGAAAATCATGTTTTTCTTGAAGGATGCAGACTTCTTCCTGTACCACTGCTTGAAGAAGGTGTCTTCCAGAAACTGGCAGTAGGACTGGGAGTTGAGCTTGACTCCATCCTCAACCCGAAAAGGCCCCACAAGCTCATCTTTGATGATACCAGCCCAAACCAGTACTCCACCTCCACCTTGCTGGCGTCTGAGTCGGACTGGAGCTCTCTGCCCTTTACCAATCCAGCCACGGGCCCATCAAGACTCACTCTCATTTCATCAGTCCATAAAACCTTAGAAACATCAGTCTTGAGATATTTCTTGGCCCAGTCTTGACATTTCAGCTTGTGTGTCTTGTTCAGTGGTGGTCGTCTTTCAGCCTTTCTTACCATGGCCATGTCTCTGAGTATTGCACACCTTGTGCTTTTGGGCATTCCAGTGATGTTGCAGCTCTGAAATATGGCCAAACTGGTGGCAAGTGGCATCTTGGCAGCTGCACGCTTGACTTTTCTCAGTTCATGGGCAGTTATTTTGCGCCTTGGTTTTTCCACACGCTTCTTGCGACCCTGTTGACTATTTTGAATGAAACGCTTGATTGTTCGATGATCACGCTTCAGAAGCTTTGCAATTTTAAGAGTGCTGCATCCCTCTGCAAGATATCTCACTATTTTTGACTTTTCTGAGCCTGTCAAGTCCTTCTTTTGACCCATTTTGCCAAAGGAAAGGAAGTTGCCTAATAATTATGCACACCTGATATAGGGTGTTGATGTCATTAGACCACACCCCTTCTCATTACAGAGATGCACATCACCTAATATGCTTAATTGGTAGTAGGCTTTCGAGCCTATACAGCTTGGAGTAAGACAACATGCATAAAGAGGATGATGTGGTCAAAATACTCATTTGCCTAAAAATTCTGCACTCCCTGTAGCTGCAGCACCTCTTCCCCGGATACGGTTTGGCACCCCGCCATCCAGTGAGCTGCTGTGCGGTGCACCTTACATGCCCACTCGACGTAGGAATCTCCAGCTTGTTTAACAGTGTCTCTGAACCGTCTCCTGTATGCCTCCGGTGTAATCGCATACCTGGAGAGCAGAGCCTCTTTTACAGTATTATAATCCCCGACTTCCTCATCTGGAATGGCCCGAAAAACCTCGCTGGCCCGGCCGGATAATTTTGCGGATAATATCATGACCCAGTCCTCTGCGGGTACCTTGTATAGGGCACATTGCCTCTCAAAATCCACAAGGTACCCATTAATCTCTCCTTCTGTTTCCAGGAAGTTTTAAAAAGCTGCAAAATGTACTTTTCTCTTTTCCACTGGGGTTGCTGTGACTTGGGCTGCTGCAGCGCTGCTTTGGCGAAGTAGGTTGGCCTCCACAGCGGCTATGACCCGGTCGATAATTTCTGTAGTCGGGTTGGGGCCATAATGTGCCAGTCTTATTTTAACCGCCCGGTCAAAGCTTGCTTCTTCGGGGGTTCTGTCTGATATGCTGGGCCCATTGGTTCCTTCGGTCCCTGGTACTCCGTCAATCTCGGTCAGTATTGTAATAATCTCCCTCTTCCTGAGGTTACTGGCTTGTCGGCCCCGTTGTTCTAGCAGGTCTTTAAGGGTAGCCTCTTTTCAGCCTTTCATACGGTACTCCCCTTAGGTCTGGATGTGTAGTTGCTCTTCTGGGCGATGAGGATCATCCCGTTGCTTGCCACCAATTGTTATGGTATCACTGGATATCAAGGGTTAATACCAGATGAAAGATGTCCTGAATATGGGATCAGCAACACACAACCCAGCTAATTCCCCCCCAAACATGAGACCAAGCTCCATCTTGAAGGTAAAACAGAAGAATGTCTTTATTGAGGGCTATATGCCCAGTATTTATGCAGAACTCCCCTAGGAAACCAGATGGGGGGTTGGAAGAGATTAGATAGAGGGAAGACGCCCTTTTACAGGATACAACAGAATTACATTACTTAACCAGATAAGCAATTAAACACAAGAAAACAATGGAGTCCTTTTTCACACCTGGTGGTCTGAACTTTGGAGGTGATTAAACAATGTGAACGCTTATCACTTAAACTTAATTACAGTAAACAATAGCTGCTGCCAGGAAACCTGTCTTTAGAAAATAACTTCTCAAAGCTGAACAAAGTTAACCCTTCCAGTACTGATAGAGGGGTCTGTCACACTCATGCTCTGCATATCCTCAAAAGCTGAGAATCAAGCTTAAAGGGACAGTCTAGTCAAAATTAAACTGTCATGAGTCTGATAGGGCATATCATTTTAAACAATTTACTTTTATAATCAATTTTGCTTTGTTCTCTTGGTATTCTTAGTTGAAAGCAAACCTAGGTAGCCTCATATGCCAATTTCTAAGCCATTGAAGGCCGCCTCTTATCTGAATGCATTTGGACAGTTTTTCACCACTAGAGGGCGTTAGTGTGTCATATAGATAACACTGTGCTCATGCCCGTGGAGTTACCTAGGAGTCAGCACTGATTGGCTAAAATGCAAGTCTGTCAAAAGCAACAAAATATGAGGGGGTGCTCTGTTATAATACTATATATAAATAGATTGCATATATAAGAAATATATAAAAATATAAATAAATTGTCTATACAAACAATATATGATATTTAACAAATATAAAACTATATAGTCCAATAGAATCAGGTAATAGAAGTCCCAATAAAAGTCCCAATTGAAATATTGGAGTGGGAACTGTGTATATAATCCAACTATACTTGTGGAATAGAATGGAATGGCTGCTCTCCTCCACACAGACGTATCCAGGTGTAGCTATAAAAGAAACAGAAGACAGAGGGGCCCCTCATGTGTGTATCAGCATATCAATGGTGAATGGAACAAAATGCAAACCAAATGGGTACTCACATTTGGTGCGAGTACCCTTATGTACTGGTAGAAGCCGGCTAGTAACTTGGGGTGTAACCAGCTAACCCTCTCCAGGAATAAGGTGGATAATATAGATGCACACTAACCCACTCGGTGTGCGGGTGGATCTCAATTCTTCAGATGTCTGGAACAGTGGCAGTGCCACTCAAAAAGGAGCTATCACGATGCTTGTATTAAAACAATTTGTTTATTTAAAAACAAGTGACAAGCAGTGATTACTAGTAGTGGTAATCCCTGTAGTATGACGTGTCCCCAATAAAACCTTCTGCTCTAAATTACGTATTAATTCAACTACGCCCAGAATGGGTGTGGTCTATAGCCGTAGAAGTCTAAATGGAGATTTAGCTACAAATATCCTAATCCCTTATGGACAATACTACGGGATGGATCGAGAGCCTACTATTTGCAGGATGTGTAAATACATCCTAATTAAAGGTTCCCATTATTGGAAAATCATATCTTGAATTAGTTTTTAATTTTTTTGACACAATCCAAATTTATGTTTCAAATATATCATGCCAAAGCCTGTTATGAATGAGAACACTTTGGGTTACTCATTGGAGTTTACTGACTAACGGATTTCTTATTTTTTATTGTTTGTTTTATTTGTGAATGGTTTAGCTACATGTTGCTGTTGGTTACCAATCAATGAATTATGCACTTTTGTATACAGACACACCCATTAGAGGTGTGCATTACCTCGCCATTGGTTAGAACTTGTCAGTTGTAAGGTGCTTTATATCTAATGAAACAGCCGATGCTAAGGCTGAGAAATGCGTTGTATAGACAGAGTACATTTGGTATATGTCCTCTGTAATCACTGCTTGTCACTTGTTTGGAATTGTTTTTAAATAAACAAATTATTTTAATACAAGCATCGTGATAGCACCTTTTTCAGACATCTGAAAGAATTGAGATCCACCCGCACACCAAGTGGGTTGGTGTCATCTACATTATCCACCTTCTTCCTGGAGAGGGTTAGCTGGTACACCCCAAAATACTAGCCTACTTCTACCAGTACATAAGTGTACTCGGACCAAATGTGAGTACCCATTCGCTTTCAATTTTGTTCCATTCACCATTGATATGCTGATACACACATGAGGGGCCCCTCTGTCTTGTTTATTTTATAAGTCTGTCAAAAGAACTGAGATAAGGGGGCAGTCTGCAGAGTCTTAGATACAAGGTAATTACAGAGGCAATACGTGTATTAATATAGCTGTGTTGGTTATGCAAAACTGTGGTATGTGGGTAATAAAGAGATTATCTATCTTTTTAAACAATAACAATTCTTGAGTAGACTGTCCCTTTAAATAAAGGGACAAATCCTGAAATGGTTACCTTACCTCATAAATTTCTTTCCGGATACGGAGAGTCCACAACGTCATTCAATTACTAGTGGAAATATCTTTCCTGGCCAGCAGGATGAGGCAAAAAGCACCACAGCAAAGCTGTACAGTATTACTCCCCTACCCAAAAGGAAAACAAAATTTATGCTTACCTGATAAATTTCTTTCTCTTGTGGTGTATCCAGTCCAAGGGTTCATCCATTACTTGTGGGATACCAATACCAAAGCTTTAGGACACGGATGAAGGGAGGGACAAGGCAGGCACTTAAACGGAAGGCACCACTGCCTGTAAGACCTTTCTCCCAAAAATAGCCTCCGAGGAAGCAAAAGTATCAAATTTGTAGAATTTAGAAAAAGTATGAAGTGAAGACCAAGTCGCCGCCTTACAAATCTGTTCAACAGAGGCCTCATGTTTAAAAGCCCATGTGGAAGATACCGCTCTAGTAGAATGAGCTGTAATTCTTTCAGGAGGCTGCTGGCCAGCAGTCTCATAAGCTAAACGGATTATGCTTCTCAGCCAAAAAACAAAATTTATGCTTACCTGATAAATTCCTTTCTCCTGTAGTGTGGTCAGTCCACGGGTCATCATTACTTCTGGGATATTAACTCCTCCCCAACAGGAAGTGCAAGAGGATTCACCCAGCAGAGCTGCAATATAGCTCCTCCCCTCTACGTCACACCCAGTCATTCGACCAAGAACCAACGAGAAAGGAGAAGCCAAAGGGTGCAGTGGTGACTGGAGTATAATTTAAAAAATTTAGACCTGCCATAAAAAACAGGGCGGGCCGTGGACTGACCACACTACAGGAGAAAGGAATTTATCAGGTAAGCATAAATTTTGTTTTCTCCTGTTAAGTGTGGTCAGTCCACGGGTCATCATTACTTCTGGGATACCAATACCAAAGCTAAAGTACACGGATGACGGGAGGGACAGGCAGGCTCTTTATACGGAAGGAACCACTGCCTGAAGAACCTTTCTCCCAAAAACAGCCTCCGAAGAAGCAAAAGTGTCAAATTTGTAAAATTTGGAAAAAGTATGAAGAGAAGACCAAGTTGCAGCCTTGCAAATCTGTTCAACAGAAGCCTCATTCTTAAAGGCCCAAGTGGAAGCCACAGCTCTAGTAGAATGAGCTGTAATTCTTTCAGGAGGCTGCTGTCCAGCAGTCTCATAGGCTAACCGTATTATGCTACGAAGCCAAAAAGAGAGAGAGGTAGCCGAAGCTTTTTGACCTCTCCTCTGACCAGAATAAACGACAAACAGGGAAGACGTTTGTCGAAAATCCTTAGTTGCCTGTAGATAAAATTTCAGGGCACGGACTACATCTAGATTGTGTAGTAGACGTTCCTTCTTCGAAGAAGGATTAGGACACAAAGATGGGACAACAATCTCTTGATTGATATTCCTGTTAGTGACCACCTTAGGTAAGAACCCAGGTTTAGTACGCAGAACTACCTTGTCTGAATGAAAAATCAGATAAGGAGAATCACAATGTAAGGCAGATAACTCAGAGACTCTTCGAGCCGAGGAAATAGCCATTAAAAACAGAACTTTCCAAGATAACAGCATGATATCAATGGAATGAAGGGGTTCAAACGGAACACCCTGTAAAACATTAAGAACTAAGTTCAAACTCCATGGTGGAGCAACAGTTTTAAACACAGGCTTGATCCTAGCTAAAGCCTGACAAAAAGCTTGAACGTCCGGAACTTCTGACAGACGTTTGTGTAAAAGAATGGACAGAGCTGAAATCTGTCCCTTTAAGGAACTAGCGGATAAACCCTTTTCTAAACCTTCTTGTAGAAAAGACAATATCCTAGGAATCCTAACCTTACTCCATGAGTAACTCTTGGATTCGCACCAATATAAGTATTTACGCCATATTTTATGGTAAATCTTTCTGGTAACAGGCTTCCTAGCCTGTATTAAGGTATCAATAACTGACTCAGAAAAACCACGTTTTGATAAAATCAAGCGTTCAATTTCCAAGCAGTCAGCTTCAGAGAAATTAGATTTTGATGTTTGAAGGGACCCTGGATCAGAAGGTCCTGTTTCAGAGGTAGAGACCAATGTGGACAGGATGACATGTCCACTAGATCTGCATACCAAGTCCTGCGTGGCCATGCAGGCGCTATTAGAATCACTGATGCTCTCTCCTGTTTGATTCTGGCAATCAATCGAGGAAGCATCGGGAAGGGTGCAAACACATAAGCCATCCCGAAGGTCCAAGGTGCTGTCAAAGCATCTATCAGAACCGCTCCCGGATCCCTGGATCTGGACCCGTAACGAGGAAGCTTGGCGTTCTGTCGAGACGCCATGAGATCTATCTCTGGTTTGCCCCAACGTCGAAGTATTTGGGCAAAGACCTCCGGATGAAGTTCCCACTCCCCCGGATGAAAAGTCTGACGACTTAGGAAATCCGCCTCCCAGTTCTCCACTCCCGGGATGTGGATTGCTGACAGGTGGCAAGAGTGAGACTCTGCCCAGCGAATTATCTTTGATACTTCCATCATTGCTAGGGAGATTCTTGTCCCTCCCTGATGGTTGATGTAAGCTACAGTCGTGATGTTGTCCGACTGAAACCTGATGAACCCCCGAGTTGTTAACTGGGGCCAAGCCAGAAGGGCATTGAGAACTGCTCTCAATTTCAGAATGTTTATTGGCAGGAGACTCTCCTCCTGATTCCATTGTCCCTGAGCCTTCAGAGAATTCCAGACAGCGCCCCAACCTAGTAGGCTGGCGTCTGTTGTTACAATTGTCCAGTCTGGCCTGCTGAATGGCATCCCCCTGGACAGATGTGACCGAGAAAGCCACCATAGAAGAGAATTTCTGGTCTCTTGATCCAGATTCAGAGTAGGGCACAAATCTGAGTAATCCCCATTCCACTGACTTAGCATGCACAATTGCAGCGGTCTGAGATGTAGGCGTGCAAAGGGTACTATGTCCATTGCCGCTACCATTAAGCCGATCACCTCCATGCATTGAGCTACTGACGGGTGTTGAATAGAATGAAGGACACGGCATGCATTTTGAAGCTTTGTTAACCTGTCTTCTGTCAGGTAAATCTTCATTTCTACAGAATCTATAAGAGTCCCCAAGAAGGGAACTCTTGTGAGTGGAAAGAGAGAACTCTTCTTTTCGTTCACCTTCCATCCATGCGACCTTAGAAATGCCAGTACTAACTCTGTATGAGACTTGGCAGTTTGAAAGCTTGAAGCTTGTATCAGAATGTCGTCTAGGTACGGAGCTACCGAAATTCCTCGCGGTCTTATTACCGCCAGAAGAGCACCCAGAACCTTTGTGAAGATTCTTGGAGCCGTAGCCAATCCGAATGGAAGAGCTACAAACTGGTAATGCCTGTCTAGGAAGGCAAACCTTAGATACCGGTAATGATCTTTGTGAATCGGTATGTGAAGGTAAGCATCCTTTAAATCCACTGTGGTCATGTACTGACCCTTTTGGATCATGGGTAAGATTGTCCGAATAGTTTCCATTTTGAACGATGGAACTCTTAGGAATTTGTTTAGGATCTTTAAATCCAAGATTGGCCTGAAAGTTCCCTCTTTTTTGGGAACCACAAACAGATTTGAGTAAAACCCTTGTCCTTGATCCGACCGCGGAACCAGATGGATCACTCCCATTAGTAAAAGATCTTGTACACAGCGTAGAAACGCCTCTTTCTTTATTTGGTTTGTTGACAACCTTGACAGATGAAATCTCCCTTTTGGGGGAGAGGATTTGAAGTCCAGAAGGTATCCCTGAGATATGATCTCTAACGCCCAGGGATCCTGGACATCTCTTGCCCAAGCCTGGGCGAAGAGAGAAAGTCTGCCCCCCACTAGATCCGTTCCCGGATCGGGGGCCCTCAATTCATGCTGTCTTAGGGGCAGCAGCAGGTTTCCTGGCCTGCTTGCCCTTGTTCCAGGACTGGTTAGGTCTCCAGCCTTGTCTGTAGCGAGCAACAGCTCCTTCCTGTTTTGGTGCAGAGGAAGTTGATGCTGCTCCTGCTTTGAAATTACGAAAGGAACGAAAATTAGACTGTCTAGCCTTAGGTTTGGCTCTGTCTTGAGGCAATAACTCTCCCCTCGTTGTTTGGAAATACTTTTCAAAGTAATTTACAAATAATATGAAAACGTACTGTGCCTTTAAGAAGCCTTTATGACAGTTGAGAAATAATAAACTGAGAAACTATAACATCAAATCTTTTCCGGTAAAAACACAATTTTAGCAAAGGATTGCCCCCATTAGCAATGGATAACTAACCCTGATAGCAGAAAAAAAGTACAGAAATAAACGTTTTTTATCACAGTCAGCTACAATCTCACAGCTCTGCTGTGAGTGATTACCTCCCTCAAAATAAGTTTTGAAGACCCCTGAGCTCTGTAGAGACGAACCGGATCATGCAGGGAAGACAAGAGACTTCTGACTGAATTTTTTGATGCGTAGTGAGGGAGATCAGTAAACTGTCTTAAATTAAATAAAACGACTGCCAAGTGGAAAAAAACAGTGCCCAAAACATTTTTTCACCCAGTACCTCAGAAAATTAAACGATTTAACATGCCAGCAAAAACATTTAACATCAAATAAATGAAATGTCATTAGAAAGCCTGTTGCTAGTCACTGCAAATTAGGCTAAAGTCTTATGCATACAGTATTATCCCAGTGAAGTGCCATTCCCCAGAATACTGAAGTGTAAAATATACATACATGACAGCCTGATACCAGTTGCTACTACTGCCTTTAAGGCTGAGCTTACATTATATCGGTATGGCAGAATTTTCTCAGTCAATTCCATTGTCAGAAAATAATATGCTGCTACATACCTCTTTGCAGATTAACCTGCCCGCTGTCCCCTGATCTGAAGTTTACCTCACTCCTCAGATGGCCGAGAACAGCAATATGATCTTAACTACGCCGGCTAAAATCATACAAAAAACTCAGGTAGATTCTTCTTCAAATTCTACCAGAGAAGGAACAACACACTCCGGTGCTGTTATAAAATAACAAACTTTTGATTGAAGGTATAAAACTAAGTATAATCACCACAGTCCTCTCACACGTCCTATCTATTAGTTGGGTGCAAGAGAATGACTGGGTGTGACGTAGAGGGGAGGAGCTATATAGCAGCTCTGCTGGGTGAATCCTCTTGCACTTCCTGTTGGGGAGGAGTTAATATCCCAGAAGTAATGATGACCCGTGGACTGACCACACTTAACAGGAGAAAGAAGCCTTTTGGCCTCTCCTCTTTCCAGAATAGACAACAAATAATGCAGATGTTTGACGAAAATCCTTAGTAGCTTGCAAATAAAACTTTAAAGCACGAACCACGTCAAGATTGTGTAACAGACGTTCCTTCTTTGAAGAAGGATTAGGACACAGTGACGGAACAACAATTTCCTGATTGATATTCTTATTAGATACCACCTTAGGAAGAAACCCAGGTTTGGTACGCAAAACTACCTTATCTGCATGGAAGATCAGATAAGGGGAATCACACTGTAAGGCAGATAACTCTGAAACTCTTCGAGCCAAAGAGATAGCTACTAGGAACAGAACTTTCCAAGATAAAAGCTTGATATCTATGGAATGCAAAGGTTCAAACGGTACCCCTTGAAGAACTTTAAGAACTAAATTTAAACTCCATGGCTGAGCAACAGGTTTAAACACAGGCCTGATTCTAACCAAAGCCTGATAAAACGCCTGAACGTCTGGAACATCAGCCAGACGCTTGTGCAAAAGAATAGACAGAGCAGAAATCTGTCCCTTTAAGGAACTAGCCGATAATCCCTTTTCCAATCCTTCTTGGAGAAAAGATAATATCCTAGGAATCCTGACCTTACTCCACGAGTAACCCTTGGATTCACACCAATGAAGATATTTACACCATATCTTATGATAGATTTTCCTGGTGACAGGCTTTCGAGCCTGAATTAAGGTATCAATGACCGACTCAGAGAAACCACGTTTTGATAAAATCAAGCGTTCAATCTCCAAGCAGTCAGACGCAGAGAAATTAGATTTGGATGTTTGAATGGACCTTGGAGTAGAAGGTCCTGCCTCAGCGGCAGAGTCCATGGTGGAAAGGATGACATGTCCACCAGATCTGCATACTAAGTCCTGCGTGGCCACGCAGGTGCTATCAAAATCACCGAAGCTCTCTCCTGCTTGATCTTGGCAATCAGACGAGGGAGGAGAGGAAATGGTGGAAACACATAAACCAGGCTGAAGGACTAGAGCATCTATCAGCGTTGCCTGGGGATCCCTTGACCTGGACCCGTAACGAGGAAGCTTGGCGTTCTGACGAGACGCATTCAGATCCAGTTCTGGTTTGCCCCATAGTTGAATCAGCTGGGCAAATACCTCCAGATGGAGCTCCCACTCCCCCGGATGAAAAGTCTGCCGACTTAGAAAGTCCGCCTCCCAGTTCTCTACTCCTGGGATATGGATAGCTGAGAGATGGCAAGAGTGAACCTCTGCCCAAAGAATTATCTTGGAAACCTCCATCATTGCCAGGGGACTCCTTGTTCCCCCCTGATGGTTGATATAGGCTACAGTCGTGATATAATCTGACCGCAGCTAGTTGAGGCCAAGCCTGAAGAGCATTGAATATCGCTCTTATCTCCAGAATGTTTATCCACAAACCCTGAGCCTTCAGGGAATTCCAGACTGCACCCCAGCCCAGAAGGCTGGCATCTGTCTTCACTATAGTCCACTCTGGCCTGCGGAAACTCATTCCCCTGGACAGATGGACCCGGGATAACCACCAGAGAATAGAATCCCTGGTCTCTTGATCCAGATTTAACATAGGAGACAAATCTGTGTACTCCCCATCCCACTGATTGAGCATGCAAAGTTGCAGTGGTCTGAGGTGTAGGCGGGCAAACGGAACTATGTCCATTGCCGCTACCATCAGGCCGATCATTTCCATACACTGAGCCACTGATGGCCGAGAAGTGGAATGAAGAGCACGGCAAGAAGTTAGAAGCTTTGATATCCTGACCTCTGTCAGAAAAAATTTCATTTCTACTGAATCTATCAGAGTTCCTAGGAAGGAAACTCTTGTGAGAGGGGAGAGTGAACTCTTTTCTCTGTTCACCTTCCACCCGTGAGACCTCAGAAAGGTCAGAACAATGTCCGTATGGGACTTGGCGACTTGAAAAGTCGACGCCTGGATCAGGATGTCGTCTAGGTAAGGAGCCACCGCTATGCCCCGCGGCCTTAGAACCGCCAGTAGAGACCCTAGAACCTTCGTAAAGATTATTGGCGCCGTGGCTAATCCGAAGGGAAGAGCCACAAACTGGTAATGCCTGTCTAGGAAGGCGAACCTGAGGAACTGATGATGATCTCTGTGAATCGGAATGTGGAGATAAGCATCCTTTAAGTCCACGGTAGTCATATATTGACCCTCCTGGATCATAGGGGGGATGGTTCGGATTGTCTCCATCTTGAAAGATGGGAACCTGAGAAATTTGTTTAGGATCTTGAGATCCAAGATTGGTCTGAATGTTCCTTCTTTTTTGGGAACTATAAACAGGTTTGAATAGAAACCCTGCTCCTGTTCCTCCCTTGGAACTGGGTGGATCACTCCCATAACCAGTAGGTCTTGAACGCAACGTAAGAATGCCTCTCTCTTTATCTGGTTTGCAGATAGTTGTGAGAGGTGAAATCTCCCCTTTGGAGATGAACCTTTGAATTCCAGAAGATATCCCTGGGAAACAATCTCTAGTGCCCAGGGATCCTGGACGTCTCTTGCCCAAGCCTGATCGAAGAGAGAAAGTCTGCCCCCTACTAGATCCGGTCCCGGATCGGGGGCTACTCCTTCATGCTGTCTTAGAGGCAGCAGCAGGTTTTTTGGCCTGCTTCCCCTTGTTCCAAGCCTGGTTAGGTCTCCAGACTGGTTTGGACTGGGTGAAATTTCCCTCTTGTTTTGCATTAGAGGAAGCTGAAGCTGCGCCACTCTTGAAGTTTCGAAAGGAACGTAAATTATTCTGTTTGGTCCTTAACTTATTGGACCTATCCTGAGGAAGGGCGTGACCTTTTCATCCAGTAATATCAGAAATGATCTCCTTCAGACCAGGCCCGAATAGGGTCTGTCCCTTGAAGGGGATGTTAAGAAGCTTAGACTTTGAAGTAACGTCTGCTGACCAGGACTTAAGCCATAGCGCCCTCCGCCCCAGTATGGCAAAACCTGAATTCTTAGCCGTTAGCTTGGTTAAATGAAAAACGGATTCAGATATAAAGGAATTAGCTAACTTAAGAGCTTTAATCCTGTCTAAAATATCATCTAACGGGGTCTCCACCTGTAGAGCCTCCTCAAGAGACTCGAACCAAAAAGGCGCTGCAGCAGTAACTGGGGCAATGCATGCAAGAGGCTGGAGAACAAAACCTTGATGTATAAAATTTTTCTTAAGGAGACCCTCCAATTTTTTATCCATAGGATCTAGGAAAGCACAACTGTCCTCGACGGGGATAGTTGTACGCTTAGCTAGGGTAGAGACTGCTCCCTCCACCTTAGGGACCGTCTGCCACGAGTCCCGTATGGCAGCATCTATGGGAAACATCTTCTTAAAAGCAGGAGGGGGAGAGAACGGCACACCTGGTCTATCCCATTCCTTAGTAATAATTTCCAAAAACCTCTTAGGGACTGGAAAAACATCAGTGTAAACAGGCACTGCAAAGTATTTGTCCATCTTACACAATTTCTCTGGAAGTACAATGGGTTCACAGTCATCCAGAGTCGCTAAAACCTCCCTAAGCAATAAGCGGAGGTGTTCAAGCTTAAATTTAAACGCTGTCATTTTAGAGTCAGACTGAAGCAACGCCTTCCCTGAATCTGAAATGTCACCCACAGATAGAAGCTCTCCTGCCTCGGCTTCTGAGTATTGTGAGGGTATATCGGACACAGTTATTAAAGCGTCAGAAAGCTCTGTATTTGTTCTAGCCCCAGAGCTGTCTAGCTTTCCTTGTAACCCTGGCAGTTTGGACAATACCTCTGAGAGGGTAGCATTCATAACTGCCGCCATGCCCTGTAAGGTAAAAGAATTAGACGCGCTAGATGTACTTGGCGTCACTTGAGCGGGAGTTATAGGTTCTGACACATGGGGAGAGCTAGATGGCATAATCTCCCTTTTTTCAGTCAGAGAATCCTCTGGAGATAAATCTTTAAGCGCCATAATATGGTCTTTATAGTTTATAGAAATTTCAGTACATTTGGTACACATTCTAAGAGGGGGTTCCACATTGGCTTCCAAACATATTGAACAAGGAGTTTCCTCTATGTCAGACATGTTTAACAGACTAGTAATGAGACAAGCAAGCTTGGAAAACACTTTAATAAATGTGAAACAGCAATAAAATAAAAACGTTACTGTGCCTTTAAGAGAAAAAAACTAGCACTTAAACTGCAAAACAGTGTAAAAATATAGTAAAGTCTTTGAAATTTTTACAGTATGTGTAAGGGACTAAAGCAACATTGCACCCACTTGCAAATGGATGATTAACCCCTTAAAAAAAAAAACGGATTTAAAAACGTCAACCACCGGTAAAAAACAGTTAAGCACCTTGCCACAGCTCTGCTGAGGCTCCTACCTGCCTTCAAATACGATTTAGGGAAGAAATAAACCCTCTACAGTGGTCCTCAGATGCCAGAGGACTCCTCTAGGGAAGCTGGATTTCTCAGTCTGAAGGAAACTGCGCATCTAGAGCGTGAAAATAGGCCCCTCCCACCATGTACTGGATGCCAGAGGGGCCTTAAGAAAATACTCCTAGGAGTATCTGACTAGCCATGTGGAAAACTAGGCCCTAAATAAAGACTTATCTCCCTCAGAGAAAAAACGTCCTATTTATGAAACATGTAAACGTTTTGTCACTAAGTAATATGAGAATTAACATGAGTATTACCCTGTTTTGTAAGCATGATCCCAGTCGCTGTTAAATCACTGCATCTAGCTTACCTCAAATACACAAGGCTCTGTCAGCATTTTCTAGAATTTATTCATCTCTCTAGAAATAAAAATACTGAACATACCTCAAAGCAGGTAATCTGCAGACCGTTCCCCCAACTGAAGTTTTCCCATACTCTTCAGTTATGTGTGAGAACAGCAATGGACCTTAGTTACAAACCGCTAAGATCATCAACCTCCAGGCAGAATTCTTCTTCTTATTTCTGCCTGAGAGAAAAACAGTACAACGCCGGTATTGTTTAAAAATAACAAACTCTTGATTGAAGGTAAAACTACACTAAGTCACCACATATCTCTTGATACTTCCTATCTTGTCGAGAGTTGCAAGAGAATGACTGGAGGTGGGGGTTAGGGGAGGAGCTATATAGACAGCTCTGCTGTGGGTGTCCTCTTGCAACTTCCTGTTGGGAAGGAGAATATCCCACAAGTAATGGATGAACACGTGGACTGGATACACCTTACAAGAGAAATGGGAAAAGGAATAACACAAAGGTGTAGAGGTGCCTGGGGTTTAGTCACAAAGAACTGTCTTAAATAAGGGTGGAGTCGTGGACTCTCCATATCCGGAAAGAAAGAAATTTATCAGGTAAGCATACATTTTATTTTCTTTCCTAAGATATGGAGAGTCCACAATGTCATTCAATTACTAGTGGGAACCAATACCCAAGCTACAGGACACTGAATGAATAGGGAGGGAGAACAAGACAGGCAGACCTAAACAGAAGGCACCACCGCTTGAAGAACCTTTCTCCTAAAAGTATTACATTTGGAAAAAGTATGCAGAGAGGACCAAGTTGCAGCCTTGCAAATCTGTTCCACAGAAGCTCCATTTTTGAAAGCACAAGAAGATGAGACAGCCCTAGTGGAATGAGCTGTAATTCTCTCAGGAGGCTGCTGTCCAACAGTCTCATAAGCAAAATGAATCATACTTCTCAACCAAATGGAAAGAGAAGTAGCAGTAGCCTTCTGACCCTTACGCTTCCCAGAGAAACAAACAAACAGGGCAGAAGACTGGCAAAAATCCTTAGACGCCTGTAGATAGAATCTTAGAGCACGCACAACATCCAAATTGTGCAACAGACGTTTCTTATGAAAAGAAGGATTAGGACAGAGAGAAGGAACAACAATTTCCTGATTAATATTTGTAACCAAAATCACCTTAGGGAGAAACTCTAATTTAGTACAAAGAACTACCTTATCCGCATGAAAGATAAGGTAAGGCGAATCAAACTGCAAAGCCGAGAGTTCTGAAACACTCCGAGCAGAAGAGATAGCAATAAGAAACAAAACCTTCCAAGATAACAACTTAATATCTATGGAATGCATAGACTCAAACGGGGTCTGCTGCAAAACTCTAAGAACAAGATTAAGACTCCAAGGAGGAGTAACAGGTTTAAACAGAGGCCTGATTCTGGCCGTGGCCTGACAAAAAGATCAAACATCTGGCACATCCGCCAGACGTTTGTGTAAGAAAATAGATAATGCAGAAATCAGACCTTTCAGAGTACTGACTGACGACCTTTTCTCCAGACCTTCTTGAAGAAAAGACAAAATCCTACGAATCCTGACCCTACTCCAAGAGTAGCCCTTCGATTGACACCAACAAAGGTATTTACACCATACCGTTTCTTGTGGAAGGAGTGCAAACGGAGGAAACAGATAAGCTAGATGGTACACCCAAGGAACCGCAAGAATATATCAGAGCGGCCTGCATATCTCTTGACCTTGAACCATAACTTGGAAGCTTGGCGTTATGCCGAGATACTATCAGATCCAACTCCGGAACCCCCCATGTGAGGGTTAACCTGGAGATCACCTCCGGATGGAGAGCCCACTCCCCCGGATGAAATGTCTGTCTGCTCAGGAAATCCGCATCCCAATTGTCTACTCCTGGAATGTGGATAACAGATAGACAACAATTGTGAGCTTTCGCCCACTGAATAATCCGAGCCTCCTCCTTCATGGCTAAGGAACTTCGAGTTCCTCCCTGGTGGTTGATGTAAGCCAATGAGGTGATGTTGTCCGACTGGAATCTGATAAACCGGGCTAAAGACAACTGAGGCCAAGTCATCAGAGCATTGTAAATCACTCTCAATTCCAAGATGTTTATGGGGAGAGCAGACTCCTCCTGAATCCATAGACCTTGCGCTTTTAACAAGTCTTAGACTGCTCCCCGGCCGAACAGGCTGGCATCTGTGGTCACAATTACCCAGCAAGTTCTCCGGAAGCATGCACCCTGAGACAGATGCTCCTGAGAAAACCACCACGGGAGACAGTCTCTTGCCATTCGATCTAGATCTATCCTCTGGGACAGATCCAAATGGTCTCCATTCCATTGTCTGAGCATGCATAACTGCAGAGCTCTCAAATGGAATCGAGCAAAGGGAATGGTGTCCATGGAAGCGACCATAAGACCAATTACCTCCATACATAGAGCTACTGATGGCCGAACAGAAGACTGAAGAGGTAAGAATCTTGGATTTTCTGACCTCTGTCAGAAAAATTCTCATAGATAGGGAATCTATTATAGTCCCTAAGAAAACCACCCTTGTAGCTGGAACAAGGGAACTCTTTCCCAGATTCACTTTCCA
>NC_069510.1:156589005-156608663 GCF_027579735.1 Bombina bombina | reverse complement strand
TTAATGTGTGTGACACTGTTACATGTGTGTGTCAGTAAGTGACTTATGTGTGACACTCTTACTTGTGTGTCAGTAAGTGACTTATGTGTGTGACACTGTTACATTGTGTGTCAGTAAGTGACTTATGTGTGTGACACTGTTACATGTGTGTGTCAGTAAGTGACTTATGTGTGTGACACTGTTACATGTGTGTCAGTAAAGTGACTTATGTGTGTGACACTGTTTACATGTGTGTGTCAGTAAGTGACTTATGTGTGACACTGTTACATGTGTGTGTCAGTAATGTGACTTATGTGTGTGACACGTTACATGTGTGTGTCATAAGTGACTTATGTGTGTGACACTGTTACATGTGTGTGTCAGTAAGTGACTTATGTGTGTGACACTGTACATGTGTGTGTCAGTAAGTGACTTATGTGTGTGACACTGTTACATGTGTGTGTCAGTAAGTGACTTATGTGTGTGACACTGTTACATGTGTGTGTCAGTAAGTGACTTAAGTGTGTGACACTGTTACATGTGTGTGGTCAGTAAGTGACGTTATGTGTGTGACACTTTACATGTGTGTCAGTAAGTGACTTATGTGGTGACACTGTTACATGTGTGTGTCAGTAAGTGACTTATGTGTGTGACACTGTTACATGTGTTGTCAGTAAGTGACTTATGTGTGACACTGTTACATGTGTGTCAGTAAGTGACTTATGTGTGTGACACTGTTACATGTGTGTTCAGTAAGTGACTTATGTGTGTGACACTGTTACATGTGTGTGTCAGTAAGTGACTTATGTGTGACACTGTTACATGTGTGTCAGTAAGTGACTTAATGTGTGTGACACTGTACATGTGTGTCAGTAAGTGACTTATTGTGTGACACTGTACATGTGTGTGTCAGTAATGACTTATGTGTGTGACACTGTTACATGTGTGGTCAGTAAGTGACTTATGTGTGTGACACTGTTACATGTGTGTCAGTAAGTGACTTATTGTGTGACACAGTTACATGTCTGTCAGTAAGTGACTTATGTGTGTGACACTGTTACATGTGTGTGTCAGTAAGTGACTTATGTGTGTGACACTGTTACATGTGTGTGTCAGTAAGTGACTTATGTGTGTGACACTGTTACATGTGTGTGTCAGTAAGTGACTTATGTGTGTGACACTGTTACATGTGTGTGTCAGTAAGTGAGATTATGTGTGTGACACTGTTACATGTGTGTGTCAGTAAGTGACTTATGTGTGTGACACATGTTACATGTGTGTGTCAGTAAGTGACTTATGTGTGTGACACTGTTACATGTGTGTCAGTAAGTGACTTATGTGTGTGACACTGTTACATGTGTGTGTCAGTAAGTGACTTATGTGTGTGACACTGTTACATGTGTGTCAGTAAGTGACTTATGTGTGTGACACTGTTACATGTGTGTCAGTAAGTGACTTATGTGTGTGGACACTGTTAACATGTTGTGTCAGTAAGTGACTTATGTGTGTGACACTGTTACATGTGTGTGTCAGTAAGTGACTTATGTTGGTGAACACTGTTACATGTGTGTGTCAGTAAGTGACTTATGTGTGTGACACTGTTACATGTGTGTGTCAGTAGATGACTTATGTGTGTGACACTGTTACAGTGTGTGTGTCAGTAAGTGACTTATGTGTGTGACACTGGTACTGTGTGTGTCAGTAAGTGACTTATGAGTGTGGACACTGTTACATGAGTGTCAGTAAGTGACTTAGTGTGTGTGACAGCTGTTACATGTGTGCTGTCAGGTAAGTGACTTATGTGTGTGGACGACTGTTACATGTGTGTGTCAGTAGTGACTTAAGTGTTGTGACACTGTTACATCTGTTAGTGTCCAGTAAGTGGACTTATGTGTGTGACACTGTTACATGTGTGTGTCAGTAAGTGACTTATGTGTGTGACCACTGTTACATGTGTGTGTCAGTAAGTGACTTTCTGTGTTGTGACACTGTTACATGTGTGTGTCAGTAAGTGACTTATGTGTGTGACACTGTAACAAGTGTGTGTCAGTAACGTGACTTATGTGTGTGACACTGTTACATGTGTGTGTCAGTAAGTGACTTATGTGTGTGACACTGTTTACATGTGTGTGTCAGTAAGTGACTTAGTGTGTGACACTGTTACATGTGTCTGTCAGTAAGTGACTTATGTGGTGACACTGTTACATGTGTGTGTCAGTAAGTGACTTATGTGTGTGACACTGTTACATGTGTGTGTCAGTAAGTGACTTATGTTGTGTGACACTGTTACTGTGTGTGTCAGTAAGTGACTTATGTGTGTGACACTGTTACATGTGTGTGTCAGTAAGTGACTTATGTTGTGTGACACTGTTACATGTGTGTGGCCAGTAAGTGACTTATGTGTGTGACACTGTTACATGTGTGTGTCAGTAAGTGACTTATGTGTGTGACACTGTTACATGTGTGTGTCAGTAAGTGACTTATGTGTGTGACACTGTTTACATGTGTGTGTCAGTAAGTGACTTATGTGTGTGACACTGTTACATGTGTGTGTCAGTAAGTGACTTATGTGTGTGACACTGTTACATGTGTGTGTCAGTAAGTGACTTATGTGTGTGACACTGTTACATGTGTGTGTCAGTAAGTGACTTATGTGTGTGACACTGTTACATGTGTGTGTCAGTAAGTGACTTATGTGTGTGACACTGTTACATGTGTGTGTCAGTAAGTGACTTATGTGTGTGACACTGTTACATGTGTGTCAGTAATTGACTTATGTGTGTGACACTGTTACATGTGTGTGTCAGTAAGTGACTTATGTGTGTGACACTGTTACATGTGTGTGTCAGTAAGTGACTTATGTGTGTGACACTGTTACATGTGTCTGTCAGTAAGTGACTTATGTGTGTGACACTGTTACATGTGTGTGTCAGTAAGTGACTTATGTGTGTGCCAGTAAGTGACTTATGTGTGTGACACTGTTACATGTGTGTGTCAGTAAGTGACTTATGTGTGTGACACTGTTACATGTGTGTGTCAGTAAGTGACTTATGTGTGTGACACTGTTACATGTGTGTCAGTAAGTGACTATGTGTGTGACACTGTTACATGTGTGTGTCAGTAAGTGACTTATGTGTGTGACACTGTTACATGTGTGTGTCAGTAAGTGACTTATGTGTGTGACACTGTTACATGTGTGTGTCAGTAAGTGACTTATGTGTGTGACACTGTTACATGTGTGTGTCAGTAAGTGACTTATGTGTGTGACACTGTTACATGTGTGTGTCAGTAAGTGACTTATGTGTGTGACACTGTTACATGTGTGTCAGTAAGTGACTTATGTGTGTGACACTGTTACATGTGTGTGCCAGTAAGTGACTTATGTGTGTGACACTGTTACATGTGTGTGTCAGTAAGTGACTTATGTGTGTGACACTGTTACATGTGTGTGTCAGTAAGTGACTTATGTGTGTGACACTGTTACATGTGTGTGTCAGTAAGTGACTTATGTGTGTGACACTGTTACATGTGTGTGTCAGTAAGTGACTTATGTGTGTGACACTGTTACATGTGGTGTCAGTAAGTGACTTATGTGTGTGACTCTGTTACATGTGTGTGTCAGTAAGTGACTTATGTGTGTGACACTGTTACAATGTGATGTGTCAGTAAGTGACTTATGTGTGTGACACTGTTACATTGTGTGTGTCAGTAAGTGAGCTTATGTGTGTGACACTGTTACATGTGGCTGTCAGTAAGTGACTTATGTGTGTGACACTGTTACATGTGTGTCAGTAAGTGACTTATGTGTGTGACACTGTTACTTGTGTGCCAGTAAGTGACTTATGTGTGTGACACTGTTACATGTGTGTCAGTAAGTGACTTATGTGTGTGACACTGTTACATGTGTGTGTCAGTAAGTGACTTATGTGTGTGACACTGTTACATGTCTGTCAGTAAGTGACTTATGTGTGTGACACTGTTACATGTGTGTGTCAGTAAGTGACTTATGTGTGTGACACTGTTACATGTGTGTGTGTCAGTAAGTGACTTATGTGTGTGACACTGTTACATGTGTGTGTCAGTAAGTGACTTATGTGTGTGACACTGTTACATGTGTGTATCAGTAAGTGACTTATGTGTGTGACACTGTTACATGTGTGTGTCAGTAAGTGACTTATGTGTGTGACACTGTTACATGTGTGTGTCAGTAAGTGACTTATGTGTGTGACACTGTTACATGTGTGTGTCAGTAAGTGACTTATGTGTGTGACACTGTTACATGTGTGTCAGTAAGTGACTTATGTGTGTGACACTGTTACATGTCTGTCAGTAAGTGACTTATGTGTGTGACACTGTTACATGTCTGTCAGTAAGTGACTTATGTATGTGACACTGTTACATGTGTGTCAGTAAGTGACTTATGTATGTGACACTGTTACATGTCTGTCAGTAAGTGACTTATGTGTGTGACACTGTTACATGTCTGTCAGTAAGTGACTTATGTATGTGACACTGTTACATGTGTGGTCAGTAAGTGACTTATGTGTGACACTGTTACATGTGTTCAGTAAGTGACTTATGTTGTGTGACACTGTTACATGTGTGTCAGTAAGTGACTTATGTGTGTGACACTGTTACATGTGTGTGTCAGTAAGTGACTTATGTGTGTGACACTGTTACATGTGTGTGTCAGTAAGTGACTTATGTGTGTGACACTGTTACATGTGTTGTCAGTAAGTGACTTATGTGTGTGGACACTGTTACATGTGTTTCAGTAAGTGACTTATGTGGTGTGACACTGTTTACATGTGTGCTGTCAGTAAGTGACTTATGTGTGTGACACTGTTACATGTGTGTCAGTAAGTGACTTATGTGTGTGTGACACTGTTACATGTGTGAGTCAGTAAGTGACTTATGTGTGTGACACTGTTACATGTGTGTGTCAGTAAGTGACTTATGTGTGTGACACTGTTACATGTGTGTGTCAGTAAGTGACTTATGTGTGTGACACTGTTACATGTGTGTGTCAGTAAGTGACTTATGTGTGTGACACTGTTACATGTGTGTGTCAGTAAGTGACTTATGTGTGTGACACTGTTACATGTGTGTCAGTAAGTGACTTATGTGTGTGACACTGTTACATGTGTGCCAGTAAGTGACTTATGTATGTGACACTGTTACATGTGTGCCAGTAAGTGACTTATGTGTGTGACACTGTTACATGTGTGTGTCAGTAAGTGACTTATGTGTGTGACACTGTTACATGTGTGTCAGTAAGTGACTTATGTGTGTGACACTGTTACATGTGTGTCAGTAAGTGACTTATGTGTGTGACACTGTTACATGTGTGTGTCAGTAAGTGACTTATGTGTGTGACACTGTTACATGTGTGTGTCAGTAAGTGACTTATGTGTGTGACACTGTTACATGTGTGTGTCAGTAAGTGACTTATGTGTGTGACACTGTTACATGTGTGTGTCAGTAAGTGACTTATGTTATGTGACACTGTTACATGTGTGTGTCAGTAAGTGACTTATGTGTGTGACACTGTTAAATGTGTGTGTCAGTAAGTGACTTATGTGTGTGACACTGTTACATGTGTGTGTCAGTAAGTGACTTATGTGTGTGACACTGTTACATGTGTGTGTCAGTAAGTGACTTATTGTGTTGTGACACCTGTTTACATGTGTGTGTCAGTAAGTGACTTATGTGTGTGACACTGTTAGCATTGTGTGTGTCAGGTAGTGACTTATGTGTGTGACACTGTTACATTATTGTGTCAGTAAGTGACTTATGTGTGTGACACCTGTTACATGTCTGGCAGTAAGTTACTTATGTGTGCTGACACACGACTTAGCATCTGTGCCTGTCATAGTATGTGACTTATGTGTGTGACACTGTTACATGTGTGTGTCAGTAAGGTGGACTTATGTGGTGACACTGTTACATGTGCGTGCAGATAAGGTGACTTATGTGATGTGACACTGTTACATGTGTGTGTCAGTAAGTGACTTATGTAGTGTGAGATGTAAAAGGGTGACAGTATGTAGACTAAGTGTGTGAAACTGTTACATGGTTGCGTGTCAGTAAGTGACTTATGTGTGTGATGCACTGTTACACTTCAGTAGTGACTTATGTGTGGTACTGTTACATGTAAGTTGACTTATGTGAGTGACACTGTTACATGTGTTGTGTCAGTAAGTGACTTATGTGTGTGACACTGTTACATGTGTGTGTCAGTAAGTGACTTATGTGTGTGACACTGTACATGTGTGTGTCAGTAAGTGACTTATGTGTGTGACACTGTTACATGTGTGTGTCAGTAAGTGACTTATGTGTGTGACACTGTTACATGTGTGTCAGTAAGTGACTTATGTGTGTGACACTGTTACATGTGTGTGTCAGTAAGTGACTTATGTGTGTGACACTGTTACATGTGTGTGTCAGTAAGTGACTTATGTGTGTGACACTGTTACATGTGTGTCAGTAAGTGACTTATGTGTGTGACACTGTTACATGTGTGTGTCAGTAAGTGACTTATGTGTGTGACACTGTTACATGTGTGTGTCAGTAAGTGACTTATGTGTGTGACACTGTTACATGTGTGTGTCAGTAAGTGACTTATGTGTGTGACACTGTTACATGTGTGTGTCAGTAAGTGACTTATGTGTGTGACACTGTTACATGTGTGTGTCAGTAAGTGACTTATGTGTGTGACACTGTTACATGTGTGTGTCAGTAAGTGACTTATGTGTTGTGACACTGTTACATGTGTGTGTCAGTAAGTGACTTATGTGTGTGACACTGTTACATGTGGTGTCAGTAAGTGACTTATGTGTGTGACACTGTTACATGTGTGTGTCAGTAAGTGACTTATGTGTGTGACACTGTTACATGTGAGTGTCAGTAAGTGACTTATGTGTGTGACACTGTTTATTGTGTGTGTCAGTAAGTGACTTATGTGTGTGACACTGTTACATGTGTGTCAGTAAGTGACTTATGTGTGTGACACTGTTACATGTGTGTGTCAGTAAGTGACTTATGTGTGTGACACTGTTACATGTGTGTGTCAGTAAGTGACTTATGTGTGTGACACTGTTACATGTGTGTGTCAGTAAGTGACTTATGTGTGTGACACTGTACATGTGTGTCAGTAAGTGACTATGTGTGTGACACTGTTACATGTGTGTGTCAGTAAGTGACTTTTGTGTGTGACACTGTTACATGTGTGTGTCAGTAAGTGACTTATGTGTGTGACACTGTTACATGTGTGTGTCAGTAAGTGACTTATGTGTGTGACACTGTTACATGTGTGTGTCAGTAAGTGACTTATGTGTGTGACACTGTTACATGTGTGTGTCAGTAAGTGACTTATGTGTGTGACACTGTTACATGTGTGTCAGTAAGTGACTTATGTGTGTGTCAGTAAGTGACTTATGTGTGTGACACTGTTACATGTGTGTGTCAGTAAGTGACTTATGTGTGTGACACTGTTACATGTGTGTGTCAGTAAGTGACTTATGTGTGTGACACTGTTACATGTGTGTCAGTAAGTGACTTATGTGTGTGACACTGTTACATGTGTGTGTCAGTAAGTGACTTATGTGTGTGACACTGTTACATGTGTGTGTCAGTAAGTGACTTATGTGTGTGACACTGTTACATGTGTGCCAGTAAGTGACTTATGTGTGTGACACTGTTACATGTGTGTCAGTAAGTGACTTATGTGTGTGACACTGTTACATGTGTGTCAGTAAGTGACTTATGTGTGTGACACTGTTACATGTGTGTGTCAGTAAGTGACTTATGTGTGTGACACTGTTACATGTGTGTGTCAGTAAGTGACTTATGTGTGTGACACTGTTACATTTGTGTCAGTAAGTGACTTATGTGTGTGACACTGTTACATGTGTGTGTCAGTAAGTGACTTATGTGTGTGACACTGTTACATGTGTGTCAGTAAGTGACTTATGTGTGTGACACTGTTACATGTGTGTGTCAGTAAGTGACTTATGTGTGTGACACTGTTACATGTGTGTGTCAGTAAGTGACTTATGTGTGTGACACTGTTACATGTGTGTGTCAGTAAGTGACTTATGTGTGTGACACTGTTACATGTGTGTGTCAGTAAGTGACTTATGTGTGTGACACTGTTACATGTGTGTGTCAGTAAGTGACTTATGTGTGTGACACTGTTACATGTGTGTGTCAGTAAGTGACTTATGTGTGTGACACTGTTACATGTGTGTGTCAGTAAGTGACTTATGTGTGTGACACTGTTACTTGTGTGTATCATGTATGTGTACTTAGGTGTGTGTCACTGTTACAATGTGTGTATCCTGTACGTGACTTATGTGTGTGGACACTGTTACATGACTGTCAGTAAGTGACTTATGTGTGTGACACTGTACATGTGTGAGTCAGTAAGTGTCTTATGGAGTGTGACCACAGGTTACATGTGTGTGTCAGTATGTGACTTATGTGTGTGGTCACTGTTACATGTGTGTGTCAGTAAGTGGCTTATGTGTGAGTACTCTGATACATGTGTGTCATGTAAGTGACTTATGTGTGTGACACTGTTACATGTGAGTGTCAGTAAGGGTACTTATGTGAGTGGTCACTGTTACATGAGTGTGTCAGTACGTGACTTATGTGTGTGACACTGTTACATGTGTTGTGTCAGTAAGTGACTTATGTGTGTGGACACTGTACAATGTGTGGTGTCAGTAAGTGACTGATGTGTGTGTCACTGTTACATGTCTGTCAGTAAGTGACTTATGTGTGTGACACTGTTACATGTTTGTCAGTAAGTGACTTATGTGTGTGACACTGTTACATGTCTGTCAGTAAGTGACTTATGTGTGTGACACTGTTACATGTGTGTGTCAGTAAGTGACTTATGTGTGTGTGACACTGTTACATGTCTGTCAGTAAGTGACTTATGTATGTGACACTGTTACATGTGTGTGTCAGTAAGTGACTTATGTGTGTGACACTGTTACATGTCTGTCAGTAAGTGACTTATGTGTGTGTGACACTGTTACATGTTTGTCAGTAAGTGACTTATGTGTGTGACACTGTTACATGTCTGTCAGTAAGTGACTTATGTGTGTGACACTGTTACATGTGTGTCAGTAAGTGACTTATGTGTGTGACACTGTTACATGTGTGTCAGTAAGTGACTTATGTGTGTGACACTGTTACATGTGTGTCAGTAAGTGACTTATGTGTGTGACACTGTTACATGTCTGTCAGTAAGTGACTTATGTGTGTGTGACACTGTTACATGTGTGCCAGTAAGTGACTTATGTGTGTGACACTGTTACATGTGTGTGTCAGTAAGTGACTTATGTGTGTGACACTGTTACATGTGTGTGTCAGTAAGTGACTTATGTATGTGACACTGTTACATGTGTGTCAGTAAGTGACTTATGTGTGTGACACTGTTACATGTGTGTGTCAGTAAGTGACTTATGTGTGTGACACTGTTACATGTGTGTGTCAGTATGTGACTTATGTGTGTGACACTGTTACATGTGTGTGTCAGTAAGTGACTTATGTGTGTGACACTGTTACATGTGTGTGTCAGTAAGTGACTTGTGTGTGTGACACTGTTACATGTGTGTCAGTAAGTGACTTATGTATGTGACACTGTTACATGTGTGTGTCAGTAAGTGACTTATGTGTGTGACACTGTTACATGTGTGTGTCAGTAAGTGACTTATGTGTGTGACACTTACATGTGTGCCAGTAAGTGACTTATGTGTGTGACACTGTTACATGTCTGTCAGTAAGTGACTTATGTGTGTGACACTGTTACATGTGTGTGTCAGTAAGTGACTTATGTGTGTGACACTGTTACATGTGTGTCAGTAAGTGACTTATGTGTGTGACACTGTTACAGTGTGTGTCAGTAAGTGACTTATGTGTGTGACACTGTTACATGTGTGTCAGTAAGTGACTTATGTGTGTGGACACTGTTACATGTGTGTGTCAGTAAGTGACTTATGTGTGTGACACTGTTACATGTCGTGGTCAGTAAGTGACTTATGTGTGTGACACTGTTACATGTGTGTGTCAGTAAGTGACTTATGTTTGTGACACTGTTACATGTGTGTGTCAGTAAGTGACTTATGTGTGTGACACTGTTACATGTGTGTCAGTAAGTGACTTATGTGTGTGACACTGTTACATGTGTGTGTCAGTAAGTGACTTATGTGTGTGACACTGTTACATGTGTGTGTCAGTAAGTGACTTATGTGTGTGACACTGTTACATGTGTGTGTCAGTAAGTGACTTATGTGTGTGACACTGTTACATGTGTGTCAGTAAGTGACTTATGTGTGTGACACTGTTACATGTGTGTGTCAGTAAGTGACTTATGTGTGTGACACTGTTACATGTGTGTGTCAGTAAGTGACTTATGTGTGTGACACTGTTACATGTGTGTGTCAGTAAGTGACTTATGTGTGTGACACTGTTACATGTGTGTGTCAGTAAGTGACTTATGTGTGTGACACTGTTACATGTGTGTGTCAGTAAGTGACTTATGTGTGTGTCAGTAAGTGACTTATGTGTGTGACACTGTTACATGTGTGTCAGTAAGTGACTTATGTGTGTGACACTGTTACATGTGTGTGTCAGTAAGTGACTTATGTGTGTGACACTGTTACAGTGTGTGTCAGTAAGTGACTTATGTGTGTGACACTGTTACATGTGTGTGTCAGTAAGTGACTTATGTGTGTGACACTGTTACATGTGTGTGTCAGTAAGTGACTTATGTGTGTGACACTGTTACATGTGTGTGTCAGTAAGTGACTTATGTGTGTGACACTGTTACATGTGTGTGTCAGTAAGTGACTTATGTGTGTGACACTGTTACATGTGTGTGTCAGTAAGTGACTTATGTATGTGACACTGTTACATGTGTGCCAGTAAGTGACTTATGTGTGTGACACTGTTACATGTGTGTGTTAGTATGTATATGTGTGTGACACTGTTACATGTGTGTGTCAGTAAGTGACTTATGTGTGTGACACTGTTACATGTGTGTGTCAGTAAGTGACTTATGTGTGTGACACTGTTACATGTGTGTGTCAGTAAGTGACTTATGTGTGTGACACTGTTACATGTGTGTGTCAGTAAGTGACTTATGTGTGTGACACTGTTACATGTGTGTGTCAGTAAGTGACTTATGTGTGTGACACTGTTACATGTGTGTCAGTAAGTGACTTATGTGTGTGACACTGTTACATGTCTGTCAGTAAGTGACTTATGTGTGTGACACTGTTACATGTGTGCCAGTAAGTGACTTATGTGTGTGACACTGTTACATGTGTGTCAGTAAGTGACTTATGTGTGTGACACTGTTACATGTGTGTCAGTAAGTGACTTATGTGTGTGACACTGTTACATGTGTGTGTCAGTAAGTGACTTATGTTTGTGACACTGTTACATGTGTGTGTCAGTAAGTGACTTATGTGTGTGACACTGTTACATGTGTGTGTCAGTAAGTGACTTATGTATGTGACACTGTTACATGTGTGCCAGTAAGTGACTTATGTATGTGACACTGTTACATGTGTGTCAGTAAGTGACTTATGTGTGTGACACTGTTACATGTGTGTCAGTAAGTGACTTATGTGTGTGACACTGTTACATGTGTGTGTCAGTAAGTGACTTATGTATGTGACACTGTTACATGTGTGTGTCAGTAAGTGACTTATGTGTGTGACACTGTTACATGTCTGTCAGTAAGTGACTTATGTGTGTGACACTGTTACATGTGTGTGTCAGTAAGTGACTTATGTGTGTGACACTGTTACATGTGTGTGTCAGTAAGTGACTTATGTGTGTGACACTGTTACATGTGTGTCAGTAAGTGACTTATGTGTGTGACACTGTTACATGTGTGTCAGTAAGTGACTTATGTGTGTGACACTGTTACATGTGTGTCAGTAAGTGACTTATGTGTGTGACACTGTTACATGTGTGTCAGTAAGTGACTTATGTGTGTGACACTGTTACATGTGTGTCAGTAAGTGACTTATGTGTGTGACACTGTTACATGTGTGTCAGTAAGTGACTTATGTGTGTGACACTGTTACATGTGTGTCAGTAAGTGACTTATGTGTGTGACACTGTTACATGTCTGTCAGTAAGTGACTTATGTGTGTGACACTGTTACATGTGTGTGTCAGTAAGTGACTTATGTGTGTGACACTGTTACATGTGTGTGTCAGTAAGTGACTTATGTGTGTGACACTGTTACATGTGTGTGTCAGTAAGTGACTTATGTGTGTGACACTGTTACATGTGTGTGTCAGTAAGTGACTTATGTGTGTGACACTGTTACATGTGTGTGTCAGTAAGTGACTTATGTGTGTGACACTGTTACATGTCTGTCAGTAAGTGACTTATGTGTGTGACACTGTTACATGTGTGTGTCAGTAAGTGACTTATGTATGTGACACTGTTACATGTGTGTGTCAGTAAGTGACTTATGTATGTGACACTGTTACATGTGTGTGTCAGTAAGTGACTTATGTGTGTGACACTGTTACATGTGTGTGTCAGTAAGTGACTTATGTGTGTGACACTGTTACATGTGTGTCAGTTAGTGACTTATGTATGTGACACTGTTACATGTGTGTGTCAGTAAGTGACTTATGTGTGTGACACTGTTACATGTCTGTCAGTAAGTGACTTATGTGTGTGACACTGTTACATGTGTGTGTCAGTAAGTGACTTATGTATGTGACACTGTTACATGTGTGTGTCAGTAAGTGACTTATGTATGTGACACTGTTACATGTGTGTGTCAGTAAGTGACTTATGTATGTGACACTGTTACATGTGTGTGTCAGTAAGTGACTTATGTGTGTGACACTGTTACATGTGTGTGTCAGTAAGTGACTTATGTGTGTGACACTGTTACATGTGTGTGTCAGTAAGTGACTTATGTGTGTGACACTGTTACATGTGTGCCAGTAAGTGACTTATGTTTGTGACACTGTTACATGTGTGTGTCAGTAAGTGACTTATGTGTGTGACACTGTTACATGTGTGTGTCAGTAAGTGACTTATGTATGTGACACTGTTACATGTGTGCCAGTAAGTGACTTATGTATGTGACACTGTTACATGTGTGTCAGTAAGTGACTTATGTGTGTGACACTGTTACATGTGTGTCAGTAAGTGACTTATGTATGTGACACTGTTACATGTGTGTGTCAGTAAGTGACTTATGTGTGTGACACTGTTACATGTGTCTGTCAGTAAGTGACTTATGTGTGTGACACTGTTACATGTGTGTGTCAGTAAGTGACTTATGTGTGTGACACTGTTACATGTGTGCCAGTAAGTGACTTATGTGTGTGACACTGTTACATGTGTGTGTCAGTAAGTGACTTATGTGTGTGACACTGTTACATGTGTGTGTCAGTAAGTGACTTATGTATGTGACACTGTTACATGTGTGTGTCAGTAAGTGACTTATGTGTGTGACACTGTTACATGTGTGCCAGTAAGTGACTTATGTGTGTGTGACACTGTTACATGTGTGTGTCAGTAAGTGACTTATGTATGTGACACTGTTACATGTGTGTCAGTAAGTGACTTATGTGTGTGACACTGTTACATGTGTGTGTCAGTAA
Organism: Bombina bombina; assembly: GCF_027579735.1. Classification (NCBI taxonomy): domain Eukaryota; kingdom Metazoa; phylum Chordata; class Amphibia; order Anura; family Bombinatoridae; genus Bombina; species Bombina bombina. The sequence continues at coordinate 156,595,029 of NC_069510.1, read as the reverse complement.
GTGACTTATGTGTGTGACACTGTTACATGTGTGTATCAGTATGTGACTTATGTGTGTGACACTGTTACATGTGTGTCAGTAAGTGACTTATGTATGTGACACTGTTACATGTGTGTCAGTAAGTGACTTATGTGTGTGACACTGTTACATGTGTGTGTCAGTAAGTGACTTATGTGTGTGACACTGTTACATGTGTGTGCCAGTAAGTGACTTATGTGTGTGACACTGTTACATGTGTGTGTTAGTATGTATGTGTGTGTGTGTGTGTATGCGTGAGTATGTGAGTGTATGCGTGTGTGTGTATGCGTGTGAGAGTGTATGCGTGTGTGAGTTTGTGTGTGAGTGTGTGCATGTGTGAGTGTGTGAGTGTGTGTGTGTGCGAGTGTATGTGTGAGTGTATGTGTGTGTGTGTGTGTGTGAGTGTGTGTGTGAGTGTATGTGTGAGTGTATGTGTGAGTGTGTGTGTGAGTGTATGTGTGAGTGTATGTGTGAGTGTATGTGTGAGTGTATGTGTGAGTGTATGTGTGAGTGTGTGTGTGTGTGTGTGTGTGAGTGTGTGTGTGTGTGTGTGTGAGTGTGTGTGTGAGTGTGTGTGAGTGTGTGTGAGTGTGTGTGAGTGTGAGTGTGTGTGAGTGTGAGAGTGTGTGAGTGTGTGTGTGTGAGTGTCTGTGTGTGTGAGTGTGTGTGTGAGTGTGTGTGTGTGTGAGTGTGTGAGTGTGTGTGTGTGTGTGAGTGTGTGTGTGAGTGTGTGAGTGTGTGTGTGAGTGTGTGTGTGAGTGTGTGTGTGAGTGTGTGTGTGTGTGAGTGTGTGTGTGAGTGTGTGTGTGTGTGTGTGTGTGTGTGAGTGTGTGTGTGAGTGTGTATATGCCAGTGTGTCAGTTTGCCAATAGACAAATATCTCTTTTATGATAGTGATTGTTATGCATATACTGTACAATTGTTGATAATATCACAGTACCCCTTTGTTTATATATTTGCATGTGCACTGAATCTTTCCTGGCACACTTATCCTTAGGTCATTAAAGATGAGATTGTTATGTTGATGCTGTAGGCACAATGATTTAATTCTGTGATCATCTATTGGCTGTTCCTTTCTCCCCTGGTCCTGATGCAGTTTGTTTTTGTGTTATTTGGGCGTTTGACTGTCACATGCCTAGTTACTTTGTGTAGGGAGGGGGCCTGTCACACAAACCGGTGCTGACTTGTGTGTTCCTCATACCCAGATATTCCTAGATACAGGTTACTGCTGCTGTTATTCGGTAAAAGTCTTACGTCTTCTCGGAAACACAAGTTTTTTTCACTCTCTGTGTTGAGATGTTTTTAGTAGTTTTTTTCCGCAGGTCATTTTGAAACAAAATGAAATGTTAAATGATTCAGTTACACTAAAGCATCGGCTACATTGCAATGTGTTGATTAACTGGAGAATAAAGCAATTTTTAAACTGTATATGTATGTAATATATTGCAGCAGCTGAAAATGGGGACCCTCAAGTCAAAATTAAACTTTCATTATTTAGATAGAGCACACATTTTTAAAGAACTTTCCAATTCGCTTCCATTATTTGAATGTGCACAATCTTTTTATATTTACACTTTCTGAGGCACCCGCTCCATCTAAATATTGCAAGATTTACAGAATTTACTTATTTACCTTTTTGTGATTGGCTGATTGCTGTCACTTGATACAGTAGGAAGGAAAATAAAACTAGCTTTAAAACCTATTCTCATTTGAAATTCAGACTAAGTGCTTTTGCATTCTCTTTTTATTAGGCATCTACTGATTATGCTAGTCTAATGTGCTCAGTGGTCCTTTAAAGGGGTAGAAAGGTCAAAAATGAAATGTGCATTTCAATGTGCAATATACTTTCATTAGCAAAAATGTTTCTAGTAAAAGTTATTACCGTTTTTTTGGCGTCATACGCACATATCCCATGAGGGCCTGTGCACCAGTATTCAAACACTACTCCTCAGAGTCAGCATTAGCTTGCATGACAAACATTGAGGCCTATTTATCAAAGCGTCAACTGTGCTGCATTCGCCGGCACCAATACGCTCGCCTAACATTGCTTCCGCGGACCTGAATACGCTCTCCATAGTTACCAAAAAAGCTGTCAAAAAGCCTCGCACCAAGTACGGGTCGATGAGCAGCGGACTGTTCTTAACTAACAGTCATCGATCTCGCTGCTCTTCGGCTTTTTCACAGCTTTATTTGTATACTGTCACTAAACACCCACAATATACTAAACTTATTAACCCCTATACCGCCGCTTCCGGACCCCACCGCAACTAAATAAAGTTATTAACCCCTATTCCTCCACTCCCGGAGCCCACCGCCACATACAATATACTTATTAACCCCTAATCTGCCACCCCCATACCGCCGCCACCTACATAAAGTTATTAACCCCTATCCTGGCGATCCCGGAGCCCACCGCAGCTAAATAGTTTTTAACCCCTAAACCGCCAGCCCCCCACATCGCCATAAACTAAATTAACCTATTAACCCCTAAACCTAACAACCCGCTAACATTATATTAAATATTAACTCATCCCTATCTTATAAGAAATTTAAACTTACCTTTAGTTTTAAATTAAACTATATTAAACTATTATTTAACTTACCCTAACTATTATACTAAAATTACATTAAACTTAAAATTAATCTACCCTATTATACTAAAATTACATTAAACTATATTAAATGAATAATTAATCTAACCTAACTTTTAAACTAAAATTACATTAAACTACAAATTAAATTAACTATATTATATATTTAAACACCTAACCCTACTCAAATAATTTAAATCTACACTAAAAAATTACTAAGTTACAACAAACTAACAACTAAGTTACACAAAATAACAAACACTAAGTTACACAAAAAATAAACACTAAGTTACAAAAAATAAAAAAGAAATTATCAAAGATTTAAACTAATTACACCTAATCTAAGGGCCCTATGAAAATAAAAAAGCCCCCCCCCCAAATAAAAAACCCTAGCCTACAATAAACTACAAATAGCACTTAAAAGGGCCTTTTGCGGGGCATTGCCCCAAAGAAATCAGCTCTTTTACCTGTAAATAAAAAATACATATACCCCCCAACAGTAAAACCCACCACCCACACAACCAACCCCCCAAATAAAATCCTAATCTAAAAAAACCTAAGCTCCCCATTGCCCTGAAAAGGGCATTTGGATGGGCATTGCCCTTAAAAGGGCATTTAGCTCTATTGCAGCCCAAGTCCTAATCTAAAACTAAAACCCACCCAATAAACCCTTAATAAAACCTAACACTAACCCCAGAAGATTTACTTACAGTTTTGAAGATCCGACATCCATCCTCCAAAAAGCCGGGAGAAGTCCTCAACAAAGTGTCCGAAGTCTTCATCCAAGCCCGCAGTAGTCTTCATCCAGACGGCATCTTCTATCTTCTTCCATCCGGCGCGGAGCTGCTCTATCTTCAAGACATCCGACGCGGAGCATCCTCTTCTTTCTGACGAATGAAGGTTCCTTTAAATGACGTCATCCAAGATGGCGTCCCTTAGATTCCGATTGGCTGATAGAATTCTATCAGCCAATCGGAATTAAGGTTGAAAAAATCCTATTGGCTGTTGCAATCAGCCAATGGGATTGAGCTTGCATTCTATTGGCTATTCCAATCAGCCAATAGAATGCAAGCTCAATTCTATTGGCTGATTGGATCAGCCAATAAGATGAAAGCTCAATCCTATTGGCTGATTGCAACAGCCAATAGGATTTTTTCAACCTTAATTCCGATTAGCTGATAGAATTCTTTCAGCCAATCGGAATCTAAGGGACGTCATCTTGGATGACGTCATTTAAAGGAACCTTCATTCGTCGGTAGTTGTCGGAAAGAAGAGGATGCTCCGCGTCGGATGTCTTGAAGATGGAGCCGATCCACGCCGGATGGATGAAGATAGAAGATGCCGTCTGGATGAAGACTTCTGCTGGCCTTGTTTAAAGACTTCGGCCACTTCGTTGAGGACTTCTCCCGGCTTCTTGGAGGATGGATGTTGGATCTTCAAAACTGTAAGTAGATCTTCTGGGGTTAGTGTTAGGTTTTATTAAGGGTTTATTGGGTGGGTTTTAGTTTTAGATTAGGACTTGGGCTGCAATAGAGCTAAATGCCCTTTTAAGGGCAATGCCCATCCAAATGCCCTTTTCAGGGCAATGGGGAGCTTAGGTTTTTTTAGATTAGGATTTTATTTGGGGGGTTGGTTGTGTGGGTGGTGGGTTTTACTGTTGGGGGGTATTTGTATTTTTTATTTACAGGTAAAAGAGCTGATTTCTTTGGGGCAATGCCCCGCAAAAGGCCCTTTTAAGGGCTATTTGTAGTTTATTGTAGGCTAGGTTTTTTTTATTTTGGGGGGGCTTTTTTATTTTCATAGGACCCTTAGATTAGGTGTAATTAGTTTAAATCTTTGATAATTTTTTTTATTTTTTGTAATTTAGTGTTTAATTTTTTGTGTAACTTAGTATTTGTTATTTTTTGTAACTTAGTTGTTAGTTTGTTGTAACTTGTAATTTTTTAGTGTAGATTTAAATTATTTGTGTAGAGTTAGGTGTTTAAATATATAATATAGTTAATTTAATTTGTAGTTTAATGTAATTTTAGTTTAAAGTTAGGTTAGATTAATTATTAATTTAATATAGTTTAATGCAATTTTAGTATAATAGTTAGGGTAGGTTAATTAATAGTTTAATATGGTTTAATTTAAATCTAAAGGTAAGTTTAAATTTATTATAAGATAGGGATGAGTTAATATTTAATATAAAGTTAGCGGGTTTGCTCCGGGAGCGATGGGATAGGGGTTAATAACTTTATGTAGGTGTCGGCGGTGTCAGGGCGGCAGATTAGGGGTTAATAAGTATAATGTGGGGGACGGCAGATTAGGGGTTAATAACATAATGTAGGTGGCGGCTGTGTAGGGGGCGGCAGATTAGTGGTGTTTAGACTCGGGGTACATGTTAGGGTGTTAGGTATAAACATAACTTTTATTCTCCCATAGGAATCAATGGGATATCGGGCAGCAGTGAACATAGCTTTTGCTGCTTTCAGACTCCCATTGATTCCTATGGCATCCGCTGCCTCCAGGGCGGCGGATTGAAAACTAGGTACGCTGGGCCGGAATAGTAGCGAGCGTACCTGGTAGACATTTGATAACTAGCAAAAGTAGTCAGATAGTGACGAATTTGCATTCGGAACATCTGTAGTGACGTAAGCATCGATCTGTGTCGGACTGAGACCGGTGGATCGTATGTTACATCACAAATTTCTACTTTTGCCAGTCTGTTTTGCACACTGGGAAAGGCTAGGGGGAGGGGTTAAAAAATTCCTCAGAGCCAGTTATCAATCGATGCGCTAACGCTTTGCAGAGTTGCTCCGTATTTGACATTTCTAACAGCTCTTCACTCTTTCTGCACTGTGTTAAGAAAGATTTACACAGTGCAGCCAGAGCACAGCGCTGTTTAATGGGGACAACCTGATGTTGGCAAGCACTGCAAAGAGAAAGCGGTAACCGTTCCTGCATGTGTCCTGTTCTTTATGCAGACATGCTGCATATTCTGTAATGGCATTTCTAACAGCTCTTCACTCTTTCTGCACTGTGTTAAGAAAGATTTACATAGTGCAGCCAGAGCACAGCGCTGTTTAATGGGGACAACCTGATGTTGGCAAGCACTGCAAAGAGAAAGCGGTAACCGTTCCTGCATGTGTCCTGTTCTTTATGCAGACATGCTGCATATTCTGTAATGGGATTTCTAACAGCTCTTCACTCTTTCTGCACTGTGTTAAGAAAGATTTACATAGTGCAGCCAGAGCACAGCGCTGTTTAATGGGGACAACCTGATGTTGGCAAGCACTGCAAAGAGAAAGTGGTAACCGTTCCTGCATGTGTCCTGTTCTTTATGCAGACATGCTGCATATTCTGTAATGGCATTTCTAACAGCTCTTCACTCTTTCTGCACTGTGTTAAGAAAGATTTACATAGTGCAGCCAGA
>NC_069510.1:156471505-156571505 GCF_027579735.1 Bombina bombina | reverse complement strand
CATGCTGCAAGTGGTGGATGGCATATCTGAATATCCTGGGAGGAAACTACTGGATGTGAATCATTTCGTTACTACATGCTGCAAGTGGTGGATGGCATATCTGAATATCCTGGGAGGAAACTACTGGATGTGAATCATTTCGTTACTACATGCTGCAAGTGGTGGATGGCATATCTGAATATCCTGGGAGGAAACTACTGGATGTAAATCATTTCGTTACTACATACTCCAAGTGGTGGATGGCATATCTGAATATCCTGGGAGGAAACTACTGGATGTGAATCATTTCGTTACTACATACTCCAAGAGATGGATGGCATATCTGAATATCCTGGGAGGAAACTACTGGATGTGAATCATTTCGTTACTACATGCTGCAAGAGGTGGATGGCATATCTGAATATCCTGGGAGGAGACTACTGGATGTGAATCATTTCGTTACTACATGCTGCAAGTGGTGGATGGCATATCTTAATATCCTGGGAGGAAACTACTGGATGTGAATCATTTCGTTACTACATGCTGCAAGTGGTGGATGGCATATCTGAATATCCTGGGAGGAAACTACTGGATGTGAATCATTTCGTTACTACATACTCCAAGAGATGGATGGCATATCTGAATATCCTGGGAGGAAACTACTGGATGTGAATCATTTCGTTACTACATACTCCAAGAGATGGATGGCATATCTGAATATCCTGGGAGGAAACTACTGGATGTGAATCATTTCGTTACTACATACTCCAAGAGATGGATGGCATATCTGAATATCCTGGGAGGAAACTACTGGATGTAAATCATTTCGTTACTACATACTCCAAGTGGTGGATGGCATATCTGAATATCCTGGGAGGAGACTACTGGATGTGAATCATTTCGTTACTACATACTCCAAGAGATGGATGGCATATCTGAATATCCTGGGAGGAAACTACTGGATGTGAATCATTTCGTTACTACATGCTGCAAGTGGTGGATGGCATATCTGAATATCCTGGGAGGAAACTACTGGATGTAAATCATTTCGTTACTACATACTCCAAGAGGTGGATGGCATATCTGAATATCCTGGGAGGAAACTACTGGATGTGAATCATTTCGTTACTGCATACTCCAAGTGGTGGATGGCATATCTGAATATCCTGGGAGGAAACTACTGGATGTGAATCATTTCGTTACTACATACTCCAAGTGGTGGATGGCATATCTGAATATCCTGGGAGGAAACTACTGGATGTAAATCATTTCGTTACTACATACTCCAAGAGGTGGATGGCATATCTGAATATCCTGGGAGGAAACTACTGGATGTGAATCATTTCGTTACTACATACTCCAAGAGGTGGATGGCATATCTGAATATCCTGGGAGGAAACTACTGGATGTAAATCATTTCGTTACTACATACTCCAAGAGGTGGATGGCATATCTGAATATCCTGGGAGGAAACTACTGGATGTGAATCATTTCGTTACTACATACTCCAAGAGATGGATGGCATATCTGAATATCCTGGTAGGAAACTACTGGATGTGAATCATTTCGTTACTACATGCTGCAAGTGGTGGATGGCATATCTGAATATCCTGGGAGGAAACTACTGGATGTGAATCATTTCGTTACTACATACTCCAAGAGATGGATGGCATATCTGAATATCCTGGGAGGAAACTACTGGATGTGAATCATTTCGTTACTACATACTCCAAGTGGTGGATGGCATATCTGAATATCCTGGGAGGAAACTACTGGATGTGAATCATTTCGTTACTACATACTGCAAGTGGTGGATGGCATATCTGAATATCCTGGGAGGAAACTACTGGATGTGAATCATTTCGTTACTACATGCTGCAAGAGGTGGATGGCATATCTGAATATCCTGGGAGGAAACTACTGGATGTGAATCATTTCGTTACTACATGCTGCAAGAGGTGGATGGCATATCTGAATATCCTGGGAGGAAACTACTGGATGTGAATCATTTCGTTACTACATGCTGCAAGAGGTGGATGGCATATCTGAATATCCTGGGAGGAAACTACTGGATGTGAATCATTTCGTTACTACATACTCCAAGAGATGGATGGCATATCTGAATATCCTGGGAGGAAGCTACTGGATGTGAATCATTTCGTTACTACATGCTGCAAGAGGTGGATGGCATATCTGAATATCCTGGGAGGAAACTACTGGATGTGAATCATTTCGTTACTACATACTCCAAGAGGTGGATGGCATATCTGAATATCCTGGGAGGAAACTACTGGATGTGAATCATTTCGTTACTACATACTCCAAGAGATGGATGGCATATCTGAATATCCTGGGAGGAAGCTACTGGATGTGAATCATTTCGTTACTACATGCTGCAAGTGGTGGATGGCATATCTGAATATCCTGTGAGGAAACTACTGGATGTGAATCATTTCGTTACTACATACTCCAAGAGGTGGATGGCATATCTGAATATCCTGGGAGGAAACTACTGGATGTGAATCATTTCGTTACTACATACTCCGAGGTGGATGGCATATCTGAATATCCTGGGAGGAAACTACTGGATGTGAATCATTTCGTTACTACATGCTGCAAGAGGTGGATGGCATATCTGAATATCCTGGGAGGAAACTACTGGATGTGAATCATTTCGTTACTACATGCTGCAAGTGGTGGATGGCATATCTGAATATCCTGGGAGGAAACTACTGGATGTGAATCATTTCGTTACTACATGCTGCAAGTGGTGGATGGCATATCTGAATATCCTGGGAGGAAACTACTGGATGTGAATCATTTCGTTACTACATACTCCAAGAGGTGGATGGCATATCTGAATATCCTGGGAGGAAACTACTGGATGTGAATCATTTCGTTACTACATACTGCAAGTGGTGGATGGCATATCTGAATATCCTGGGAGGAAACTACTGGATGTGAATCATTTCGTTACTACATACTCCGAGGTGGATGGCATATCTGAATATCCTGGGAGGAAACTACTGGATGTGAATCATTTCGTTACTACATCCTGCAAAAGGTGGATGAAATCATTAAGGCACCCCTTGCTACACCGGACCTACCTGTACCAGTACCTGAGTGCCCCTTTCAGTGCGGCAACCTACCTCATTAGATTGAGGTAAATTCTGGTAAGGGGATTCACATTAGAAGAGAATATTAAAGTGGACTTTCACCATTATGTATTGCTTTGCACTTGGTGGCTTATTAGACTTTATAATGATTTTCTATTCTTATTTATCTAGCTACCATTTTATGTTTTAGATGAGGAACTTTTAAGCGCTGTTACCCCCTTGTACATATAAATATATAATTTCTCGCCATTAAATGAACTTTCTAAAGATACCATTATTTTTATCATATCTTATAATTTTCTTTCTACTGACACGGTGAGTCCACGGATCAGCATAATTACTGTTGGGAATATCACTCCTGACCAGCAGGAGGCGGCAAAGAGCACCACAGCAAAGCTGTTAAATACCAGTCCCTTACCCACAATCACCATTCATTCTCTTTGCTTGTATCAGTTGCAAGGAGGGGTAAAGTTAGGTGTCTGATTCTTAAATCAAGAGTTTATTATTTGTTAAGCAGAACAGGTTTGTTCTAGTCTTTTTTTCTGGGGTTTAGCTGTAGTCAACTCTCTTCAGTAGAGCAGTGGTGGCTTTTAAGCATTTGGGAACTTGTGGGGTATAATCCCCACTGTGCCTCCCAAGTAGTTAGTTGCTGCCCTTTTCTGATAGCCTGAGTAGGTTTACTCAGTCTTTTTTCTTCTATCCACAGGTCCATGTGAGGGATGACGCCTGCCTTTCATACCTTGTGAGCTGCCCTGCTGCCAGGCAGATTGTTATGGAGGTAAGTGCTATTGTTCATTTCTGTAGGGAACAGAAAGATTGGCACTTATGGGGTTAATTGGGATGTTTTTCCTGCTTGTGTGCAGGTTTTCTTTTCTGTTTAGCAGTTTTCGTGGGGCACTGTTTTGAGGATAGATTTTATTTTATTATGTTGGCTCATGCGGACCGGAGGGTTCTTTTTCTTAAACTCAGTTATCTCTCCCGAGGGCTGTTTGCTGTGTATGCAGACCTGTATCATGCCAGCCGGGAGTTTGTGTATACGCCCACAATGGGCGGGGCTTGTTTGACGCGTCTGGGTATTGCGCGCCTTTCCTTGTAGTGCCTCTCTGTTCCGGTAGTGTGAGGTTGTCAGCTCTGACACTAGCATGTGCATCGGGTGGCTGAGAGGCTGAGTCCGGATTTTCTGCTCTATTTTTTTTCCTCAGACTTCAGGAGGGCAGGTGAGCACCTCAGCAAGGCTTGCTGAGGTGTAGAGGTGCTTGTCAGGGGGCTCAGAGATCATTTTTGAAGTTATATTTGTTAACTTTACACATTTAAAGAGACAGTAACGTTTTTATTTTTGGGCCATTTATTCTTTTTCAGTTTTTTTGGAATAAGTTATTTTTGTTTATTTTATTCATTGTGGGGAAATATGGACCAAGGGGACCTGCAAGCTGTTACTTGTTCTTTATGTTTAGATGCAAATGTGGAGCCTTCAATCCCATTTTGAGAGAACAATGCATTATAGGGATAGGCTTTTTGATTCTGAGCCATCATTATCTAAGGCGGATGTTGTTCAGGGGTCTCCTGTTCAAGCTATACCACAGCTTTCTTCCCAATCATCAGCGCTTTATGGTTGAAGCACTGGTCTGTGGACGTGTCCTCTAAATCTAAGCTTTTGTCTATTCCTTACAAGGGCAAGACCTTGTTTGCACCAGGTTTGTCTGAGATTATTTCCGATATTACGGGAGGGAAGGGGCATTCTCTCCCTCAGGATAAGTGAAATAAACAGAAGGGTCGTCAGAGTAATTTTCGTTCCTTTTGTAACTACTCTGGTAAGTCTTCCTCCTCCAAGCAGGATCAGTCTAAGCCCTCTTGAAAGACCAATCAGTCTTGGAGTATGGGGAAGCAATCTAAGAAGTCCTTTGCTGATTCAAAGTCAGCATGAAGGGTCTGCCCCCAATCCAGGGGTGGATCTTGTGGGGGGCAGACTTTCTTTGTTCGCTCAAGCTTAGGTTTGGGATGTTCCGGATCCCTGGGTGGTAGACATTGTGTCCCAGGGATACAAGCTAGAGTTCAAAACTTTTCCTCCCAGGGGAAGGTTTCTTCTCTCCAGGTTATCTGTAGACCAGATAAAGAGAGAGGCGTTCTTATGCTGTGTGCAGGATCTTTCCGACATGGGAGTGATTGTTCCTGTTTCGGTTCAGGAGCAGGGTGTGGGATTCTATTCCAATCTGTTCATCGTTCCCAAAAAGGAGGGAACTTTCAGACCTATTCTAGATCTCAAGAGCGTAAACAAGTTCCACAGAGTTCCGTCTTTCAAGATGGAAACCATTCGTTCCATTCTTCCTTTGGTTCAAGAGGGTCAGTTAATGACTACAGTGGACCTGAAGGATGCGTTATCTGCACATTCCCATTCACAGGTACCATCACAAGTTCCTGAGATTTGCCTTCTTAGACAGGCATTTTCAGTTTGTGGCCCTTCCATTCAGTATTGCCACAGCTCCCAGGGCCTTTTCAAAGGTTCTGGGAGCATTGCTGCTGATGCTCCGATTGCAGGGGGTTGGGGTGGCTCCGTATCTGTTCAGCTCAGTGTTGTCCTAGACATCATCACTAGTAATTATGGCCACTCCCCCATAATGGTGGTGCAACACTGAGCTGAACAGCTCCTTCTATCTTTGTGAACATAGTGACCTAGAGTGTCAAAAACATCATTTGGCTTTGAGCGCTTTTTTTGGTTCTCTTTTTGGATCCTGGATGTTACATTTGGCGTGTGGAACAGACACGCTGAACCATTAGCTGCCTCAGCCGGTGATTAAGGGATTTAAATATCCCGCCCTCCCCTTCTATTGAGCCTTTCACTATCCTACTTTGAACAGAGTATATTTTGTGCGCTCAGTTGTGCAGGTTATCGTTGGATTTCTATGCAGGTTATTGGTCTGATGGTTTCAGTTATGGACATAATTCCGTTTGCTCGGTTCCATCTCAGGCCTCTGCAGTAATGCATGCTCAAACAATGGAACAGGGATTATGCGGATCTGTCGCCAAAGATTGTTCTAGATCAGGCAGCAAGAGGTTCTCTTCCATGGTGGTTGTCTCAGGATCTTCTTTCCCAGGGAACCTGTTTTCGCAGGCCTACCTGGGTGATCGTGACCACGGACGCCAGTCTGCTGGGTTTTGGAGCTGTCTGGGGTTTGCTGAAGGCTCAGGGTCTATGGACTCGGGAGGAATCGGTTCTTCCCATAAATATTCTAGAGCTAAGGGTGATCTTCAATGCTCTTCTGGCCTGGCCTCAGTTAGCTTCAACCCAGTTTATCAGGTTTCAGTCAGACAACATTACGTCAGTGGCTTTCATCAATCATCAGGGAGGAACTCGGAGTTCCTTGGCCATGACAGAGGTGAACAAGATTATGCAGTGGACGGAGGCTCACAACTGCTGTCTATCTGTGATCCACATTCCAGAGGTGGAAAATTGGGAAGCTGATTTTCTGAGCAGACAGACTTTTCATCCGCGGGAGTGGGAACTTCATCCGGAGGTGTTTTCCAGTTTGATTCTCAAATGGGGTCAACCGAAGTTGGATATTATGGCATCTCGTCACAATGCCAAGCTTCCAAAGTACGGATCTAGGTCAAGGGATCCTCAGGCTGTACTGATAGATGCGCTAGCAGTTCCTTGGAAGTTCAGTCTGGCATACGTGTTTCCTCTGTTTGCTCTTCTTCCTCGGGTCATTGCTCGGATCAGAAAAGAGAGGGCGTCAGTGATTCTCATTGCAGAATCTGTTATGCAGATCTGGTGGAGATGTCATCCTCTCCACCTTGGAGATTTCCGTTAAGGAGGGCCCTTCCTTCATCCAAATCTCATTTCTCTGAAGCTGACTGCTTGGAGATTGAATGCTTGATTTTATCCAAGCGTGTTTTTTTTAAGTTGGTTATTGAGACTATGATTCAGGCGCATAAGCCTGTGACTTGAAAGATTTATTATAAGATATGGCATAAATATCTGTATTGTTGAGAATCTAGGGGCTACTCCTTGAAGTAGAGTTAGGATTCCTAGGATTTTGTCTTTTCTCCAGAAGGGTCTGGAGAAGGGTCTATCTGCTAGTACCCTGAAGGGTCAAATTTCGGCTTTATCTACAGGTGAAACTTGAAAAATAAGAATATCGTGCAAAAGTTAATTTATCTCACTAATGCAACCTAAAAGGTGAAACTAATATATGAGATAGACTCATTACATGCAAAGCAAGATAGTTCAAGCCGTGATTTGTCATAATTGTGATGATTATGGCTTACAGCTCATAAAAAACCCAAATCCACAATCTCAGAAAATTTAGATTACATGCAATCAATAAAACAAGGATTGTACATAGAACAATATCGGACCTCTGAAAAGTATAAGCATGCATACTGTATGTACTCAGTACTTGGTTTGGGCCCATTTTGCAGCAATTACTGCCTCAATGCAGCATGGCAGGGAAGCTATCGGCCTGTGGCACTGCTGAGGTGTTATGGAAGACCAGGATGCTTCAATAGCGGCCTTCAGCTCTTCTGCATTGTTCAGTCTCATGTCTCTCATCTTTCTCTTGGCAATGCCCTATAGATTCTCTATGGGGTTGAGGTCAGGCGAGTTTGCTGGCCAATCAAGCACAGTAAACCCACGGTCATTGAACCAGGTTTTGGTGCTTTTGGCAGTGTGGGCAGGTGCCAAGTCCTGCTAGAAAATGAAGTCAGCATCCCCATAGAGCTCGTCTGCAGAAGGAAGCATGAAGTGCTCCAAAATCTCCTGGTAGACGGCTGCGTTGACCCTGGACTTAATGAAGCACAGTGGACCAACACCAGCAGATGACATGGCTCCCCAAATCAACACAGACTGTGGAAACTTCACACTGGACTTCAAGCATCTTGCAGTGTGTGCCTCTCCATTCTTCCTCCATACTCTGGGTCATTGGTTTCCAAATGAGATGCAAAATTTGCTCTCATCAGAAAAGAGGACTTTGGAACACTGAGCAACAGACCAGGTCTGTTTTTCTTTAGCCCAGGTAAGACGCTTCTGACGTTTATTGTTCAGGAGTGGCTTGACAAGAGGAATACGACATTTGAAACCTATGTCCAGGATCCGTCTGTGTGTGGTGGCTCTTGATGCACTGACTCCAGCCTCAGTCCACTCCTTGTGAAAGTCCCTAACACTTTTGAAAGGCCTTTTCCTGACAATACTCTCCAGGCTGCGGTCATCCCTGCTGCTTGTGCACCTTTTTCTTCCACACTTTTCCCTTACAGATAACTTTCTATTAATGTGCTTTGATTCAGCACTTTGGGAACATCCAACTTCTTTTGCAATCACCTTTTGAGGCTTTCCCTCCTTTATGGAGGGTGTCAATGATGGTTTTCTGCACAACTGTCAGGTCAGCAGTCTTTCCCATGCTTGTGATTCCTACTGAACCAGACTGAGAGAACATTTAACTGCTCAGGAACCCTTTGCAGGTGTTATGACTTAATTAGCTGATTAGAGTGGGACACTTTGAGACTAGAATATTGCACCTACTGAACCAGACTGAGAGACCATTTAAAGGCTCAGGAACCCTTTTCATGTGTTATGACTTAATTAGCTGATTAGAGTGGGACACTTTGAGACTAGAATATTGCACCTACTGAACCAGACTGAGAGACCATTTAATGGCTCAGGAACCCTTTGCAGGTGTTATGACTTAATTAGCTGATTAGAGTGGGACACTTTGAGACTAGAATATTGCACCTACTGAACCAGACTGAGAGACCATTTAAAGGCTCAGGAACCCTTTTCAGGTGTTATGACTTAATTAGCTGATTAGAGTGGGACACTTTGAGACTAGAATATTGCACCTACTGAACCAGACTGAGAGACCATTTAACGGCTCAGGAACCCTTTGCAGGTGTTATGACTTAATTAGCTGATTAGAGTGGGACACTTTGAGACTAGAATATTGCACCTACTGAACCAGACTGAGACCATTTAAAGGCTCAGGAACCCTTTTCAGGTGTTATGACTTAATTAGCTGATTAGAGTGGGACACTTTGAGACTAGAATATTGCACCTACTGAACCAGACTGAGAGACCATTTAAAGGCTCAGGAACCCTTTTCAGGTGTTATGACTTAATTAGCTGATTAGAGTGGGACACTTTGAGACTAGAATATTGCACATACTGAACCAGACTGAGAGACCATTTAAAGGCTCAGGAACCCTTTTCAGGTCTTATGGCTTAATTAGCTGATTAGAGTGGGACACTTTGAGCCTAGAATATTGCACCTTTTCACAATATTCAAATTTTCTGAGATTGTGGATTTGGGTTTTTTATGAGCTGTAAGCCATAATCATCACAATTATGACAAATCATGGCTTGAACCATCTTGCTTTGCATGTAATGAGTCCATCTCATATATTAGTTTCACCTTTTAGGTTGCATTAGTGAAATAAATGAACTTTTGCACAATATTCAAATTTTTCGAGTTTCACCTGTATTTTGTTGCTCAAGTGTCTGGCGGATGTGCCAGATGTTTAGTCTTTTTGTCAGGCCCTGGTTAGGATCCGGCCTAGGTTTAAATTTGTGACTCCTTCTTGGAGTCTTAATTTAGTTATGAGAGTTCTTCAACAGGCTCCGTTTAAGTCTATGCATTCTTTGGATATTATGTTGTTATCCTGGAAGGTTTTGTTTTTTGTTGCTATCTCTTCGGCTCAAAGAGTTTCACAGCTTTCATCATTGCAGTGTTAATCTCCTTTTCTTATTTTTCATTCTGATAAGGTAGTTCTGCGTACTCCCCTAGGTTTCCTTCCCAAGGTTGTTTCGGATAAGAATATTAATCAAGAGATTGTTGTTCCTTCTTTGTGTCCTAATCCTTCTTCTCATAAGGAACGTTTGTTGTACAACCTGGATGTGGTTCATGCGTTGAAATTTTATTTGCAGGCGACTAAGGATTTTCGCCAGTCTTCTTCTCTATTGTTTTTTCTGGGAAGCGTAAGGGTCCGAAAGCTACGGCTACTTCTCTTTCTTGTTGGTTGAGGAGTGTTATTCGCTTGACATATGAAACTGCTGGACAGCAGCCTCCTGAGAAAATTACGGCTCATTCCACGAGGGCTGTTTCATCTTCTTGGGCCTTCAAAAATGGAGCTTCTGTTGATCAGATTTGCAAGGCTGCCACTTGGTTATCTTTGCACACTTTTTAAATTTTTTTTACAAATTTGATACGTTTGCTTCAGCTGAGACTTCTTTTGGGAGAAAGGTTCTTCAATCAGTGGTGCCTTCTGTTTAGGTTTACTGTCTTGTCCCTCTCTTATCATCCGTGTCCTCTGGCTTGAGTATTGGTTCCCAACAGTAATTATGATGATCCGTGGACTGCCATTAGAAAGAAAACAAAATTTATGCTTACCTGATAAATTTCTTTCTTTCTTGACACGGTGAGTCCACGGCCCGCCCTGTATTTTTCAGACAGTTTATTTTTTCATAAACCTCTGGCACCTCTGCACCTTCTATTATTTCGTTTCTCCTTTCCTTTGGTCAAATGACTGGGGATTGTGGATAAGGGAGTTATGTTTAAAGGGACATGAAACCCAATTTTTTTCTTTTAGGATTTAGAAAGAACATGGAATTTTAAACAACTTTCCAATTTACTTCTATTATCTAATTTGCCTCATTCTCTTTCTAACTGTTGTTGAAAAGCACATCTAAATAGGCCCAGTAGCTTCTGATTGGTGGCTGCACATAGATGCCTTGTGTGATTGGCTCACCCATGTGCATTGCTATTTCTTCAACAAAGGATATCTAAAGAATGAAGCAAATTAGATAATAGAAGTTAACTAGAATATTGTTTAAAATTGTATTCTCTATCTGAAGCATAAAAGACAATTTTTGGGTTTCTTGTCCCTTTAACAGCTTTGCTGTGGTGCTCTTTGCCGCCTCCTGCTGGTCAGGAGTGATATTCCCAACAGTAATTATGTTGATCCATGGACTCAAGTGTCAAGAAAGAAATACATTTATCAGGTAATCATGAATTATTTTTATAAAATATGATGAAAAAATGGAAAAAAACAGACTTTTTCTAACTTTGACCCCCAAACTCTGTTACACATCTACAACCACAAAAAACACCTACGCTAAATAGTTTAGAAATACCCAATGTTTACATGTTCTTAGTATGTTTTGTAAGTTATAGGGCAATAAGTACAAGTAGCATTTTGCTATTTCAAAACCATTTAAAAAAAAAAAAAAAATTAGCGCTAGTTATATTGTAACACTGTAATCTGTCAGGAATCCCTGAATAACCCTTCACATGTATATATATATATATATTTTTAGAAGACAACCCAAAGTATTGATCTAGGCCGATTTAGGTATATTTCATGCCCCCATTTCACCGCCAAATGCAATCAAATTAAGAACATAGTTACCTTTTTCACTAACTTAAAGGGACAGTATACACTCATTTTCATATAACTGCATGTAATAGACACTACTATAAAGAATATGTACAGATACTGATATAAATATACAGTATACAGTAATTGTCATATAACTGCATGTAATAGACACTACTATAAAGAATATGTACAGATACTGATATAAATATACAGTATACAGTAATTGTCATATAACTGCATGTAATAGACACTACTATACAGAATATGTACAGATACTGATATAAATATACAGTATATACTAATTGTCATATAACTGCATCTAACAGACACTACTATACAGAATATGTACAGATACTGATATAAATATACAGTATACACTAATTGTCATATAACTGCATGTAATAGACACTACTATACAGAATATGTTCAGATACTGATATAAATATACAGTATACACTAATTACATATAACTGCATGTAATAGATACTACTATACAGAATATGTACAGATACTGATATAAATATACAGTATACACTAATTACATATAACTGCATGTAATATACACTACTATACAGAATATGTACAGATACTGATATAAATATACAGTATACACTAATTGTCATATAACTGTATGTAATAGACACTACTATACAGAATATGTACAGATACTGATATAAATATACAGTATACACTAATTGTCATATAACTGCATGTAATAGACACTACTATACAGAATATGTACAGATACTGATATAAATATACAGTATACACTAATTGTCATATAACTGCATGTAATAGACACTACTATACAGAATATGTACAGATACTGATATAAATATACAGTAATACACTAATTGTCATATTACCTGCATGTTATAGACTAACTATACAGAATATGTACCAAAGATACTGATATAAATATACAGTATACACTAATTGTCATATAACTGCATGTAATAGACACTACTATACAGAATATGTACAGATACTGATATAAATATACACTATACACTAATTGTCATATAACTGCATGTAATAGACACTACTATACAGAATATGTACAGATACTGATATAAATATACAGTATACACTAATTGTCATATAACTGCATGTAATAGACACTACTATACAGAATATGTACAGATACTGATATAAATATACAGTATACACTAATTGTCATATAACTGCATGTAATAGACACTAATTGTCATATAACTGCATGTAATAGACACTACTATACAGAATATGTACAGATACTGATATAAATATACAGCATACACTAATTGTCATATAACTGCATGTAATAGACACTACTATACAGAATATGTACAGATACTGATATAAATATACAGTATACACTAATTGTCATATAACTGCATGTAATAGACACTACTATACAGAATATGTACAGATACTGATATAAATATACAGTATACACTAATTGTCATATAACTGCATGTAATAGACACTACTATACAGAATATGTACAGATACTGATATAAATATACAGTATACACTAATTACATATAACTGCATGTAATAGACACTACTATAAAGAATAAGATGCACAGATACTGATATAAAAATCCATTATAAAACTGTTTAAAAACTTACTTAGAAGCTGTCAGTTTAGCTCTGTTGAAAAGGTAGCTGGAAAGCCCACTGCAAGTGGCAAATAAGACCTTCCCCCCCCTCCCCCTTCTTTTGCATATGAAAATAAGCAAAACTATACATTTATTTTTAAAAAAAACTTTATGGGCTATATAAATAGATTATCTACAAAACATTTATGCAAAGAAAAAATGAGTGTATAATGTCCCTTTAAGGTTTTTCACTGAAATGATTTACAAACAGCTTGTGCAATTAAGGCGCAAATGGTTGTAAATCTCCTAAGCTTATGTCCCTGGTTTTCAACAAAAACAAACAAAGAAAAGGTAATAATAGCAGGAAATTAGAAAAGTTGTTTTATTTAAATGATGAAATAAAATAATTGTTTCATGCAGTATATTTGTACTAAACAGGAGCAAGCTTGGCATTTTGCACATAGTCTCTGATATCAGCACTTTAAAAAGTCATTATTATGTTTGTACAATTAAGTTAATTAAAGGAACATTGCTGTGCAAACATTATAGGTATTGGTGGGGTCATGCGACTGCCGCTGCTGATTGGCTCATTTGGCACCAGATGTTCTCTGCGGCTCCTGAGTTGTACTCTAATTTAGGGCTTGTTTTATATTATGATGTTATTTTATTTCATAGGGATGGCAAAAGATTTCTGGCTCCTAGATTTATGGGTTGGCTCCTAGATTTCAAACAAATTTGTTGAGCCCTGCTTTAGCTATATGTTTAACATCTTTCCAGTGATCAGTATAACTATGATAATCACATGTTATACAGACAGGAAAGTTCTTATGTAAATGGTGGCAGCAGGGGTCTTATGATACATTTCTGTGGTGAAGAGATACTAAAGGTCTCTTAAGAATCACCGGGACCCCCTAAATAGTACCAATGCTGTGAGGTATGGATACCCTGATGTTCCATATGCCTATGGTTCTGTCAGGTGATCAGCTGCTAATCACCTGGGGATGCCCTCTTTCCAATCTGGGACTGATACCTCTCTTTGTTTAATGGGGGGCTATAAAATCCATCCTCCCTCTCCTTTATTACAGTGATCACCGGAAAATTAGAGGGGGGTGACTATTTAAAAAGATTTGGATTCCCTCATTTGCAGTAGGGGCCTCATAACCCTCAAATTAAATTAGAGGACAAGATAGGGGCTCTATAAGCCACCATCCTCCACCACCAAAAAATGCCTCGTTTGTAATTGGGCTGGTCAGCTGCATTGTAGAGAGTTAAGTGACCCCTAGATCATTCTCCTCTTTCAAATAAGAACCCACTTGTCCCTCTAACACAAATGGGGGGCTTAGAGGTTTCATTAGAGCTCCCTACTTTAAATGGCACTGCTGAAGGTTTACATTTTTACAGTGATCACAGAAAATATTCTCCTCTTTCAAATGAGGAGACTCTTGCCCTCCCCCAGGTGCACACACACTAACAAGGAAATCCCTGCATCATCATCAGTGGTGACGTAACAGGGAAGTTCCTCCTCAGCCAACAATAGGGAATCAAGCTGCAGTGGTGGGGATGAGCTATCTGTATCTTTATTGTGTGTGTGCGCCCACTGCTCTAAGCAATCACATAGCACAACACTTTACATCATTTGCTTTTTGCCCTCTGTAGGGAAGGGCGGATATCATTTTTACACAACAGGTGTTTAACCCCTTAATGACAGTTGACGTACAAGGTACATCATGCAAAAACTAACAGTTAATGACAATAGATGTACCTGGTACGTCAGTTGTCTAACAGAGTGCTGGAAGCGATCGCAATCGCTTCCAGCAGCTCTCAGCGTATTGCAGTGATGCCTCGATATGGAGGCATCCTGCAATACCTTTTTACTCTGTGGCCCTCTCTGCACCGGTAGCGATGGTGCCGTTCGTTGGGTGGGAGCGTAGCAGGGAGGCGGGTGGGCGGCCCATCGATACCCGGCATCCGGTTCCTGTAAGTGTAATGTGCATGCCGGGTGCCGGGAGCATGCGGGGGGCGCACGTGTGCGCGCATTAGCCACTGACACCAATGAGATCATCAGAGGGAGAGGGGAAAAAAGTTAAATACATTTAAATATAAAAGGATCTGGGAGGGGGATGGGGTATTGAGGAGGGGCTGCTACACTACAGAAAAAACTACAGGTCAAAAGAAAAAACTACAGGTCAAAATAAATATAAAATATTCGGCTAGATTACGAGTTTGTCGGTGAGGCTTACGGTGCTAATGAGCAGTTTCAGCTCACCGCTCACCTACAAACAACGCTGGTATTACAAACCAGGCGTCAGCCGGAGGAAAGTGAGTGGAGAGCAAAATTTAGCCCCACATCTCACCTCAATACCAGCGCTGCTTACGGTAGCGGTGAGCTGGCAAAACGTGCTCGTGCACGATTTCCCCATAGGAATCAATTAGGCAGATTCGGCTGAAAAAAACCTAACGGCTTCAAAAAAGCAGCGTTCAGCTCCTAACGCAGCCCCATTGATTCCTATGGGAAAATACTTTTTATGTCTGCACCTAACACCCTAACATGAACCCCGAGTCTAAACACCCCTAACCTTACACTTATTAACCCCTAATCTGCTGCCCCCGACATCGCTGACACCTACATTATATTATTAACCCCTAATCTGCCGCTCCGGACACCGCCGCCACCTACATTTATACTTATGAACCCCTAATCTGCTGCCCCCAACATCGCCGACACCTACATATTATTTATTAACCCATACTCTGCCATATTTAATAACTATTTAATAACTATTGTACCTAGTTAAAATAAATACAAACTTGCCTGTAAAATAAAAATAAACCCTAAGCTAGCTACAATGTAACTATTAGTTATATTGTAGTTATCTTAGGGATTATTTTACAGGTAAGTATTTAGTTAATTGTAGTAATTTTATTTAGATTTATTTAAATTGTATTTAAGTTAGTGGGGTGTTATGGTTAGACTTAGATTTAGGGATTAATACATTTAATATCGTTACGGCGACGTCGGGGGCGGCAGATTAGGGGTTAATAAATGTAGGTAGGTGTCAGCGATGTTAGGGATGGCAGATTAGGGGTTAATAAAATTTAGCTAGTGTTTGCGAGGCGGGAGTGCTGTGGTTTAGGGGTTGAATAGCTGAAGTCAGCTGAATAAATATTTTTAAAAAAAAAAAAAAAAACAAAAACTAATTTTATTTATTACTGGCAGACTTTCTGCCAGTACTTAAGATGGCGGGGACAATAGTGGGGTGGGGGAGGGAAGAGAGCTGTTTGGGAGGGATCAGGGGTGGGATGTGTCAGGTGGGAGGCTGATCTCTACACTAAAGCTAAAATTAACCCTGCAAGCTCCTTACAAGCTACCTAATTAACCCCTTCACTGCTGGGCATAAAACACGTGTGGTGCACAGTGGCATTTAGCGGCCTTCTAATTACCAAAAAGCAACGCCAAAGCCATATATGTCTGCTATTTCTGAACAAAGGGGATCCCAGAGAAGCATTTACAACCATTTGTGCCATAATTGCACAAGCTGTTTGTAAATGATTTCAGTGGGAAACCTAAAGTTTGTGACAAAATTTGTGAAAAAGTGAACTTTTTTTTTTATGTGATCGCATTTGGCGGGGAAATGGTGGCATGAAATATACCAAAATGGGCCTAGATCAATACTTTGGGTTGTCTACTAAAAAAAAATATATACATGTCAATGGCTATTCAGGGATTCCAGACAGATATCAGGGTCCCAATGTAACTAGCGCTAATTTTGAAAAAAAGTGCTTTGGAAATAGCAAAGTGCTACTTGTATTTATTGCCCTATAACTTGCAAAAAAAACAAAGAACGAGTAAACATTGGGTATTTCTAAACTCAGGGCAAAATTTAGAAACTATTTAGCATAGTTTTTGTTTGGTGGTTGTAGATGTGTAACAGATTTTGGGGGTCAAATTTAGATAAGTGTGTTTTTTTCCATTTTTTTCCTCATATTTTATAAAAAATTTTTATAGTAAATTATAAGACATGATGAAAATAATGGTATCTTTGGAAAGTCCATTTAATGGCGAGAAAAACGGTATATAATATGTGTGGGTACAGTAAATGAGCAAGAGGAAAATTACAGCTAAACACAAACACGGCAGAAATGTAAAAATAGCCCTGGTCCTTAAAGGGACACTGAACCCAAAATTTTTCTTTCATGATTCAGATAGAGCATGCAATTTTAAGCCACTTTCTAATTTATTCCTATTATCAATTTTTCTTTGTTCCTTTGCTAACTTTATTTGAAAAAGAAGGCATCTAAGCTTTTTTTGGTTTCAGTACTCTGGACAGCACTTTTTTATTGGTGGATGAGTTTATCCACCAATCAGCAAGAACAGCCCAGGTTGATCACCAAAAATGGGCCGGCATCTAAACTTACTTTCTTGCATTTCAAATAAAGATACCAAGAGAATGAAGAAAATTTGATAATAGGAGTAAATTAGAAAGTTGCTTAAAATGTCATGCTCTATCTGAATCACGAAAGAAAAAATTTGGGTACAGTGTCCCTTTAAGGGTAAAATTGAAAAATGATATAGTCATTAAGGGGTTAATGTCATTTTAAAGTTTAACCTCTACATTTTACCATTTTGTAATTAAATTTAAAGGGACATGAAAGTCCAGAATTAAATTTTCACATTTCATATAGAACATGCAATTCTATGAAATGTATTTCTATTACCAAATGTACTTTATTCTCTTGTTATCCTTTGATGAGAAGCATATCTATGTAGGCTCAGGAGCAGCAATGCACCCCTGGGACTGCATACATATGCCTCTTGTCATTGGCTCGCCAGATGTGCTCAGCTAGCTCCCAGGAGTGCATTGCTGCTGATATGTACAATGCTCTCTGATTTTAAACAAACATTAGTTTTGGTATCTCGCTAACTTATTTGTGGTTTGTCTCAGTACATTTCTGTCTGTCTCATCCTGCGTTGGGGATCTATTGCGGTTCCTGACTGTAATGCACTTTATTGATAAGCAGAGCCATAGGGTGTATGGTGCATGATAAGAGCAGTGCAGGCATAAACCATCTGTCATTTATCTCAGTTGTATTGCTCTTGTTTATTATATACAAAAGAGAGCAGCGATGCACCCCTGGGAGCTAGCTGCTGATTAGTGACTGCATACGTATGCCTCTTGTCGTTGGCTCGATAGATGTGCTTAGCTAGCTCCCAGGAGTGCATTGCTCTTGTTTATTATATACAAAAGAGAGCAGCGATGCACCCCTGGGAGCTAGCTGCTGATTAGTGACTGCATACGTATGCCTCTTGTCGTTGGCTCGATAGATCTGCTTAGCTAGCTCCCAGGAGTGCATTGCTCTTGTTTATTAAATACAAAAGAGAGAAGGTAATGCACCCCTGGGAGCTAGCTAATGATTAGTGACTGCATACGTATGCCTCTTGTCATTGGCTCAATAGATATGCTTAGCTAGCTCCCAGGAGTGCATTGCTCTTGTTTATTATATACAAAAGAGAGACGGTAATGCACCCCTGGGAGCTAGCTGCTGATTAGTGACTGCATACATATGCCTCTTGTCATTGGCTCGATAGATGTGCTTAGCTAGCTCCCAGGAGTGCATTGCTCTTGTTTATTATATACAAAAGAAAGCAGCAATGCACCCCTGGGAGCTAGCTGCTGATTAGTGACTGCATACGTATGCCTCTTGTCATTGGCTCGATAGATGTGCTTAGCTAGCTCCCAGGAGTGCATTGCTCTTGTTTATTATATACAAAAGAGAGCAGCGATGCACCCCTGGGAGCTAGCTGCTGATTAGTGACTACATACATATGCCTCTTGTCATTGGCTCGATAGATGTGCTTAGCTAGCTCCCAGGAGTGCATTGCTCTTGTTTATTATATACAAAAGAGAGCAGCAATGCACCCCTGGGAGCTAGCTGCTGATTAGTGACTGCATACATATGCCTCTTGTCATTGGCTCGATAGATGTGCTTAGCTAGCTCCCAGGGG
Source organism: Bombina bombina (assembly GCF_027579735.1). Lineage (NCBI taxonomy): Eukaryota > Metazoa > Chordata > Amphibia > Anura > Bombinatoridae > Bombina > Bombina bombina. The sequence goes on along the minus strand of NC_069510.1, from coordinate 156,552,459 downwards.
TGCATTGCTCTTGTTTATTATATACAAAAGAGAGACGGTAAAGCCAAATTCAAACGTTGAGGATTCAGAGAGAACAGCAATTTTACTTTCCTGTCTACTTCTGTTATTAAATGTGCATAGTTTTGTTGGTATCCTTTGTTAAAAAGCATAATTAGTTAAAGGGACACAGAACCCATTTTTTTTTATTTTATGATAGAGCTGCAATTTTAAGCTACTTTCTAATTGACTCCTGTTATTACAAGCCGGCCCATCTTTGGTTCAGCACCTTAGTACAGCTTGCTTATTGGTGGCCAACTGTACCCACCAATCAGCAAGCGCTATCCAGGGTGCTGACCCAAAAATGGGCCCGGCTTGTGAGCTAAATATACCAAGAGAACGAAGGAAAATTGATAATAGGAGTAAATTAGAAAGTTGCTTAAAATTGCTGCTCTGTCTGAATCATGAAAGAAAAAATTTGGGTTCACTATCCCTTAAAGCTCAGGAGCACTTGGAGCTAGCTGCTGATTGGTGGCTGCGCATAAATGTGGCTTACCAAATGTGTTCAGATATTTCCCGGAAGCGCATTGCTGCTTCTTCAACAAAGGATACCAATAAAGCAATTAGATAATATAAGTAACATGGAAAGATGTTTTAAAACGGCATGCTCTATTTGAATTGGGAAAGTTAAATTTGGACTCCATTGTCCCTTTTTAAAGGGACATTATACACTAGATTTTTCTTTGCATAAATGTTTTGTAGATGATCTATTAATATAGCCTATATAGGTTTTTGTAAAATTATATTTCTTTCTAATGTCCACGGATCATCTAATTACTATTGGGAATATCACTCCTGCCCAGCAGGAGGCGGCAAATAGCACCACAGCAAAGCTGATAAATATCACCTCCCTTCCCTCCAACCCCAGTCATTCTCTTTGCCTACGTTAAGAGCAAAGAGGTGGTAAAGTTTAGGTGTCTGAAAGAAGATTCTTCAAGCAAGATTTTATTATTTTTCAGCAGTGCAAGTTTGTTCTGCTTTCTCCTGGGGTTTAGCCGTAGTTCATGTCAGTCTCTTCAGCAGAGCAGTGTTGGCTTTTAAGCAATTGGGAACTTCTGGGGTACAATCCTCACTGCGCCTCCCAAATAGTTATTGCTGCCCTAACCTGAAAGCCTGAGGGAGATCACTCCGTCTTTTTCCACAGATCCATGTGAGGAAGGATACCTAGTGAGCTGCCCTGCTGCCAGGCACAATACATAGAGGTAAGTGCTAAGTTTATTTTTCTAGGAAGCAGTACAGAAAAATTATTGGAACTTTAACAGTTTATCTGTTGGGACATTAGACTCAATTTTCCTAATGTTGGTCATAGGACAATGAGAGGCAGCTGGGCAGGCACTGGGGACGTGAGAGACTATAGAGCTAGTTCTTTTTATTTAGAAGTTACGGTGGTTTTTACATTCTGCAGATTTATTTTACTTTAAATGATGGCCTCCCGTAACCACCATAACTTCTAAATAAAAAGAACTAGCTATATAGGTTCTGGTGGTGATGCCCACGATGGGCGGGTATATGCTAGAAGTGGCAAAGTATTTACATGCTTTTTCCTCCTTATTCATTTCCGGAGGTTTCCATTCTAGTTGCGGTTCCGTTTTTTTGAGCTAATAGCGGTTCCGGATACAGTGCAGAGCAGTTCTGTTTGAGTCCGGATATTCTGTTACTGAAAAGGGAACAGTTCTTTTCTCCGGTGGTCTGCAGGACAGGTAGGCAGCTCAGCAGGCTGGCTGAGGTGTAGGGGCTGCCAGGGGTGTTATAAGAGGTTTTTTTGTGACACAATAAAAAAGTTACCGTTTAAAATTTAAAGGGGCAGTTCCGTTTTTGTGTGACATATATTTAGTGACAAATAAAAGTATTTTCTTTTCATTTGCTAATTTTTGGGTAAAGATGAACCAAGAGGCCCTGCAGAACGTGACTTGTGCTTTATGTTTTAATGCTAATGTGGTACCACCAATCCCTTTCTGTTCCTCATGTATTGAGAGAACATTGAATTACAGGGATAAGCATCTGAGCCAGCATTGTCTAAAGAGGATGCTGTTCAGGGGTCTCCTGCAAATGTTCAAGATATGCCGCAGCTTTCTCCTCAAATGTCCCAAATTTTAGCGTCCACACATGCAGTGCCCTGCTCTTCCTCACAAACTCTGGTTGGAGTTTCATTGCAAGACATTGCTACCCTTATGTCTTCTGCAGTAACTGGTGCATTGTCTGCCTTTCCCATGCTGCAGGGAAAGTGCAAGAGGAAATCTAAGGATTTAGGGAGTAAGGTTTCTGACACAGTCATGGCTGTTTCGAATGTTCCTTCCCAGAAGTCTGAGGAGGAAGGTACTTCGGTGGCATCTGAGGGTGAGATCTCAGATTCAGACAGTGTAACTCCTTCTTCTGATGCTGAAGTGGTATCATTTAGATTTAAGCTGGAACACCTTTGTTTGTTGCTTAAGGAGGTTTTTGCTACCTTGGATGACTTCGACACTACTGTCATGGTCAATCCTAAGAAGTCTAGTAAAAGTATTTTGATGTACCTTCCATGGAGGTTTTCTCGGTACCAGATCGGGCCACATAAATTATTGCTAGCTAATGGGAAAGACAGGGTATCCATTTTTCTCCATCCCCTATTTTTAAGAAGATGTTTCCTATTGCGGACTCCATCAAGGAGTCTTGGCAGACGGTCCCCAAGGTGGAAGGGGCAATTTCCACTTTGGCTAAGAGGACCACTATTACCATGGCATAGAGGATAGTTGTTCCTTTAAAGATCCTATGGATAAGAAGTTAGAGGGGTTGCTCAAAAATATGTATGTACATTAGGGTTTACAATGACAACTTGCATTGTGTATTGCTACCGTCACTAGTGTGGCGGTCACTAGTACGGCGGCATACTGGTTTGATGCGTTGTCTGATTCTATTCAGACAGACTCTGAAATCCAGGATAGGATCAAGGCCCTTAAGTTGGCCAATTCTTTTATTACGGATGCTTCCCTACAGGTTATTAAGCAGGAAGCAAAAATTTCTCGGTTTGCAGTACTGGCCCACACAGCCTTATGGTTGAAATCCTGGTGTGCGGATGTGTTGTCTAAGTCTAAACTTTTGGCGATTCCTTACAAGGGTAAGACCTTGTTTGGGCCGGGCTTGGCTGAAATTATTTCCGACATTACGGGAGGAAAGGGTCATTTCCTTCCTCAGGAGAAGAGGAATAAACAGAAGGGACGTCAGAGTAATTTTCGTTCCTTTCAAAACTTCAAGGGTAAGCCATCCTCTCCCTCTACAAAGAAGGATCAGTCCAAGCCTTCCTGGACGTCCAACCAGTCATGGAACAAGGGAAAGCAATCTAAGAAGCCCGCTACTGACTCAAAGTCAGCATGAAGGGTCTGCCCCCGATCTTGTGGGGGGCAGGCTTTCCTTCTTTGCTCAGGCTTGGGTTCGGTATGTTTAGGATCCCTGGGCGGTGGACATAGTGTCCCAGGGATACAAAGTAGAGTTTAAGACCTTTCCTCTCAGGGGCAGGTTTCTGCTCTCAAGATTATCTGTAGACCAGCTAAAGAGAGGCGTTCTTACACTGTGTTCGAGACCTTTCTGACCTGGGAGTGATAGTTCCTGTCCCAATGCAGGAACAGGGTCTGGGATTTTACTCCAATCTGTTCGTGGTTCCCAAAAAAGAGGGAACTTTCAGACCGATTCTAGACCTCAAAAGTTTAAACAAGTTCCTCAGAGTACTGTCCTTCAAGATGGAAACTATTCATTCCATTCTTCCCTTGGTTCAAGAGGGTCAATTCATGACAACAGTAGATTTAAAGGATGCGTACCTGCATGTTCCCATCCACAGGGATCATCACAAGTTTCTGAGGTTTGCATTTCTAGACAAACACTTCCAGTTTTTGGCTCTTCCATTCGGCCTTGCCACAGCTCCTAGAATTTTTTAAAAAGTCCTGGGATCTCTGTTGTTGGTGCTCCAGTTGCGGGGCATTGCAGTGGCGCCTTATCTGGATGACATTTCTCTTGTAAGGTGTATCCAGTCCACGGATCATCCATTACTTGTGGGATATTCTCCTTCCCAACAGGAAGTTGCAAGAGGATCACCCACAGCAGAGCTGCTATATAGCTCCTCCCCTAACTGCCATATCCAGTCATTCTCTTGCAACTCTCAACATAGCTGGAGGTAGTAAGAGGAAAGTGGTGTAATATAGTTAGTTTTTTCTTTAATCAAAAGTTTATTGTTTTTAAATGGTACCGGAGCTGTACTATTTTATCTCAGGCAGCATTTAGAAGAAGAATCTGCCTGCGTTTTTCTATGGTCTTAGCAGAAGTAACTAAGATCCACTGCTGTTCTCACATATGTCTGAGGAGTGAGGTAACTTCAGAGGGAGAATGGCGTGCAGGGTATCCTGCAATAAGGTATGTGCAGTTTTAAGTTTTTCTAGGGATGGAATTGCTAGAAAATGCTGCTTATACCGGATTAATGTAAGTTAAGCCTAAATACAGTGATTTAATAGCGACTAGTATCAGGCTTACTATCAGAGGTATATACTCTGATTAATGTGCAATATAAAACGTTTGCTGGCATGTTTAATCGTTTTTATATATGCTTTGGTGATAAAACTTATTGGGGCCTAGTTTTTTCCACATGGCTGGCTTGATTTTTGCCTAGAAACAGTTTCCTGAGGCTTGCCACTGTTGTAATATGAGTGGGAGGGGCCTATTTTAGCGCTTTTTTTGCGCAGTTAAAATTACAGACAGAGACATTCAGTTTCCCTCAGCAGTCCCCTGCATGTTATAGGACATCTCTGAAGGGCTCAAAAGGCTTCAAAAGTCGTGTATTGAGGAAGGTAAAGCCACAGTGGAGCTGTGGCAGTTATTGTGACTGTTTAAAAACATTTTTTTCGTTTTGTTAATCCGTTTTTTGTATTAAGGGGTTAATCATCCATTTGCAAGTGGGTGCAATGCTCTGCTAACTTGTTACATACACTGTAAAAATTTCGTTAGTTTAACTGCCTTTTTTCACTGTTATTTCAAATTTTGGCAAAATTTGTTTCTCTTAAAGGCACAGTAACGTTTTTTCTATTGCTTGTTTAACTTGATTTAAAGTGTTTTCCAAGCTTGCTAGTCTCATTGCTAGTCTATGTAAACATGTCTGACATAGAGGAAACTCCTTGTTCATTATGTTTAAAAGCCATGGTGGAACCCCATAGGAGAATGTGTACTAAATGTATTGATTTCACTTTAAACAATAAAGATCAGTTGTTGTTTTTAAAAGAGGGGGAAGTTATGCCTACTAACTCTCCCCACGTGTCGGACCCTTTGACTCCCGCTCAAGGGACTCACGCTAAAATGGCGCCAAGTACATCAAAGACGCCCATAGCGATTACTTTGCAGGACATGGCGGCAATCATGGATAATACCCTGTCAGCGGTATTAGTCAGACTGCCTGAATTCAGAGGAAAGCGCGATAGCTCTGGGGTTAGACGTAGTACAGAGCGCGCAGAGGCTTTAAGGCCCATGTCTGATACTGCGTCACAATATGCAGAAGCTGAGGAAGGAGAGCTTCAGTCTGTGGGTGACATCTCTGATTCGGGGAAACCTGATTCAGAAATTTCTACTTTTAAATTTAAGCTTGAGAACCTCCGTGTATTGCTTGGGGAGGTGTTAGCTGCTCTGAATGACTGTGACACAATTGCAGTGCCAGAGAAATTGTGTAGACTGGATAAATACTATGCAGTGCCGGTGTGTACTGATGTTTTTCCAATACCTAAAAGGTTTACAGAAATTATTAATAAGGAGTGGGATAGACCCGGTGTGCCGTTTTTCCCCCCCTCCGATTTTTAGAAAAATGTTTCCAATAGACGCCACCACACGGGACTTATGGCAGACGGTCCCTAAGGTGGAGGGAGCAGTTTCTACTTTAGCAAAGCGTACCACTATCCCTGTCGAGGACAGTTGTGCTTTTTCAGATCCAATGGATAAAAAATTAGGTTACCTTAAGAAAATGTTTATTCAACAAGGTTTTATCCTGCAGCCCCTTGCATGCATTGCGCCTGTCACTGCTGCTGCAGCGTTCTGGTTTGAGTCTCTGGAAGAGGCCTTTCAGACAGCTACTCCATTGACTGAAATACTTGACAAGCTTAGAACACTTAAGCTACCTAATTCTTTTGTTTCTGATGCCATTGTTCATTTGACTAAACTAACGGCTAAGAATTCTGGATTCGCCATCCAGGCGCGTAGGGCGCTATGGCTTAAATCTTGGTCAGCTGACGTGACTTCAAAGTCTAAATTTCTTAACATTCCCTTCAAGGGGCAGACCCTATTCGGGCCTGGTTTGAAGGAAATTATTGCTGACATTACTGGAGGTAAGGGTCATGCCCTTCCTCAGGACAGGGCCAAATCAAAGGCCAAACAGTCTAATTTTCGTGCCTTTCGAAACTTCAAGGCAGGTGCAGCATCAACTTCCTCTGCTACAAAACAAGAGGGAACTTTTGCTCAATCCAAGCCAGGCTGGAAACCTAACCAGTCCTGGAACAAGGGCAAGCAGGCCAGAAAGCCTGCTGCTGCCTTTAAGACAGCATGAAGGAACGGCCCCCTATTCGGTAATGGATCTAGTAGGGGGCAGACTTTCTCTCTTCGCCCAGGCGTGGGCAAGAGATGTTCAGGATCCCTGGGCGTTGGAGATCATATCTCAGGGATATCTTCTGGACTTCAAAGCTTCCCCCCCTCAAGGGAGATTTCACCTTTCGAGATTATCTGTAAACCAGATAAAGAAAGAGGCATTCTTACGCTGTGTGCAAGACCTCCTAATTATGGGAGTGATCTGTCCAGTTCCACAAACGGAACAGGGACAGGGTTTTTATTCAAATCTGTTTGTGGTTCCCAAAAAAAGAGGGAACCTTCAGACCCATTTTGGATCTAAAGATCTTAAACAAATTCCTCAGAGTTCCATCGTTCAAAATGGAAACTATTCGGACCATCCTACCTATGATCCAGGAGGGTCAATACATGACCACAGTGGATTTTAAGGATGCTTACCTTCACATACCGATTCACAAAGATCATCATCGGTTTTAAGGTTTGCCTTTCTGGACAGGCATTACCAATTTGTGGCTCTTCCCTTCGGGTTAGCTACAGCTCCAAGAATCTTTACAAAGGTTCTGGGATCGCTTCTGGCGGTTCTAAGACCGCAAGGTATATCAGTGGCCCCTTATCTGGACGACATCCTGATACAGGCGTCAAGCTTTCAGATTGCCAAGTCACATACGGACATAGTTCTGGCATTTCTCAGGTCACATGGGTGGAAGGTGAACAAGGAAAAGAGTTCTCTATCCCCACTCACAAGAGTCTCCTTCCTAGGGACTCTGATAGATTCTGTAGAAATGAAGATTTTTCCTGACAGAATCCAGGTTATCAAAGCTTCTAAAATCTTGCCGTGTTCTTCATTCTATTCCGCGCCCTTCGGTGGCTCAGTGCATGGAAGTAATCGGCTTAATGGTAGCGGCGATGGACATAGTGCCATTTGCGCGCCTACATCTCAGACCGCTGCAACTATGCATGCTCAGTCAGTGAAATGGGGATTACACAGATTTGTCCCCTCTGCTAAATCTGGATCAAGAGACCAGAGATTCTCTTCTCTGGTGGCTATCTCGAGTCCATCTGTCCAAAGGTATGACCTTTCGCAGGCCAGATTGGACAATTGTAACAGATGCCAGCCTTCTACGTTGGGGTGCAGTCTGGAATTCCCTGAAGGCTTAGGGATCGTAGACTCAGGAGGAGAAACTCCTCCCAATAAATATTCTGGAGTTAAGAGCAATATTCAATGCTCTTCTAGCTTGGCCTCAGTTAGCAACCCTGAGGTTCATCAGATTTCAGTCGGACAACATCACGACTGTGGCTTACATCAACCATCAAGGGGGAACCAGGAGTTCCCTAGCAATGCTGGAAGTCTCCAAGATAATTCGCTGGGCAGAGACTCACTCTTGCCACCTATCGGCAATCCATATCCCAGGTGTAGAGAACTGGGAGGTGGATTTTCTAAGTCGTCAGACTTTTCATCCAGGGGAGTGGGAACTCCATCCGGAGGTGTTTGCTCAATTGGTTCATCGTTGGGGCAAACCAGAACTGGATCTCATGGCGTCTCGCCAGAATGCCAAACTTCCTTGTTACGGATCCAGGTCCAGGGACCCAGAAGCGGCACTGATAGATGCTCTAGCAGCGCCTTGGTTCTTCAACCTGGCTTATGTGTTTCCACCGTTTCCTCTGCTCCCTCGACTGATTGCCAAAATCAAACAGGAGAGAGCATCGGTGATCTTGATAGCGCCTGCGTGGCCACGCAGGACCTGGTATGCAGACCTAGTGGACACGTCATCCTTTCCACCATGGACCCTGCCTCTGAGACAAGACCTTCTACTACAAGGTCCTTTCAATCATCCGAATCTAACTTCTCTGAGACTGACTGCATGGAGATTGAACGCTTGATTTTATCAAAGCGTGGCTTCTCTGAGTCAGTCATTGATACCCTAATACAGGCACGAAAGCCTGTTACCAGGAAAATCTACCATAAGATATGGCGTAAATACCTTTATTGGTGTGAATCCAAGAATTACTCATGGAGTAAGGTTAGGATTCCTAGGATATTGTCCTTTCTCCAAGAAGGTTTGGAAAAAGGATTATCAGCTAGTTCTTTAAAGGGACAGATTTCTGCTCTGTCTATTCTTTTGCACAAGTGTCTGGCTGAAGTTCCAGACGTTCAAGCTTTTTGTCAGGCTTTGGTTAGAATCAAGCCTGTGTTTAAACCTGTTGCTCCCCCATGGAGCTTAAACTTGGTTCTTAAAGTTCTTCAGGGGGTTCCGTTTGAACCTCTTCATTCCATAGATATCAAACTTTTATCTTGGAAAGTTCTTTTTTTGGTAGCTATTTCCTCGGCTCGTAGAGTTTCCGAGTTATCTGCCTTACAATGTGATTCTCCTTATCTGATCTTCCATGCAGATAAGGTAGTTCTGCGTACCAAACCTGGGTTTTTACCTAAGGTGGTATCTAATAAGAATATCAATCAGCAGATTGTTGTTCCATCATTGTGTCCTAATCCTTCTTCAAAAAAGGAACGTCTATTACACAATCTTGATGTGGTTCGTGCTTTAAAGTATTATTTACAAGCTACTAAAGATTTTCGTCAAACATCTACTTTGTTTGTTGTCTACTCTGGACAGAGGAGAGGCCAAAAGGCTTCGGCAACTTCTCTTTCTTTTTGGCTAAGGAGTTTAATACGCTTAGCTTATGAGACTGCTGGCCAGCAGCCTCCTGAAAGGATTACAGCTCATTCTACTAGAGCTGTGGCTTCCACCTGGGCCTTTAAAAATGAGGCTTCTGTTGAACAGATTTGCAAGGCGGCGACTTGGTCTTCGCTTCATACCTTTTCAAAATTTTACAAATTTGATACTTTTGCTTCTTCGGAGGCTATTTTTGGGAGAAAGGTTCTACAGGCAATGGTTCCTTCCATTTAAGCCTGCCTTGTCCCTCCCTTCATCCGTGTACTTTAGCTTTGGTATTGGTATCCCACAAGTAATGGATGATCCGTGGACTGGATACACCTTACAAGAGAAAACATAATTTATGCTTACCTGATAAATTTATTTCTCTTGTGGTGTATCCAGTCCACGGCCCGCCGTGTCCTTTTAAGGCAGGTCTAAATTTTAATTTAAACTGCAGTCACCACTGCACCCTATGGTTTCTTCTTTCTCGGCTTGTTTCGGTCGAATGACTGGATATGGCAGTAAGGGGAGGAGCTATATAGCAGCTCTGCTGTGGGTGATCCTCTTGCAACTTCCTGTTGGGAAGGAGAATATCCCACAAGTAATGGATGATCCGTGGACTGGATACACCACAAGAGAAATAAATTTATCAGGTAAGCATAAAACATAATTTATGTAAGAACTTACCTGATAAATTCATTTATTTCATATTAGCAAGAGTCCATGAGCTAGTGAGGTATGCATATACATTCCTACCAGGAGGGGCAAAGTTTCCCAAACCTTAAAATGCCTATAAATACACCCCTCACCACACCCACAATTCAGTTTAACGAATAGCCAAGAAGTGGGGTGATAAAAAAGGAGCGAAAGCATCAAAAAAATAAGGAATTGGAATAATTGTGCTTTATACAAAAAATCATAACCACCACAAAAAAGGGTGGGCCTCATGGACTCTTGCTAATATGAAAGAAATGAATTTATCAGGTAAGTTCTTACATAAATTATGTTTTCTTTCATGTAATTAGCAAGAGTCCATGAGCTAGTGACGTATGGGATAATAAATACCCAAGATGTGGAACTTCCACGAAAGAGTCACTAGAGAGGGAGGGATAAAATAAAGACAGCCAATTCCGCTGAAAAATTAATCCACTACCCAAATCAAAAAAGTTTCAATTTTTATAATGAAAAAAAACTGAAAATATAAGCAGAAGAATCAAACTGAAACAGCTGCCTGAAGTACCATTCTACCAAAACTGCTTCTAAAGAAGAGAAAACATCAAAATGGTAGAACATAGTAAAAGTATGCAAAGAAGACCAAGTTATTGCTTTGCAAATCTGATCAACCGAAGCTTCATTCTTAAAAAGCCCAGGAAGTATAAACTTACCTAGTAGAATGAGCCATAATCCTCCGAGGTGGGAATCCACCCGACTCCAAATAAGCATGATGAATCAAAAGTTTAAGCAAGATGCCAAATAAATGGCAGAAGCCTTTTGACCTTCCTAACACCAGAAAAGATAACAAATAGACTAGAAGACTATCTGAAATCTGAATAGCTTCAACATAAGATTTCAAAACTCTTACCATATCCAAAGAATGTAAGAATCTTACCAAAGAAGTCTTGGTAAAAGGCAATAATTCCTCCCTAATGTTGATAGAAATCACAACTTTAGGTAAAAATTGAAATGAGGATAGCAAAAACCACCTTATCCTGATGAAAAAATCAGAAAAAGGAGACTCACAAGAAAGAACAGATAATTAAAAATTGTTCTAGCTGAAGAGATGTCTAAAAAGAACAATACTTTCCATGAAAGTAAATAATGTCTAGAGAAAACATATGCTCAAATAGAAGAACCTGTAAAGCCTTTAGAACCAAATTAAAACTCCAAGGAGGAGAAATTGGCTTAATGACAGGTTTGATAAGAACCAAAGCCTGAACAAAATAATGAATAACAGGAAGGAACACTGCCTTACCCTGATGAAAAATCAGAAAAGGAGATCCACAAGAAAGAGCAGAAAACTCAGAAACTCTTCTAGCAGAAGAGATAACCAAAAGGAACAATACTTTCCAAGAAAGTAATTTTAATGTCCAGAGAACGCAAAGGTTCAAACGGAGGAGCCTGTAAAGCCCTCAGTACCAAATTGAGACTCCAAAGAGGAGATATTGACTTAATGACAGGCTTGATACAAACCAAAGCCTGCACAAAACAATGAATATCAGAATGAATAGCAATCTTTCTGTGGAAAAGAACAGAAAGAGTAGAGATTTGTCCTTTCAAAGAACTTGCAGACAAAACCAACCTGAAAAATTGTAAAATTCTAGGAATTCTAAAAGAATGCCAAAAAAATTTATGAGAAGAACACCAAGAAATGAAAGTCTTCCAAACTCGATAATAAATCTTTCTAGAGACAGATTTACAAACCTGTAACATAGTATTAATCACTGAGTCAGAGAAACCTCTATGACTAAGAATCAAACGTTCAATCTCCATATCTTCAAATTAAATGATTTGAGATCCTGATGGAAAAATGGTCTGGTCTTAACGGAAATGTCCAAGGTTGGCAACTGGCCGTCCGAATGAGATCCGCATACCAAAACCTGTGAGGCCATGCTGGAACCACCAGCAGTACAAACGAACGCTCCATTAGAATTTTGAAGAACTAGAGGCGGAAGATATAGACAGAATGATAATTCCAAGGAAGTGTCAAAGCATACGCTACTTCCGCCTGAGGATCCCCGGACCTGAAATAGGCCCCTGGGAAATTCCTTGTTAAGACGAGAGGCCAACATATCTATTTCTGGAAGCCCTCACATCTGAAAAATTGAAAAACATATCTGGGTAAAGACCATTCTCCCGGATGTAAAGCTTGATTAACAGAGATAATCCGCTTCCCAAACGTCTATACCTGGGAAAAAGGACCCCAGAATTTAGATAGGAGCTGGATTTAGCCCAAGCAAATATCCGAGATACTTTGTCACAGTCTAAAGACTGATAGTCACACCCTGATGATTGACATACACCACAGATGTGATAATGTCTGAAAAAAACAATAAACATCTCTTCTTCAAAAGAAACCAACTGAAGAACTCTGGGAATGCACGGAGTTCCAAAATATCAAATGGTAATCTCGCCTCCTGAGATTTCCAAAACCCCTTGTGCTGACAGAGAACCTCAGACAGCCTCCCAACCTAAAAGACTTGCATCTATAGAGATCATGGTCCAGGTTGAAAGAATCGAAGAGACCTGTAGAACTAAATGATGGTGATCTTAACCACCGAATCAAAGATAGATAAACATAGAATTCGAAGATTTAAAAAGTGAAATCCTAGAATCCCTGCACCATTATGCAGCATAAAAAACTGGAAAGGTTTTCTATGAAAATGAGCAAAGGAAAATGAATCCAATGCTGCAGCCATAAGACCTAAATTTCCATGCATATATAGCAACTGAAGGAAATAATAGAGACTGAAGGTACCGACAGACGGAACCCAATAAGAAAAAAATCACTTATCTGTTAGAGACAAAGACAGTGACACAATCTATCTGGAAACCTAAAAAAGGTGACCCTTGTGTGAGGAATCAAGAGCTTTTGATAAAAAGATCCTCTAACTATGTCTTGAAAAAACAAAATTGAATCCTATGAGATTCCGTAGTCTCAGAAAATAAAAATAATCTGAATGAAAACAGAAATGAAGATATGCATCTATTGTATCTAATGAAAACAAATAATGCTATCACTGACCAAAAAAAGTCAGAATAGACCATATAAATACCAATCTAAAAGATGGTACATTTATATAATAAGAAGATTTTCTATCTTTGGAACAATGAATAGTTTGAATAAAACCCCAAAACCCAGATCCTAAAAATGGAACTGGAATAAATACCCCAGAAGATTCCAGATCTGAGCAGCGCTTGATCCTCAACAGGTGATCAACCGCACTTCAACATTACCCAAAATATATGGGACTGAAGACACCTTAAGGAAAGTGTTAGCCTTACTGGAATAGCTGGAATATAATAGAGAGAAAAAGACTTCTCACAGACGGTTTTACTTCAAATTTTATTTGTACCCAAAATCTAAGAATTTTGGACCAAATAGAACCAAAAAAACTTCTAAATAAAAACATGTTACTTGGGTAAGAATTTAGAATTTTGTTCTTTAGTAAGAACAACCAAACTAAAATAAGCTTAAAGTTTTAGTCTAAGAACTTAATCTTGAAGCCCAGAGTAACAGTTAAGAATTGAATCCAATATGAATCAAATAATTGATTATCTTGGAAAAAAAGAAATAAGGATTTTTTAGAAATCACAAAATTTCTTCTAGCTAAAAACAGCTAAAGACATAGATTAAACCTGATTTGTGAAAATATTCAATAAAAATGAAGAAACAAATAAAATTATTAGCATGTTAATCCAGTTAAGGGACCAGAACACACCGGACTTGCATAAACAAAAATGCAAGACAACAAGACAAATGCAACAGCACCCAGTCTGAACCTCAAATGAGCAGTAGACTTTGTCCCTTAACAATGCTAAATAATACATAATCTGATACTTGATCTTTAAAGTAAACAGAAAAAATGGAGCAAAAGCAACATCATCCAAATAAATTACAGGTCCAAGAAAAGTACCTGAAAAAAAATAAAAAAAATTCCTTAAATAGGATACAACCATTTAAAAAGAAAATAAATACTATTTTGCTATAGAAACAATAGCATAAGTTAGCAGGAGTAGAGATAGCCCCATTAAATTGGAGAACCCTCAAAATTGAATTTAACTGCCGGCAAAGAATATAATTTAAAACCTTTGAAGAAAATTGTCAGCCTATTCCATTCCCTAGTATGAAAGAATGGAAAAAAACCTCTGAAGACACAGAAGATAAAATAAGCAGAAATAAAATGTTAGCTAGTTTTGAAAAAGAACTAGTTACCTCAATATCCAAAATAATCAACACCTTTTCAACAAAAAACAAATGTACTCTAATAAAAAATAAAAAAGTAGATTTGTTAGTGTCAATATCTGATGAAGAAAAGTTCTGAAAGAGAAAAAACATCATCAGAGAAGGATAAATCATTATGTTGTTGGTCATTTGAAACTTCATAAAAAAGAAGTTTGAAAAAGACCTAAAAATTTTTTAATAGAAGGCGCAAAGTCAGACAAAGCCTTAACCTAGAATCAGAAAAATATTCTTATAAATTTTCTAAGTATATCTTGTACATGAGATGTAAAAAGAAAAGCAATACATAAAGCATAAATACTAATGGATTCTGCATGTAAAAGTTTATCATGATAACTTATTACAAACCATAGCTAAAGATAAACATTCATAACATTTAAAATAAATGAACTTAGCTTTGGTAGGACTTCTTAGTCAACAGGAATCCCTCAGTATGTTCTGATCCAGGAATAATTTATGGAAAATCTTGCAATATGTAATAGAAAAAAACAACATATAAAGCAAAATTATCAAATTCCTTAAATGACAGTTTCAGGAATGGGGAAAAATGCAAAACAAACAAGCCTCTAGCAACCAGAAGCAACAAAAAAGTGAGACTTAAATAATGTGAAAAAAGTGGCGCCAAGTATGACGCCCACATTTTTTGGCGCCAAGTATGACGCCCACATCTTTTGGCGCCAAGTATGACGCCCACACTTTTTGGCGCAAAAAAACGTCTGTAACACACATGCGTCAAAAATGACGCAACCACGTGTAAACTTCCGGCGTCAACTATGGCACCGGAAATGACAAAATAAAAAAAAAAAATTTGCGCCAAAAAAGTTCGCGCCAAGAATGACGCAATAAATTGAAGCATTTTCTGCCCCCGCGTGCCTAACAGCCCGCAAGGAAAAAAGTCAATTAGAAAATTTCTTAAGGTAAGAAAAAATATTTTATTCATATGCATTTTCCCAAATAATAAAACTGACAGTCTGAAAGAAGGAATACTGATTATCCTGAATCATGGCAAATATAAGTTTAAAGACATATATTTAGAACTTTATGTATAAAGTGCCCAACCATAGCTTAGAGTGTCACAAAAAATAAGACTTACTTACCCCAGGACACTCATCTACATATAGCAGATAGCCAAACCAGTACTGAAACGAGAATCAGTAGAGGAAATGGTATATAAGAGTATATCGTTGATCTGAAAAGGGAGGTAAGAGATGAATCTCTACGACCGATAACAGAGAACCTATGAAATTGATCCCGTAGAAGGAGACCATTTAATTCAAATAGGCAATACTCTCTTCACATCCCTCTGACATTCACTGCACTCTGAGAGGAAAACCGGGCTCCAGCCTGCTGTGAAGCGCATATCAACGTAGAATCTAGTACAAACTTACTTCACCACCTCCACGGGAGGCAAAGTTTGTAAAACTGAATTGTGGGTGTGGTGAGGGGTGTATTTATAGGCATTTTAAGGTTTGGGAAACTTTGCCCCTCCTGGTAGGAATGTATATCCATACGTCACTAGCTCATGGACTCTTGCTAATTACATGAAAGAAATTATGTTTCTTGTTCAGGTGCCATCCTTTTAACAAGCGAGCTCCCACACGAAGATGTTGTTATCCTTTCTACGCTATCATGGATGGAAGGTGAATTTCGGAAAGTGTTCCTTAATTTCAGCTACAAGGGTAGTGTTATTGGGAACCATAATAGATTCCCTATCGATGAAAATATTTCTGACAGAGGTCAGACAATCAAAGATCTTCGACTCTTGTCAGGCGCTTCAGTCCTCTCCTCGGCCGTCAGTGGCTCAATGTATGGAGGTAATCGGCCTGATGGTAGCTGCCACAGACATCATTCCGTTTGCCCGTTTCCACCTCAGGCCTCTGCAGTTATGCATGCTCAGACAATGGAACGGGGATTATGCGGATCTGTCTCTGCGATTACATCTGGATCAGGCGACAAGAGATTCTCTTCTTTGGTGGTTGTCTCACGAACATCTCTCACATTGAACTTGCTTCCGCAGACCCACCTGGATGATTGTGACAATGGATGCCAGCCTGTTGGGATGGGGAGCAGTCTGGGGCTCTCTAAAGGCTCAGGGGACATGGACTCAGGCAGAGTCTGTTCTCCCCATAAACATTCTAGAGCCGAGGGCAATCTTCAATGCTCTTCTAGCCTGGCCTCAGATAGCCTCAGCCCGGTTTATCAGGTTCCAGTCGGACAACATAAATTCAGTGGCTTACATCAACCATCAGGGAGGAACTCTGAGTTCCTTGGCCATGATAGAGGTAGCCAAGATTATTCAGTGAGCAGAGACCCACAACTGCTGTCTGTCCACGATCCACATTCCAGGAGTGAACAATTGGGAAGCGGATTTTCTGAACTGACAGACCTTTCACCCGGGGGAGTGGGAAGTGTTTTCCAGCTTGATTCTCAAATTGGGACAGCCGGAACTGGATCTCATGGCATCTCGTCAGAATGCCAAGCTCCCGAGATACGGGTCGAGGTCGAGGGATCCTCTGGCGGTCCCTTGGAATTTCAGTCTAGCATACCTATTTCCTCAGTTTGCTCTCCTTCCTCGGGTCATTGCTTGTATCAAACAGGAGAGGGCGCCTGTGATCCTCATTGCACCGGCATGGCCTCGCAGAATCTGGTATGCACCTAGTGGAGATGTCATATCTTCCACCTTGGAGACTTCCATTGAGGACGGACCTTCTACTTCAAAGGCCCTTCCTTCACCCAAATCTAGTTTCTCTGAAGCTGACTGCTTGGAGATTGAATGCTTAATTTTATCTAAGCGTGGCTTTTCTGAGTCGGTCATTGAGACCATGATTCAAGCTTTGTAAGCCTGTGACTAGAAAGATTTACCATAAGATATGGGGTAAATATTTGCATTGGTGTGAATCCAGAGGCTACTCTTGGAGTAGAGTTCGGATTCCTAGAATTTTGTCCTTTCACCAGGAAGTTTTTTTTTTGTTGAAATTTCTTCTGGCCGCAGAGTCTCAGAACTCTTGGCGTTGCAGTGTGACTCCCCTTAGCTTATTTTTCATTCTGATAAGGTAGTTCTGCGTACTAAGTTAGGGTTCCTTCATAAGGTGGTTTCATATAGGAACATTAATCAAGAAATTGTTGTTTCTTTGGGAAACGTAAGGGGCAGAAAGCTACAGCTACTTCTCTTTCTTTGTGGCTGAAGAGTATAATTAGCTTAGCCTATGAAACTGCTGGACAGCAGCCTCCTGAGAGAGTCACGGCTCATTCTACAAGGGCTGATTCCTCTTCCTGGGCATTCAAAAATGAAGCTTCTGTGGAACAGATTTGCAAGGCTACAACTTGGTCCTCTCTACACACTTTTACCAAATTCTATAAATTTGACACTGAGGCCGCTTTTGGGAGAAAGGTTCTTCAAGCAGTGGTGCCTTCCATTTAGGTTCCCTGTCTTGTCCCTCCCTTATCATCTGTGTCCTCTAGCTTGGGTATTGATTCCCAACAGTAATTAGATGATCCGTGGACTCATTGTGTCATTAGAAAGAAAACAAAATTTATGCTTACCTGATGAATTTCTTTCTTTCTCGACACGGTGAGTCCACGGCCCTGTTTTTTTAAGACAGGTTTTTGTCGTATTATAAATCTCAGGCACCTCTACACCTTGTTACTTCCTTTCTCTCCTTTGCTTCGGTCGAATGACTGGAGTTGGAGGGAAGGGAGGTAATATTTAACCGCTTTGCTGTGGTGCTCTTCGCCGCCTCCTGCTGGGCAGGAGGTGAATATCCCAATAGTAATTAGATTATCCGTGGACTCACTGTGTCAAGAAATAAATACATTTATCAGGTAAGCATAAATTTTGTTTTTTTGCTTATTTTTAAATTACATTGTGCTGATTTTCAGACTCCTAACCAAGCTGATGTCTACCTACTCCTGCTTGCTTCTGTTTGTGTAAAGGGTCTTTTTATTTTATTTGCAGAGGAGGGGGGAGTATCTGCTCTTTTTGCTGTCCCGCCCCTTTCACTGGGTGTCCCAGCCTAACCTCACCAACAGTGTTAAACTGGGAGTTTCTAAGTAAGTATTTAAATGGTTTTATACTGTATTTTTATATCAGTATCTGTGCATATTATTCTTTAGAGTAGTGTCTGTCACATGCAGTTATGACAATTGGTGTATTCTGTGCAGTACAATATTTTTGCATGCTTCTCGCCCACTGTAATTTCCACTCTCCCTGAGACAGGCAAGAGTGCATACTGACCCCACAACATGCCACACAGTGATTTGCTTGATTAGTGCAGGAAGTAGTTTATTTTCTCCCCCTAATTGGCTTAAGCAATAGAGAGAAATGACACAATGACAGTTTTACTATTTGCAATTCAGTGAGTTAATGAATACTATGCTCATTATACAGTCCCTGTAATGTTCCTTTATACCATTACAAAATAGAGACAAGGCACATTTTAGCATCCGCTGTGACTTTTCACCTTTTAGTTAAATTAAAAAAGGAAATGAAATCTATGAGAAGTACATTTTGCACCGAAGCATAATACTGTTTTACACAAGGTTTTCAGTCGTTTCCATCTGTGCCTGCTTGTCACATTGTTAGGCCTCTTTGCTTTTCATTGAAACCTTTGAATTTGAGACTTTCCCATTGGTTGACACGACTCACCTTGTGGTATAGCGCACCTTCTGTTTGTATAGCATTGAGCTGCGGTCGGTGATGCTTAAAGGGACAGTCAACTGCAAAAATGTTATTGTTTAAAAAGATAGTCTATTTATTACCCATTCCCCAGTTTTGCAAAACTAGTTATATTAATATACTTTTCTTCTACTAGATACGACGAGTCCACGGATTCATCCTTACTTGTGGGATATTATCCTCCTGCTAACAGGAAGTGGCAAAGAGCACCACAGCAGAGCTGTCTATATAGCTCCTCCCTTGACTCCACCCCTTAGTCATTCTCTTTGCCTATTCTAAGTAATAGGAAGAGGTAAAGTGAAAGAGGTGTTAATATAATAGTCTTTATTTTCTTCAAGCAAGACTTTTTTTTATTTTAAATGGTACCGGTGTGTACTATTTTTCCTACTTGTACATAGAAGGGGTATTACTGGAGCCTGTTTATTATCGGCTTGACACTGGTAAAATAATGTTTTGTTGGCAAAACGATTTTTATTAGGGGCAACTTAACGTTTTTATTTGCAAACGTTTTTATGGCTGATGGCACTGGGGGGTTTCACATGGCTTACATATATTAGATGGGTAATATGAAAGACCCACATGGCTAGTGTTCTAGACCGCTTTACAGCGGTTTTTACTAGGCAGGGAGACATCGATGTAGATGGGCGGGGCCTATTTTTGCGCCTCAGATGCGCAGTTGAAATGCTTATGAAGGCAGCAAGCTCCAGCTACGGTGGGCCTAAGTTGAGGATTTAGCCTAAATGAAGGAGAGTGTGTGAATTACAGACCCCTGAGGGCAGGTAGGCGCCACAACAGAGCTGTGGCGAGGTGCAGGGGGTTGCTATATTATTTTTCATAAACGTTTTTGAGTAACGTTTTTTTCCATAAAGGGTTAAGTCTACCTTACTTGTGGTGCAATCTTAACTGGCAAGATAAAACACATATATGCTAAAATTCTGATATTTATTACATTTTAAGGCAGTTTTGGAAAAATTGTACGCTTTTTTTACTCATAAAGGCGCAGTGCCGTTTTTTCAGATTGTTTTTTTTTCACTAAATAAAGTGTTTTCAAGACTGTATAAGCAGGGATAGAGGCGCCAATGGTGCAGGTAAATGGTGGTACAGATAGCAGTAATAGCCCAGTATACACAGGGTACTCACATTTATGGAAGGCACTCACTTGTACCTATAGAGACGGGCTGGATTTTAGCAGCAATCCAGCTAGCTGGTCCAGGGTGAGCTGGCTGGTTCGTGGGTGTTAGAGTGCAGATACTCTAAAGTAGCATAGCAAGGCAGTACCATATATAACACTGCGAGTGGATTTATATAAAAAATGAATTTATTTAAAATGTATAAAAAAGTTTGCCACTCATAACAGTGTTTAAAGAAATAAATGGTACATCAGGAATACATGCGACGCGTTTCTCAGTTAAAAACTGTTTCCTCAGGCATGTTTTTACACAAATATTTACTCCTTATATAGGGCTATGCTACTAAACAACACCCACACCCCGCCCCCCACAATTGGCATGACACAAACCAATCAGTGTCCCTCATTCAAAATGTTGCCGCCCCTGGGTTAATAAGATCACATAAATACTTAGATGGGAGTGTATTTACTTATAATATATATAGATGCCCTTACTGCTTCTTAAATTTTGTGTATATGTATGTAAATATTTCGTAATGACATAGTGTTTTTGCGGCCAAAATTTGATGGTAACGAGTATTCGACAATTCTATGTTCTGATTGGATGTCCCAGCCGTCAATCATCAAGATAAAACACATATATGCTAAAATTCTGATATTTATTACATTTTAAGGCAGTTTTGGAAAAATTGTACGCTTTTTTTACTCATAAAGGCGCAGTGCCGTTTTTTCAGATTGTTTTTTTTCCACTAAATAAAGTGTTTTCAAGACTGTGGTTATTACTAGCCTGTTTAACATGTCTGACATTGAGGAAAGTCAATGCTCTATGTGTTTAGAAGCCATTGTGGAACCCCCACTTAAAATGTGTCCCTCCATGTACTGAAAGGGCCTTACATTGCAAAGAACATATTTTAGGTGATAAAAGTATGTCTCAGGATGATTCTCAGTCTGAAGAGAATCAGGTTATGCCATCCAATTCTCCCCAAGTGTCACAACCTTTAACGCCCACTCAAGCGACGCCAAGTACTTCTAGTGCGTCTAATTCTTTTACCCTGCAAAATATGGCTGCAGTTATGTGTACTACCCTTACAGAGGTACTATCTAAACTGCCAGGTTTACAGGGTAAGGGCAGTAGGTCTGGTATTAGAGTAAATGCTGAGCCCTCTGATACTTTATTGGCCATCTCCGATGTACCCTCACAGTGTTCTGAGTTGGGGGTAGGGGAATTGCTGTCTGAGGGAGAACTTTCAGACTCAGGAAATGTGTTCCCTCAAACAGACTCGGACGTGAAGGCCTTTAAATTTAAGCTTGAACACCTCCACCTGTTACTCCGGGAGGTTTTAGCGACTCTGGATGATTGTGACCCTGTTGTAATACCACCAGAGAAATTGTGTATAATGGATAAATATCTAGAGGTCCCTACTTACACTAATGTTTTTCCAGTCCCTAAAAGGATTTCGGACATTGTTACTAAGGAATGGGATAGACCAGGCTTTCCGTTCTTTCCCCCTCCTACTTTTAAGAAAATGTTTCCCATATCTGACACCATTCGGGATTCCTGGCAGACGGTCCCTAAGGGGGAGGGAGCTATTTCTATTCTGGCTAAGCGTACAACTATACCTATTGAGGAAAGTTGTGCTTTCAAAGATCCTATGGATAAAAATTAGAGGGTCTTTTAAAGAAATTTTTTATTCATCATGGTTTTTTTCTACAACCTATAGCGTGCATTGTTCCAGTTACTACTGCAGCAGCTTTTTGGTTTGTGGCTCTAGAGGGGTCTCTTAAGGTTAAGACCCCATTAGATGATATTTTGAATAGAATTAAGGTTCTCAAGCTAGCTAATTCTTTTATTAACAATGCCGCTTTTCAAATGGCTAAATTAGCGGCAAAAAATGCAGGCTTTGCCATTCTAGCGCATAGAGTGTTATGGCTTAAGTCTTGGTCTGCTGATGTGTCATCAAAATCTAAACTTTTAGCTATTCCTTTTAAAGGTAAGACCCTATTCGGGCCTGAACTAAAGGAAATCATTTCCGACATTACTGGAGGTAAAGGTCATGAGCCCTACCTCAGGACAAGACTGTTAAAATGAGGGCTAAACAAAATAATTTTCGTTCCTTTCGAAACTTTAATGGTGGACCCTCTACTTCCTCCTCCGCCACAAAGCAGGAGGGGAATTTTGCACAATCCAAGTCAGTCTGGAGACCTAACCAGACCTGGAATAAAGGTAAACAGGCCAAGAAGCCCGCTGCTGCTACCAAGACAGCATGAAGGGGCAGCCCCCGATCTGGGACCGGATCTAGTAGGGGGCAGACTTTCTCTTTTTGCTCAGGCTTGGGCAAGGGATGTTCAGGATCCCTAGGCATTAGAAATCGTGACCCAGGGGTATCGACTAGAATTCAAGGATTTTCTCCCAAGAAGGAGATTTCATCTTTCACGTTTGTCTGTAGACCAGACAAAAAGAGAGGCGTTCTTACGCTGTGTAGAAGACCTATATACCATGGGTGTCATCTGCCCAGTTCCAAAACTGGAACAGGGGCAGGGGTTTTACTCAAATCTGTTCGTGGTTCCCCAAAAAAAAGGAAACCTTTTAGACCGATTTTAGATCTCAAATGCCTAAACAAATTTCAAGATGGAGACCATACGAACAATTTTACCAATGATCCAGGAGGGTCAATATATGACCACAGTTGATTTGAAGGATGCGTATCTTCACATTCCTATCCACAAAGATCATCACCAGTTTCTCAGGTTCGCCTTCCTGGACAAACACTACCAGTTTGTGGCCCTCCCTTTCGGGTTGGCCACAGCTCCCAGAATCTTCACAAAGGTGCTAGGGACCCTTCTGGCGGTTCTAAGGCCGCGGGGCATAGCAGTGGCGCCCTATCTGGACGATATTTTGATTGAGGCATCAACTTACCATCTTGCCAAATCTCACACGGACATTGTGTTGGCTTTTCTAAGAACTCACGGGTGGAAGGTGAACATACAAAAGAGTTCACTAGTTCCAATGACAAGAGTTCCATTCCTAGGAACTCTGATAGACTCGGTGGACATGATTTTTTTTTTGATGCAGGTCAGAAAGTCAAACATTCTAACTTCTTGCCGAGCACTTCATTCCATTCCTCGGCCATCAGTGGCGCAGTGTATGGAGGTCATTGGGTTAATGGTGGCGGCAATGGACATTGTTCCGTTTGCTTGCTTACATCTCAGACCACTGCAGCTGTGCATGCTCAGATAGTGAAATGGGGATTATGCAGATTTATCTCCTCGGATAAATCGGGATCTAGAGACCAGAGACTCTCTTCTTTGGTGGTTGTCACAGGATCATCTGTCCCAGGGAATGTGCTTCCGCAGGCCAGCATGGGTCATAGTGATGACGGACGCCAGCCTCTTGGGCTGGGGTGCAGTCTGGAATTCCCTGAAGGCTGAGGGTGTTTGGACTCAGGAGGAGTCCCTACTACCAATAAATATTCTGGAACTGAGAGCAATATTCAACGCGCTCCAAGCGTGGCCTCAGTTGGCTTTGGCCAAATTCATAAGATTCCAGTCGGACAATATCACGACTGTAGCATATATCAATCATCAAGGGGGAACAAAGAGTTATCTAGCGATGACAGCAGTTTCCAAGATAATTCGATGGGCAGAGACTCACTCTTGCCATCTATCAGCAATCTATATCCCAGGAGTAGAGTACTGGGAAGCGGATTTTCTAAGTCGTCAGACTTTTCATTCGGGGGAGTGGGAGCTCCATCCGGAGGTGTTTGCGGCATTGATCCGTCAATGGGGCACACCGGAATTGGGTCGGATGGCATCTCGTCAGAGTGCCAAACTCTGGCTTATGTGTTTCCTCCTTTTCCTCTCCTACCTCGTCTGATTGCCAGAATCTAACAGGAGAGGGCTTCGGTAATCCTGATAGCGCCTGCGTGGCCACGCAGGACTTGGTATGCAGATCTAGTGGAAATGTCATCTCTGCCACCATGGAAACTGCCACTGAGACAGGACCTTCTAATCCAAGGTCCATTCCAACATCCAAATCTAACTTCTCTGCAGCTGACTGCCTGGAGATTGAACGCTTGATTTTATCTAAGCGTGGATTCTCGGAGCCGGTCATTGATACCTTGATTCAGGCTCGCAAGCGTGTCACTAGGAAAATTTAGCATAAGATATGGCGTAAATATCTTTATTGGTGCGAATCCAAGGGCTACTCATGGAGTAGGGTTAGGATTCCTAGGATTTTGTCCTTTCTCCAAGATGGATTGGAGAAGGGATTATCAGCTAGTTCCTTAAAGGGACAAATTTCTGCTTTATCAATTTTACTACACAGACGTCTGGCGGATGTCCCAGACGTTCAGTCTTTTTGTCAGGCTTTAGTCAGAATCAAGCCTGTGTTTAAACCTGTTGCTCCGCCATGGAGTTTGAATTTAGTTCTCAATGTTCTTCAAGGGGTTCCGTTTGAACCCATGCATTCCATAGATATTAAGCTTTTATCTTGGAAAGTTTTGTTTTTAGTTGCTATCTCTTCTGCTCGAAGAGTTTCTGAGCTTTCTGCGTTACAATGTGATTCGCCTTATCTTATATTCCATTCTGATAAGGTGGTTTTGCGTACTAAACCGGGATTCCTTCCTAAGGTTGTTTCAAATAAGAATATTAATCAGGAAATTGTTGTTCCTTCCTTGTGTCCTAATCCTTCTAAGAAGGAGCGTCTGTTACATAACTTGGACGTGGTTCGTGCCTTGAAGTTTTACTTACAAGCGACCAAGGATTTCCGTCAAACATCTTCTCTATTTGTTGTCTTTCTGGAAAGCGTAGGGGTCAAAAAGCTACAGCTACCTCTCTTTCTTTTTGGCTGAAAAGCATCATCCGTTTGGCATACAAGACTGCTGGACTGCAGCCGACTGAAAAGGTTACGGCTCATTCTACTAGAGCAGTGGCTTCCACATGGGCTTTTAAAAATGTTGCTTCTGTTGAACAGATTTGTAAGGCTGCGACTTGGTCCTCCATACCTTTTCCAAATTTTACAAATTTGATACTTTTGCTTCTTCTGAGGCTATTTTTGGGATAAAAGTTCTTCAAGCAGTGGTGCCTTCTGTTTAGGTATCTGTCTTGTCCCTCCCGTTCATCCGTATCCTGTAGCTTTGGTATTGTATCCCACAAGTAAAGGATGAATCCGTGGACTCGTCGTATCTAGTAGAAGAAAAGGAAATTTATGCTTACCTGATAAATTGATTTCTTCTACGATACCACAAGTCCACGGCCCTCCCTGTCTTTTTAGGCAGATTATATTTTTGTTTTCAAACTTCCGTCACCTCTGCACCTTTTTTAGTTTCTCCTTTTTCTTCCTATACCTTCGGTCGAATGACTGGGGGGTGGAGTCAAGGGAGGAGCTATATAGACAGCTCTGCTGTGGTGCTCTTTGCCACTTCCTGTTAGCAGGAGGATAATATCCCACAAGTAAGGATGAATCCGTGGACTCGTCGTATCGTAGAAGAAATCAATTTATCAGGTAAGCATAAATTTCCTTTTTACTGCTGTGATTACCTTGTAGCTAAGTCTTTGCAGACTGCTCCTTATCTCAGTTATATTAATATACTTTTTACCTCTGTGATTACCTTGTATCTAAGCCCCTGCAGACTGCTCCTTATCAGTTATATTAATATACTTTTTACCTCTGTGATTACCTTGTATCTAAGCCTCTGCAGACTGCTCCTTATGTCAGTTATATTAATATACTTTTTACCTCTGTGATTACCCTGTATCTAAGCCTCTGCAGACTGCTCCTTATCTCAGTCATATTAATATACTTTTTACCTCTGTGATTACCCTGTATCTAAGCCTCTGCAGAATACCCCTTATCTCAGTTATATTAATATACTTTTTACCTCTGTGATTACCTTGTATCTAAACCTCTGCAGACTGCCCCTTATCTCAGTTATATTAATATACTTTTTACCTCTGTGATTACCTTGTATCTAAGCCTCTGCAGACTGCTCCTTATCTCAGTTATATTAATATACTTTTTACCTCTGTGATTACCTTGTATCTAAGCCCCTGCAGACTGCTCCTTATCTGTTATATTAATATACTTTTTACCTCTGTGATTACCCTGTATCTAAGCCTCTGCAGACTACTCCTTATCTCAGTTATATTAATATACTTTTTACCTCTGTGATTACCCTGTATCTAAGCCTCTGCAGACTGCTCCTTATCTCAGTTATATTAATATACTTTTTACCTCTGTGATTACCCTGTATCTAAGCCTCTGCAGACTGCCCCTTATCTCAGTTATATTAATATACTTTTTATCTCTGTGATTACCTTGTATCTAAGCCTCTGCAGACTGCTCCTTATCTCAGTTATATTAATATACTTTTTACCTCTGTGATTACCTTGTATCTAAGCCTCTGCAGACTGCTCCTTATCTCAGTTATATTAATATACTTTTTACCTCTGTGATTACCTTGTATCTAAGCCTCTGCAGACTGCTCCTTATCTCAGTTATATTAATATACCTTTTACCTCTGTGATTACCCTGTATCTAAGCCTCTGCAGACTGCTCCTTATCTCAGTTATATTAATATACTTTTTACCTCTGTGATTACCTTGTATCTAAGCCCCTGCAGACTGCTCCTTATCTCAGTTATATTAATATACTTTTTACCTCTGTGATTACCTTGTATCTAAGCCTCTGCAGACTGTCCCTTATCTCAGTTATATTAATATACTTTTTACCTCTGTGATTACCCTGTATCTAAGCCTCTGCAGACTGCTCCTTATCTCAGTTATATTAATATACTTTTTACCTCTGTGATTACCCTGTATCTAAGCCTCTGCAGACTGCCCCTTATCTCAGTTATATTAATATACTTTTTATCTCTGTGATTACCTTGTATCTAAGCCTCTGCAGACTGCTCCTTATCTCAGTTATATTAATATACTTTTTACCTCTGTGATTACCTTGTATCTAAGCCTCTGCAGACTGCTCCTTATCTCAGTTATATTAATATACTTTTTACCTCTGTGATTACCTTGTATCTAAGCCTCTGCTGACTGCTCCTTATCTCAGTTATATTAATATACCTTTTACCTCTGTGATTACCCTGTATCTAAGCCTCTGCAGACTGCTCCTTATCTCAGTTATATTAATATACTTTTTACCTCTGTGATTACCTTGTATCTAAGCCCCTGCAGACTGCTCCTTATCTCAGTTATATTAATATACTTTTTACCTCTGTGATTACCTTGTATCTAAGCCCCTGCAGACTGCCCCCTATCTCAGTTATATTAATATACTTTTTACCTCTGTGATTACCTTGTATCTAAGCCTTCAGACTGCTCCTTATCTCAGTTATATTAATATACTTGTTACCTCTGTGATTACCTTGTATCTAAGCCACTGCAGACTGCTCCTTATCTGTTATATTAATATACTTTTTACCTCTGTGATTACCCTGTATCTAAGCCTGTGCAGACTGCTCCTTATCTCAGTTATATTAATATACTTTTTACCTCTGTGATTACCTTGTATCTAAGCCCCTGCAGACTTCCCCCTTATCTCAGTTATATTAATATACTTTTTACCTCTGTGATTACCCTGTATCTAAGCATCTGCAGACTGTTCCTTATCTCAGTTATATTAATATACGTTTTACCTCTGTGATTACCCTGTATCTAAGCCTCTGCAGACTGCTCCTTAGCTCAGTTATATTAATATACTTTTTAGCTCTGTGATTACCTTGTATCTAAGCCTCTGCAGACTGCCCCCTATCTCAGTTATATTAATATACTTGTTCACCTCTGTGATTACCTTGTATCTAAGCCTCTGCAGACTGCCCCTTATCTCAGTTATATTAATATACTTTTTACCTCTGTGATTACCTTGTATCTAAGCCTCTGCAGACTGCTCCCTTATCTCAGTTATATTAATATACTTTTTAACCTCTGTGATTACCTTGTATCTAAGCCTCTGTAGACTGTTCCTTATCTCAGTTATATTAATATACGTTTTACCTCTGTGATTACCTTGTATCAAAGCCTCTGTAGACTGCTCCTTATCTCAGTTATATTAATATACTTTTTACCTCTGTTATTACCTTGTATCTAAGCCTCTGCAGACTGCTCCTTATCTCAGTTATATTAATATACTTTTTACCTCTGTGATTACCCTGTATCTAAGCCTCTGCAGACTGCTCCTTATCTCAGTTATATTAATATACTTTTTACCTCTGTGATTACCCTGTATCTAAGCCCCTGCAGACTGCCCCTTATCTGTTATATTAATATACTTTTTACCTCTGTGATTACCTTGTACCTAAGCCTCTGCAGACTGCTCCTTATCAGTTATATTAATATACTTTTTACCTCTGTGATTACCTTGTATCTAAGCCTCTGTAGACTGCTCCTTATCTCAGTTATATTAATATACGTTTTACCTCTGTGATTACCCTGTATCTAAGCCTCTGCAGACTGCTCCTTATCTCAGTTATATTAATATACTTTTTACCTCTGCGATTACCTTGTATCTAAGCCTCTGCAGACTGCCCCCTTATCTCAGTAATATTAATATACTTTTCACCTCTGTGATTACCCTGTATCTAAGCCTCTGCAGACTGCCCCTTATCTCAGTTATATTAATATACTTTTTACCTCTGTGATTATCTTGTATCTAAACCTCTGCAGACTGCCCCCTTATCTCAGTTATATTAATATACTTTTTACCTCTGTGATTACCCTGTATCTAAGCCTCTGCAGACTGCTCCTTATCTCAGTTATATTAATATACTTTTTACCTCTGTGAATACCCTGTATCTAAGCCTCTGCAGACTGCCCCTTATCTCAGTTATATTAATATACTTTTTACCTCTGTGATTACCTTGTATCTAAACCTCTGCAGACTGCCCCCTGATCACATGACTTTTATTTATTATCTATTGACTTGCATTTTAGCCAATTAGTGCAGTGTCATCCACAACTCCACGGGCGTGAGAACAATGTTATCTATATGGCCCACATGAACTAGTAGTGTTGTGTGGAAAGCAAATACAAAAGCATGTGATTAAGAGGCAGATATGTAGAGGTTTTGAATGTTATAAAGTGTATTAATTAATATAACAATGTTGTTTGTGCAATGCTGGGGAATGGGTAGTAAAGGTGTTATTATTATTATTATTTTTTAAACAATAAAAATGTTGGTGTTGACTGTCCCTGTAAAGGGATTGAAATGTGCATGTGTATATTGCACATGCGTGATGGCATCGCCAGGCCCACAGGATGCATTTCAGTTTTAAATAGAAGCATTTTTTGAATATACTTGACTGCAGTATTTAAAATGCTAGTGTACTGAGCATATCTAGCTATGCCTCACATGCACGTGCACAGATAAATGCTGGTGCACTGAGAATATCTAGCTATGCTTCACATGCACGTGCACAGATAAATGCTGGTGCACTGAGAATATCTAGCTATGCTTCACATGCGCGTGCACAGATAAATGCTGGTGCACTGAGAATATCTAGCTATGCTTCACATGCGCGTGCACAGATAAATGCTGGTGCACTGAGAATATCTAGCTATGCTTCACATGCACGTGCACAGATAAATGCTGTTGCACTGAGAATATCTAGCTATGCTTCACATGCACGTGCACAGATAAATGCTGGTGCACTAAGAATATCTAGCTATGCTTCACATGCACGTGCACAGATAAATGCTAACACTAAAACAGTGGTAACTTTCTACTAGAATCATTTTTTCCAATACATTTATATTCAAACCTGTAATTAATCTATCATGGGCATTTACATTTAGACCGGAATGTCCCTTTAAGGGAGCTGGATGGGAGGGTAAGTATTTACAAGACAACACCTGTTCCTCTTTGCAAATGGAGGGTTTATAAAATGGTAATCACCTTGCTTGTATAAATACAGGCTTAGAAAGAACAATCACTATGGTGTACAACCGCGTTTAATAAAACCGTACACATTTTGATGTTGAGTCCTCACGTGTCATGATATACACATAAAATAAGGTTATAGTGCACATTTGCTGAAAAAAACAACATATAATATGTGTGAGTTTCCCGCTGAAAACTGACCTACAGTGGGGCTTAAATGTGACCAGCATCTTAAAACTCCAAGACAGCTCAGCACATGGGTGGAAATGGCTCAGTGGTTAAAGGGATTTGAAACCCAACATTGTTCTTTCAAAAGTCAGAGCACACAATTTTAAACAACTTTCTAAATTACTTCTATTATCTAATTTTCTTAATTCTCTTGGTATCTTTTGTTGAAAGGCAGGGAGGTAAGTTTAGGAGCGAGCACATGTCTGGAGCACTATAAGGCAGCAGTTTTGCAAGAGCAGTAGAATACAGAACCTGGCCACCAGGAGGAGGCAAAGACACCCCAGCCAAAGGCTTAAATACCTACCCCACTTCCCCCATCCCCAGTCATTCTTTGCCTTTCGTCACAAGAGGTTGGCAGAGAAGTGTCAGAAGTTTTCGATAGTCTCTTATGGAGGGTAGAACTCTAAGGCATGGGACTGGAGTTTTAAGTTGTCCTATCAGCCTCTCAGTAAGAGCATGGGTTGAAGTTAGAGGACGGAGATGCAGGGAGAGTCTTTCTGTGAAACCATCCTGACTCATATTAACAGCTCCACAAGCAATCAGCGTTGACGAGTTTCGCTGCCTGCTTTTTTTTTTCTCAAGTCCATGGCAGAAGCGACGCTACTATCTGTCACACTTGAAGGGGCGTGTTCCTGTTCCACGGTGTAGATTCCGGTAAGATCGTTTAATTTTATATAATGTTAACGAAATAAGGTAGGGTCCTAGTGGGACTCCTTTTATCTTAATAAGGAGTCATGGGTTAATATCTCCTGAGGGGGGTTATTGAACAGGGGGGGACTTTAATCATGTTTGTTATATGGTTCTATCCGCTAATGTGTAGCAATACCTAGGCTCACAGCTTTTACGGAACATAACAGCCTTATCGAAATGACGTGATCTTTCAAGATTGCAAGCCCTTTTTGTGACTGGCACGGTGCACCTCGTGACGGGTGCGGTTACATTAAACTCGTAGGTTGTTTGGTTTACAGGAGGTGGCGAGTTCCCCAGCCATTGGGGGTGTAAAAAGGGTGCCAGTTGCTTTTTGTCATTTTTGTATTCCCAAGATTATGGAGGATTCTGATATTTTAGACACGGATGTCTCCGATATGGAGAATGCGTCTTGTGATGAATATGAAATGGGCCGGGTAATCCATGCCCATCAGTTATGTTCCGATTGCTGTTCTAGAGTACTCTCTTCTCCCATATCAGGGAGCTTAGAGTGCGTTGAGCCATCCGCCTCCGAGGTTTCCATGTCCCGTGAGTCGTGTGCCCCAGACCCTTTCTCGGCTATGCAAGCAGGTGTCCCTATGGCCTTTACTCCCTCTCTGGAGGGTGGCTTGTTTCCTCCAGAGGTTACGGAACGGTTCCGCATGGCCATTTCTATGGTGCTGTCTCATTTATATCTCCCAAGTGAAATATTTCTAAAATACTGTCTGTGTTCTGTTTACCAAGGCCCGTCGGGAGTGGGATCGCCTGATTCAGTTTGGCCTCCTGGGGAAGCGTTGGCCTCTGAGGCTTCAGGGGCCCC
This sequence comes from Bombina bombina, assembly GCF_027579735.1. Lineage (NCBI taxonomy): Eukaryota > Metazoa > Chordata > Amphibia > Anura > Bombinatoridae > Bombina > Bombina bombina. Next base: position 156,520,817 of record NC_069510.1, on the reverse strand, counting down.
AACCTCATGGTCAGGGTCTTTCGTGGATCCGGCGAGAGATGATTTTGCCTTCCGTTATAGTCTGGCACGTGTTTGTGTTTTTTTTTAAGGCACGTTTTGGTGATGTTAGAGGTCCTAGTGGGCCGAGGGATGGCAAATTGGATGCGACGTTTGGGGATGATGCCAATCTCCTTAACGTCTCAGTTTTATTTTTTCTTTATGTTTCGGTTCTGTTTCTGAGCTTGAATGAAATGGGCTTCTGATCGGCTGGTCCCTTTGGCGTTCTCATTCACCTTGGCCGTTCACCCGATGGGTGCTGCCTTTATTTTATTTTTGATCCAGATGGATGTGTTTATTTTGTTTTTCTTAAAGGGCCACTGTAAGTAAATATTTTCTATGCCTGTTACTAACTAACTACCCCAAATACGCTTTTTATCAATAGCATTTCATTAACATATCTCTACCGTATATCAGAAATCTTGTCTGCAAATTTAATTGTTTTCCAAACCCACTCCGTGGGTATCCTTTGCTCTGTACCAATCCGTTTACAATACCTAGGTTTCAAAATGGCGCTTTAAACACAAAGTTATTGGTTTAAGTATTTTGAACATGCAGTGCTGAAAATAGTGGGCAGGATAAAGTGACATCATCGGCGAATAAAAGATATAACTTTTAGAACGTTATGAAACTTCGTTTTGGAGAAAATATAGGTCAGTAGGTTTTAATTAATGTTTATTAACTTTAATATGTTAGTTGTTTAGCTTAAAAATTATAACAGAAAGTAATCCTTTAAGCTGTCAGATTTCCGTTTTTCTCTTGTTAAGTGTAGTCAGTCCACGGGTCATCCATTACTTATGGAATATATCTCTTCCTAACAGGAAGCTGCAAGAGGATCACCCAAGCAGAGCTGCTATATAGCTCCTCCCCTCACATGTCATATTCAGTCATTCTCTTGCAGCCTAACTAGATAGGTCGCTGTGAGAGGTCTGTGGTGTTTTTTAACTTAGTTTATTTCTACAATCAAAAGTTTGTTATTTTAAATGGCACCGGAGTGTGCTGTTTATTCTCAGGCAGCTTTAGAAGAAGAATCTGCCTGCGTTTTCTATGATCTTAGCAGACGTAACTAAAATCCACTGGCTGTTCTCATCTGAGGAGTGAGGTAACTTCAGAAAAGGGGAATAGCATGCAGGGCCCCCCTGCAAATGAGGTATGTGCAGTAATTTATTTTCTGAGGAATGGAATTGACTGAGAAAATACTGCTGATACCAATGTAACGTAAGTTCAGCCTTAAATGCAGTGATAGCGACTGGTATTAGGCTGATGAGTGTGTGTACACTGAAGTATTTTTCTAAGGAATGGAATTGACTCTGAAAATACTGTTAATACTGAAATAATGTATGAGCCTTAACTGCAGTAAAAGCGACTGGTAGCAAGCTTATTAATAACAATTCATAACTTTTCAAATGTATGTTTAAAACGTTTACTGGCATGTTAATCGTTTTTTGTGAGGTACTTGGTGATAAAACTTATTGGGGCATGATTTTTACCACATGGCCATCTTTGTTTTCTGCATAGAAACAGTTTTCTGAGCTTCCCCACTGTTGTAATATGAGTGGGAGGGGCCTATTTCTCCAACATAGGTGTGTTCGGTCCACAGCGTCATCCTTACTTGTGGGATATTCTCCTCCCCAACAGGAAATGGCAAAGAGCCCAGCAAAGCTGGTCACATGCTCCGCCTTCCCCAGTCATTCTCTTTGCCGTTGTACAGGCAACATCTCCACGGAGATGGCTTAGAGTTTTTTAGTGTTTAACTGTAGTTTTTATTATTCAATCAAGAGTTTGTTATTTTAAAATAGTGCTGGTATGTACTATTTACTCTGAAACAGAAAAGAGATGAAGATTTCTGTTTGTAAGAGGAAAATGATTTTAGCAACCGTTACTAAAATCGATGGCTATTTCCACACAGGACTGTTGAGAGGAATTAACTTCAGTTGGGGGAAACAGGGAGCAGACTTTTGCTGCTTGAGGTATGACACATTTCTAACAAGACGATGTAATGCTGGAAGCTGTCATTTTCCCTATGGGATCCGGTAAGCCATTTTTATTACATGAAGAGAAAAAAGGGCTTCACAAGGGCTTTTAAGACTGTAGACATTTTCTGGGCTAAAACGATTTATATATAAGCATATTTTATACTCCATAGCCTTGAGGAATTATTTTAATCTTGGGAACTATGTAAAATAACCGGCAGGCACTGTATTGGACACCTTATTCTCTAGGGGCTTTCCCTAATCATAGGCAGAGTCTCATTTTCGCGCCTCTATTGCGCACTTGTTTTTGGGAAGCATGACATGCAGATGCATGTGTGAGGAGCTCTGATACATAGAAAAGACTTTCTGAAGGCGTCATTTGGTATCGTATTCCCCTTTGGGCTTGGTTGGGTCTCAGCAAAGCAGATACCAGGGACTGTAAAGGGGTTAAATATAAAAACGGCTCCGGTTCCGTTATTTTAAGGGTTAAAGCTTCCAAATTTGGTGTGCAATACTTTTAAGGCTTTAAGACACTGTGGTGAAATTTTGGTGAATTTTGAACAATTCCTTCATACTTTTTCACATATGCAGTAATAAAGTGTGTTCAGTTTAAAATTTAAAGTGACAGTAACGTTTTTATTTTAAAACGTTTTTTGTACTTTGTTATCAAGTTTATGCCTGTTTAACATGTCTGAACTACCAGATAGACTGTGTTCTGTATGTGGGGAAGCCAAGGTTCCTTCTCATTTAAATAGATGTGATTTATGTGACACAAAATTTAGAGAAAATGATGCCCAAGATGATTCCTCAAGTGAGGGGAGTAAGCATGGTACTGCATCATCCCCTCCTTCGTCTACACCAGTCTTGCCCACACAGGAGGCCCCTAGTACATCTAGTGCGCCAATACTCCTTACTATGCAACAATTAACGGCTGTAATGGATAATTCTATCAAAAACATTTTAGCCAAAATGCCCACTTATCAGCGAAAGCGCGACTGCTCTGTTTTAGAAAATACTGAAGAGCATGAGGACGCTGATGATATTGGTTCTGAAGTGCCCCTACACCAGTCTGAGGGGGCCAGGGAGGTTTTGTCTGAGGGAGAAATTTCAGATTCAGGGAAAATTTCTCAACAAGCTGAACCTGATGTGATTACATTTAAATTTAAATTGGAACATCTCCGCGCTCTGCTTAAGGAGGTGTTATCTACTCTGGATGATTGTGAGAATTTGGTCATTCCAGAGAAATTATGTAAAATGGACAAGTTCCTAGAGGTCCCGGGGCCCCCCGAAGCTTTTCCTATACCCAAGCGGGTGGCGGACATTGTAAATAAAGAATGGGAAAGGCCCGGTATACCTTTCGTCCCTCCCCCCATATTTAAGAAATTGTTTCCTATGGTCGACCCCAGAAAGGACTTATGGCAGACAGTCCCCAAGGTCGAGGGGGCGGTTTCTACTCTAAACAAACGCACCACTATACCCATAGAAGATAGTTGTGCTTTCAAAGATCCTATGGATAAAAAATTAGAGGGTTTGCTTAAAAAGATGTTTGTTCAGCAAGGTTACCTTCTACAACCAATTTCATGCATTGTTCCTGTCACTACAGCAGCGTGTTTCTGGTTCGATGAACTAGAAAAGGCGCTCAATAATAATTCTTCTTCTTATGAGGAGATTATGGACAGAATTCATGCTCTCAAATTGGCTAATTCTTTCACCCTAGACGCCACTTTGCAATTGGCTAGGTTAGCGGCGAAAAATTCTGGTTTTGCTATTGTGGCGCGCAGAGCGCTTTGGCTAAAATCTTGGTCAGCGGATGCGTCTTCCAAGAACAAATTGCTTAACATTCCTTTCAAGGGGAAAACGCTGTTTGGCCCTGACTTGAAAGAGATTATCTCTGATATCACTGGGGGCAAGGGCCACGCCCTTCCTCAGGATAGGTCTTTCAAAGCCAAAAATAAACCTAATTTTCGTCCCTTTCGCAGAAACGGACCAGCCCCAAGTGCTACGTCCTCTAAGCAAGAGGGTAATACTTCTCAAGCCAAGCCAGCCTGGAGGCCAATGCAAGGCTGGAACAAAGGAAAGCAGGCCAAGAAACCTGCCACTGCTACCAAGACAGCATGAGATGTTGGCCCCCGATCCGGGACCGGATCTGGTGGGGGGCAGACTCTCTCTCTTCGCTCAGGCTTGGGCAAGAGATGTTCTGGATCCTTGGGCACTAGAAATAGTCTCCCAAGGTTATCTTCTGGAATTCAAGGGGCTTCCCCCAAGGGGGAGGTTCCACAGGTCTGAGGGAACATTCAGACCAATCTTAGATCTCAAGATCCTAAACAAGTTTCTCAAGGTTCCATCGTTCAAAATGGAAACCATTCGAACAATTCTTCCTTCCATCCAGGAAGGTCAATTCATGACCACGGTGGATTTAAAGGATGCGTATCTACATATTCCTATCCACAAGGAACATCATCGGTTCCTAAGGTTCGCATTCCTGGACAAGCATTACCAGTTTGTGGCACTTCCGTTCGGATTAGCCACTGCTCCAAGAATTTTCACAAAGGTACTAGGGTCCCTTCTAGCGGTGCTAAGACCAAGGGGCATTGCAGTAGTACCTTACTTGGACGACATTCTGATTCAAGCGTCGTCCCTTCCACAAGCAAAGGCTCACACGGACATTGTCCTGGCCTTTCTCAGATCTCACGGGTGGAAAGTGAACGTAGAAAAAAGTTCGCTATCTCCGTCAACAAGGGTTCCCTTCTTGGGAACAATAATAGACTCCTTAGAAATGAGGATTTTTCTGACAGAGGCCAGAAAATCAAAACTTCTAAACTCTTGTCGAATACTTCATTCTGTTCCTCTTCCTTCCATAGCGCAGTGCATGGAAGTAATAGGTTTGATGGTAGCGGCAATGGACATAGTTCCTTTTGCGCGAATTCATCTAAGACCATTACAATTGTGCATGCTCAGTCAGTGGAATGGGGACTATACAGACTTGTCTCCGACGATACAAGTAGATCAGAGGACCAGAGATTCACTCCGTTGGTGGCTGTCCCCTGACAACCTGTCACAGGGGATGAGCTTCCGCAGACCAGAGTGGGTCATTGTCACGACCGACGCCAGTCTGGTGGGCTGGGGCGCGGTCTGGGGACCCCTGAAAGCTCAGGGTCTTTGGTCTCGGGAAGAATCTCTTCTCCCGATAAATATTCTGGAACTGAGAGCGATATTCAATGCTCTCAAGGCTTGGCCTCAGCTAGCAAAGGCCAAGTTCATACGGTTTCAATCAGACAACATGACGACTGTTGCGTACATCAACCATCAGGGGGGAACAAGGAGTTCCCTGGCGATGGAAGAAGTGACCAAAATCATTCAATGGGCGGAGACTCACTCCTGCCACTTGTCTGCAATCCACATCCCAGGAGTGGAAAATTGGGAAGCGGATTTTCTGAGTCGTCAGACATTTCATCCGGGGGAGTGGGAACTCCATCCGGAAATCTTTGCCCAAATTACTCAATTGTGGGGCATTCCAGACATGGATCTGATGGCCTCTCGTCAGAACTTCAAGGTTCCTTGCTACGGGTCCAGATCCAGGGATCCCAAGGCGACTCTAGTAGATGCACTAGTAGCACCTTGGACCTTCAAACTAGCTTATGTATTCCCGCCGTTTCCTCTCATCCCCAGGCTGGTAGCCAGGATCAATCAGGAGAGGGCATCGGTGATCTTGATAGCTCCTGCGTGGCCACGCAGGACTTGGTATGCAGACCTGGTGAATATGTCATCGGCTCCACCATGGAAGCTACCTTTGAGACGAGACCTTCTTGTTCAAGGTCCGTTCGAACATCCGAATCTGGTCTCACTCCAACTGACTGCTTGGAGATTGAACGCTTGATCTTATCAAAGCGAGGGTTCTCAGATTCTGTCATTGATACTCTTGTTCAGGCCAGAAAGCCTGTAACTAGAAAAATCTACCACAAAATATGGAAAAAATATATCTGTTGGTGTGAATCTAAAGGATTCCCTTGGGACAAGGTAAAAATTCATAAGATTCTATCCTTTCTTCAAGAAGGTTTGGAGAAAGGATTATCTGCAAGTTCTTTGAAGGGACAGATTTCTGCCTTGTCTGTGTTACTTCACAAAAAGCTGGCAGCTGTGCCAGATGTTCAAGCCTTTGTTCAGGCTCTGGTTAGAATCAAGCCTGTTTACAAACATTTGACTCCTCCTTGGAGTCTCAATTTAGTTCTTTCAGTTCTTCAGGGGGTTCCGTTTGAACCCTTACATTCCGTTGATATTAAGTTATTATCTTGGAAAGTTTTGTTTTTGGTTGCAATTTCTTCTGCTAGAAGAGTTTCAGAATTATCTACTCTGCAGTGTTCTCCTCCTTATCTGGTGTTCCATGCAGATAAGGTGGTTTTACGTACTAAACCTGGTTTTCTTCCGAAAGTTGTTTCTAACAAAAACATTAACCAGGAGATAGTCGTGCCTTCTTTGTGTCCGAATCCAGTTTCAAAGAAGGAACGTTTGTTGCACAATTTGGATGTAGTTCGTGCTCTAAAATTCTATTTAGATGCTACAAAGGATTTTAGACAAACATCTTCTTTGTTTGTTGTTTATTCTGGTAAAAGGAGAGGTCAAAAAGCAACTTCTACCTCTCTCTCTTTTTGGATTAAAAGCATCATCAGATTGGCTTACGAGACTGCCGGACGGCAGCCTCCTGAAAGAATCACAGCTCATTCTACTAGGGCTGTGGCTTCCACATGGGCCTTCAAGAACGAGGCTTCTGTTGATCAGATATGTAAGGCAGCGACTTGGTCTTCACTGCACACTTTTACTAAATTTTACAAATTTGATACTTTTGCTTCTTCTGAGGCTATTTTTGGGAGAAAGGTTTTGCAAGCCGTGGTGCCTTCCATCTAGGTGACCTGATTTGCTCCCTCCCTTCATCCGTGTCCTAAAGCTTTGGTATTGGTTCCCACAAGTAAGGATGACGCCGTGGACCGGACACACCTATGTTGGAGAAAACAGAATTTATGTTTACCTGATAAATTACTTTCTCCAACGGTGTGTCCGGTCCACGGCCCGCCCTGGTTTTTTAATCAGGTCTGATAATTTATTTTCTTTAACTACAGTCACCACGGTATCATATGATTTTTCCTATGCAAATATTCCTCCTTTACGTCGGTCGAATGACTGGGGAAGGCGGAGCCTAGGAGGGATCATGTGACCAGCTTTGCTGGGCTCTTTGCCATTTCCTGTTGGGGAGGAGAATATCCCACAAGTAAGGATGACGCCGTGGACCGGACACACCGTTGGAGAAAGTAATTTATCAGGTAAACATAAATTCTGTTTTTAGCGCTTTTTTGCGCAGTAAAAATTCAGTCACAATCTGTCTACTTCATCCTCCATGATCCAGATCGTCTCTAGAGAGCTCAGGGGTCTTCAAAATTCATTTTGAGGGAGGTAATCAGTCACAGCAGACCTGTGACAGTGTGTTTTGACTGTGATAAAAACGTTAATTATTAAATTGTTATCCGTTTTTGGGTATTAAGGGGTTAATCATCCATTTGCTGGTGGGTGCAATCCTTTGCTAACTTAATACATTTACTGTGAAAAATTGGTTGCTATAACTATTTTGGTTCATTGTTATTTCAACTGTGACAGCTTTTTGTGCTTCTTAAAGGCACAGTAGCGTTTTTTATATTGCTTGTAAATTTATTTAGAAAAGTATTTCCAAGCTTGCTAGTCTCATTGCTAGTCTGTTTAAACATGTCTGACACAGATGAATCTCTTTGTTCACTATGTTTAAAGGCCAATGTGGAGCCCAATAGAAATTTGTGTACTAATTGCATTGATGTTACTTTAAATAAAAGTCAATCTTTACATGTAAAGAAATTATCACCAGACAACGAGGGGGAAGTTATGCCGACTAACTCTCCTCGCGTGTCAGTACCTTCGCCTCCCGCTCAGGAGGTGCGTGATTTTGTGGCGCCAAGTACATCAGGGAGGCCCTTACAAATCACTTTGCAAGACATGGCTACTGTTATGACAGAAGTATTATCTAAATTGCCAGAATTAAGAGGCAAGCGCGATAGCTCTGGGTTAAGGACAGAGTGCGCGGATGAGGTGAGAGCCATGTCAGATACTGCGTCACAGTTTGCAGAACGTGAAGACGGAGAGCTTCATTCTGTGGGTGACGGATCTGATCCAGGGAGACTGGATTCAGAGATTTCTAATTTTAAATTTAAGCTTGAGAACCTCCGCATATTGCTAGGGGAGGTATTAGCGGCTCTGAATGATTGTAACACGGTTGCAATTCCAGAAAAATTATGTAGGTTGGATAGATACTATGCAGTACCGGTGTGTACTGACTTGTTTCCTATACCTAAAAGGCTTACAGAGATTATTAGCAAGGAGTGGGATAGACCTGGTGTGCCCTTTTCCCCTCCTCCCATATTTAGGAAAATGTTTCCTATAGACGCCACCACACGAGACTTATGGCAGACGGTCCGTAAGGTGGAGGGAGCAGTTTCTACTTTAGCTAAGCGTACCACTATCCCGGTGGAGGATAGTTGTGCCTTTTCAGATCCAATGGATAAGAAATTAGAGGGTTACCTTAAGAAAATGTTTGTTCAACAAGGTTTTATCTTACAGCCCCTTGCATGCATTGCGCCTGTCACTGCTGCAGCGGCATTCTGGTTTGAGTCTCTGGAAGAGGCCATTCGCACAGCTCCATTGGATGAAATTATGAACAAGCTTAAAGCACTTAAGCTAGCTAACGCATTTGTTTCTGATGCCGTCGTACATTTAACCAAACTTACGGCTAAGAACTCCGGATTCGCCATCCAAGCGCGCAGAGCGCTATGGCTTAAATCCTGGTCAGCTGACGTGACTTCTAAATCTAAATTGCTTAATATTCCTTTCAAAGGGCAGACCTTATTCGGGCCCGGCTTGAAAGAAATTATAGCTGACATTACGGGAGGTAAGGGCCATGCTCTACCTCAGGACAGGGCCAAATCAAAGGCCAAACAGTCTAATTTTCGTGCCTTTCGTAACTTCAAGGCTGGAGCAGCATCAACTTCCTCCGCTCCAAAACAGGAAGGAGCTGTTGCTCGTTACAGGCAGGGCTGGAAAGTTAACCAGTCCTGGAACAAGGGCAAGCAGGCCAAGAAACCTACTGCTGCCCCCAAGACAGCATGAAGAGAGGGCCCCCTATCCGGAAACGGATCTAGTGGGGGGCAGACTTTCTCTCTTCGCCCAGGCTTGGGCAAGAGATGTCCAGGATCCCTGGGCGTTGGAGATCATATCTCAGGGATATCTCCTGGACTTCAAAACTTCTCCTCCACGAGGGAGATTTCATCTTTCAAGGTTATCAGCAAACCAAATAAAGAAAGAGGCGTTTCTACGCTGTGTACAAGACCTTTTACTAATGGGGGTGATCCACCCAGTTCCGCGGACGGAAAACGGGCAGGGATTCTATTCAAATCTATTTGTGGTTCCCAAGAAAGAGGGAACCTTCAGACCAATCTTGGACTTAAAAATCCTAAACAAATTTCTAAGAGTTCCATCATTCAAAATGGAAACTATTCGAACCATCCTTCCCATGATCCAAGAGGGTCAGTACATGACCACAGTGGATTTAAAGGATGCCTACCTTCACATACCGATTCACAAGGATCATTATCGGTACCTAAGATTTGCTTTCCTAGACAGGCATTACCAGTTTGTAGCTCTTCCCTTCGGATTAGCTACGGCTCCAAGAATCTTTACAAAAGTTCTGGGCTCACTTCTGGCGGTTCTAAGACCGCGAGGCATAGCGGTGACTCCGTACCTAGACGACATTCTGATACAAGCGTCAAGTTTTCAAACTGCCAAGTCTCATACAGAGAGAGTTCTGGCATTTCTGAGGTCGCATGGGTGGAAGGTGAACGTGGAAAAGAGTTCTCTATTACCACTTACAAGAGTTCCCTTTCTAGGGACTCTTATAGATTCTGTAGAGATGAAAATTTACCTGACAGAGGCCAGGTTATCAAAACTTCTAAATGCATGCCGTGTCCTTCATTCCATTCCACACCCATCAGTAGCTCAGTGCATGGAAGTAATCGGCTTAATGGTAGCGGCAATGGACATAGTACCATTTGCGCGCCTGCATCTCAGACCGCTGCAATTGTGCATGCTAAGTCAGTGGAACGGGGATTATTCAGATTTGTCCCCCCTACTAAGTCTGGATCAAGAGACCAGAGATTCTCTTCTATGGTGGCTCTCTCGGCCACATCTGTCCAAGGGTATGACCTTTCGCAGGCCAGATTGGACGATTGTAACAACAGACGCCAGCCTTCTAGGCTGTGGCGCAGTCTGGAACTCCCTGAAAGCTCAGGGATTATGGACTCAGGAGGAGAAACTCCTCCCAATAAATATTCTGGAATTAAGAGCAATATTCAATGCTCTCCTAGCTTGGCCTCAGTTAGCAACTCTGAGGTTCATCAGATTTCAGTCGGACAACATCACGACTGTGGCTTACATCAACCATCAAGGGGGAACCAGAAGTTCCTTAGCGATGTTGGAAGTCTCAAAGATAATTCGCTGGGCAGAGTCTCACTCTTGCCACCTGTCAGCGTTTTACATCCCAGGCGTAGAGAACTGGGAGGCGGATTTTCTAAGTCGCCAGACTTTTCATCCGGGGGAGTGGGAACTTCATCCGGTGGTCTTTGCTCAACTGATTCTTCGTTGGGGCAAACCAGATCTGGATCTCATGGCGTCTCGCCAGAACGCCAAGCTTCCTTGTTACGGATCCAGGTCCAGGGACCCGGGAGCGGTGCTGATAGATGCTCTGACAGCCCCTTGGGTCTTCAACATGGCTTATGTGTTTCCACCATTCCCGATGCTTCCTCGTTTGATTGCCAAGATCAAACAGGAGAGAGCTTCGGTGATTCTGATAGCGCCTGCGTGGCCACGCAGGACCTGGTATGCAGACCTAGTGGACATGTCGTCCTGTCCACCGTGGTCTCTACCTCTGAGACAGGACCTTCTAATTCAGGGTCCTTTCAAACATCCAAATCTAATTTCTCTGAGGCTGACTGCATGGAGATTGAACGCTTGATTCTATCAAAGCGTGGCTTCTCGGAGTCGGTTATTGATACCTTAATACAGGCTAGGAAGCCTGTTACCAGAAAAATTTACCATAAGATATGGCGTAAATATTTATATTGGTGCGAATCCAAGAGTTACTCATGGAGTAAGGTTAGGATTCCTAGGATATTGTCCTTTCTACAAGAGGGTTTAGAAAAGGGCTTATCTGCTAGTTCGTTAAAGGGACAGATTTCTGCTCTGTCTATTCTTCTACACAAACGTCTGGCTGAAGTTCCAGACGTTCAGGCTTTTTGTCAGGCTTTAACTAGGATTAAGCCTGTGTTTAAGACTGTTGCTCCGCCGTGGAGCTTAAACTTAGTTCTTAATGTTCTTCAAGGCGTTCCATTTGAACCCCTTCATTCCATTGATATCAAGCTGTTATCCTGGAAGGTTTTGTTTTTGATGGCTATTTCCTCGGCTCGAAGAGTCTCTGAGTTATCTGCCTTACATTGTGATTCTCCTTATCTGATTTTTCATTCAGACAAGGTAGTTCTGCGTACTAAACCTGGGTTCTTACCTAAGGTAGTTACTAACAGGAATATCAATCAAGAGATTGTTGTTCCATCACTGTGTCCTAACCCTTCTTCAAAGAAGGAACGACTTTTGCATAATTTGGACTTAGTCCGTGCCCTGAAGTTCTATTTGCAGGCAACTAAAGATTTTCGTCAAACTTCTTCCCTGTTTGTCGTTTACTCTGGACAGAGAAGAGGTCAAAAGGCTTCGGCTACCTCTCTCTCTTTTTGGCTTCGTAGCATAATACGTTTAGCCTATGAGACTGCTGGACAGCAGCCTCCTGAAAGGATTACAGCTCATTCTACCAGAGCTGTGGCTTCCACCTGGGCCTTTAAAAATGAGGCCTCTGTTGAACAGATTTGCAAGGCTGCGACTTGGTCTTCGCTTCACACCTTTTCAAAATTTTACAAATTTGACACTTTTGCTTCTTCGGAGGCTATTTTTGGGAGAAAGGTACTTCAGGCAGTGGTTCCTTCCGTGTAAAGATCCTGCCTGTCCCTCCCATCATCCGTGTACTTTAGCTTTGGTATTGGTATTCCATAAGTAATGGATGACCCGTGGACTGACTACACGTAACAAGAGAAAACATGTGGCTTAGGTTCTATGTCTCTCTGACGGGTCCCTACTGGTTTTCTGGCGCATTTGATGTTCCTTGAAGATTTGAGGTGTCTTTCAAATGGGTTGGCAATATGGCCTAGGAATTTCGCCTCTATGGTAGGGTGGTTTCTGTTGCTTTAGTCCCTTTCTCTGCTAGAGTGGGGGATGGGTTCTCCTCGTTCAGAGTTATCTTAGTATCTGTGGCGACCTGTGGGTTCTTGTTTTCTTGCCTTGTAAGGTTTTTTTCCCTTCTTGCGTTTTCAGAATCCTGGAAAGGGAGATGTGGAGTAGTAACTGGTTCCACAGTTCCTGCAGCTGGAGGCTGGGGGTTTGAACCCTGATGGGCTCCTGTTAAATGTTGGATTCTGATATTTAGATGATGGGGGTCTGAGAACCCTTTTACCTTGAGAAGTGTTCCTCTTTAGGGACGACAGCTGTGTAGGGGGTCTCGTACCCAAGCACAAGGTCTGTCCTGAATCACGGTAGCATGCCGTTTGTAGTAGCGGTCAAACTTCTACTTGGGGGCTTTGCTCTTCATAGATCCATCCTTTTCTTCCAGAGGTCTGGGACTCTTGTCTTTGGTCTTTGACTAGCCTTTGGGCTGGGACCATTACCCTGGAGGGAAGGTCGGGGATCAGTTAATCTATGCAGTGTTGACCGTTTTTTTCTAGAGTCTGTCCTCCCCTTCGGTGGGAGGACTTTTGCTGTCCTCCTCTTTTCTACCGGCATCTGGTGCTGGGAGGGGACGCTCCTTGGAGCCCGGTATTGAGAAGGTTTGCAGTTTGAAATTAGCTACAACTATTTCCACCTTGAATGTGTGCTAACAGGCTTTAAAAAGCTTTTCGGTGGTTTGGGTTTCACGAGTCAGTTTTCTTACCTGGAAGCTGGTCATTGAGAGTTCCTGTTCAGACGGTTTGGTGTTCTCTTGGAGAGCTCTTCGTTAACTGCTGGGATAGTTATCCTATTTCTGCTGTCTAGGCTTGCCTAGCCTGCAAGTTTCGATCTGATACGAGGCAACAGGGAACTCATGTGTCGGGGATATGACGGTGTCCCTCAAGTCCTCTTTGGGACGTGTTTCACTGAGTATGGATTTCTTTTTTATCAGGTCCTTGAGTTTTTATGGAGTTTGTCTTCCTGGACGCTACTATCGTAAGACAACCTGGCTGGGTACTCTGCTTGAGAGTCGAGAACCGTGTGGCTGACTCCTCGGAGGCTGTTTTGTGCTCGACGGACTTTGGGACTGAGTGGTCTCTAGCTCGGCTTTGCTGGTGTAACTAATGTGTAGTTAACTGGGCTTCGGGATTTTACCCGTGTTGTCTATATTTTTATAGGGTAATTTCAGGCTGTGGTGCCTTTTGAAGGGGCTGCCTTTTGTACCCACCCGTTGTTTGCATTCAGTGTCCTCTAGCTTGGGTATTGTTTTCCCAAAAGTAATGAATGCAGCTGTGGACTCTTCCCGTCAGAAGAAAAACATAAATTATGCTTACCTGATAATTTTCTTTTCTTCTGACGAGAAGAGTCCACAGCTCCCGCCCGTGTTTTTGTCTATGAGGCGGCTGTTATTTTTTTTGTTCTTCTGGCACCATTTTTCACCCTGACATTTCTCCTACTGTCCCTTGTTCCCTTGGCAGAATGATTTGGGGGATGAGGGAAGTGGGAGGAGTATTTAAGCCTTTGGCTGGGGGGTCTTTGCCTCCTCTTGGTGGCCAGGTTCTGAATTCATGAAAGTAATGAATGCAGCTGTGGACTCTTCCCGTCATAAGAAAAGAACATTATCAGGTAAGCATCATTTATGTTTTCCTGCCATGTAGCGCTCCAGACACCTACCCAGGTATCTCTTCAACAAACAATACATTAGAATGAAGCAAATTGGAAAATAGAAGTAAATTGGAAAGTTTTTATAAAATTGTATCCTCTGTCTGAGTCACAAAATATATTTGGAGAGTTCCATATCCCTTTTAATGTGTACCTTTAAACCAGGGATGGGGAACCTTGTCCCTCCAGATGTTTCAGAACTACATTACCCATGATGCCTAAACACCAGGGGTGCCAAGGTTCCCCATTCCTGCTTTAAACAGATACATTTATTAAAGGGACCGTCTACACTAGAATGTTTATTGTTTAAAAAGATAGATAATCCCTTTATTACCCATCCCCCAGTTTTGCATAAACACAGTTATATTAATACACTTTTAACCTCTGTGATTACCTTGTATCTATGCCTCTGCAGACTGCTCCTTATCTCAGTTATATTAATATACTTTTTACCTCTGTGATTACCTTGTATCTATGCCTCTGCAGACTGCTCCTTATCTCAGTTATATTAATATACTTTTTACCTCTGTGATTACCTTGTATCTAAGCCCCTGCAGACTTCCCCCTTATCTCAGTTATATTAATATACTTTTAACCTCTGTGATTACCATGTATCTATGCCTCTGCAGACTGCTCCTTATCTCAGTTATATTAATATACTTTTTACCTCTGTGATTACCCTGTATCTAAGCCTCTGCAGACTGCTCCTTATCTGTTATATTAATATACTTTTTACCTCTGTGATTACCCTGTATCTAAGCCTCTGCAGACCGCCCCTTATCTCAGTTATATTAATATACTTTTTACCTCTGTGATTACCTTGTATCTATGCCTCTGCAGACTGCTCCTTATCTCAGTTATATTAATATACTTTTTACCTCTGTGATTACCTTGCATCTAAGCCTCTGCAGACTGCTTCTTATCTGTTATATTAATATACTTTTTACCTCTGTGATTACCTTGTATCTAAGCCTCTGCAGACTGCTCCTTATCTCAGTTATATTAATATACTTTTTACCTCTGTGATTACCTTGTATCTAAGCCTCTGCAGACTGCTCCTTATCTCAGTTATATTAATATACTTTTTTACCCCTGTAATTACCTTGTATCTAAGCCTCTGCAGACTGCTCTTATCTCAGTTATATTAATATACTTTTTACCTCTGTGATTACCTTGTATCTAAGCCTCTGCAGACTGCTCCTTATCTCAGTTATATTAATATACTTTTTACCTGGGTGATTACCCTGTATCTAAGCCTCTGCAGACTGCTCCTTATCTCAGTTATATTAATATACTTTTTACCTGTGTGATTACCTTGTATCTAAGCCTCTGCAGACTGCCCCCTTATTTCAGATCTTTTGACAGACTTTCATTTTAGCCAATCAGTGTTCACTCCTCTGTAAATTCACGTGCATGAGCTCAATGTTATCTATATGAAACACATGAACTAATACCCTCTAGTGGTGAAAAACTGTCAAAATGCCCTGAGAGAAGAGGCGGCCTTCAAGGGCTTAGAAATTAGCATATGAACCAACTAGGTTTAGCTTTCAACTAAGAATACCAAGAGAACAAAGCAAAATTGGTGATAAAAGTAAATTGGAAAATTGTTTAAAATTACATTCTCTATCTGAATCATGAAAGTTTATTTTGGACTAGACTGTCCCTTTAACATATATACTTACTGCTCTTTCATATGCCTAATAGAATTTTTCTTTGCAACATTGTTCGTTTTTAGGATATCACCTTCACTGTATATTCTCCAGAGTATAAGTTCTACAGTTGGCCAACACTTCCTTAATATTGTTCCTGGTGTTTGGTCTGCGGCTTTGCTTACTGTGTGTGTCAAGCTTGGAAGGAGGGAGGGGTGCCCAGCACACACCCTGCCCTGGGCTGTAATCCTATGTGTACCCAAGGGAGGGCATCTCTGTATGTTAGGACACTCAGTTATGATTCTAGTAGTTTTTTCTTCTTTGTATCCTTATCATTTTCTTCACAATTACTGCCACACCCTTTACAGCAATTGATCCTTGAAGGGATAGAAAAGTGAAAAATAAACTTGCATGATTCAGAAAGAACATTTAAATTCACTTCTATTTCCAAATGTACATTGTTCTGTTGGTATCTGTTGTTGAAAAAGAATATGTACATATTCTACACTAGTAGGGGTTAGTTGATGGTTGGTGCCTGCACACATTTGTCTCTTGTGATTGGCTCACCTTGAACAAAGGATATCAAGAGATTGAAACAAATTTCATAATATAAGTAAATTGCCAAATTTTGTAAACTTGTATTTTCTACCTGAATTCTGAAAGAAAAACAAATTGGGTTTCATGTCCCTTTAAGTTTTTAGAGATCTTGTTGCCTTCCTGTCGGCATGAAAATCCACATATATCAGTACATAAAACGCATATATCAGTACATAAAACACATATATCAGTACATAAAACAAGCTGAAATCTTCACAAACTCTGAAGTGATTCCATCAACACTTTTGTGTGTTTTATATCCAGTATCAACATTAGTTATTACTCAGAATTTACATTGAGTCAGATTGCTAACTCCATGCATTGATGTATGTTTATCTTTTGCAGAACATCCTTCATGAGTGGCTGTTTCTTCATGAAAAATGGATGACAAGGCCTCTGTGGGGAAGATTAGCGTCTCCTCTGACTCTGTGTCCACCCTAAACAGCGAGGATTTTGTGTTGGTTTATCAACAAGGGGATGAGATGCATTCCGCAAACAATGGCAGTGATGATGAGAAAACGGGCCTGAAGGTGGGAAATGATGTGTACACAAAATACAGATGTTCACATCCATAAATGTAAATCAGGATGCTCGCTCCCATATAAATTTTAGGTGAAACTGGTTGCGTCGTGCTGGGGGAAGTGAGGGACACCCATGGGTATTTTAGGACTCTAATTCAGGGTGCCAGGGCCTAATTTTTAAGGCACCAGTGGCTACGTGGCACCTTGGTTTTGTCAAGCCCTGGTCTAATGCAAAACGGACTACTCTCATTTGTTAGAACATTTCATGTTTATATTAGTGAGTATAGACAACTGTGAATATAAAAACAGACAGGGCGCCACCATAGTGCACTAGCATCAACAATTCTAATGATGTTTTTGTATTTAAGTAAATAAACCTCTCACAAAGTGCTGCACCTAGTCTCAAGGTGCTCAATCCAACATGCCGTGCCCTTCCAGCTGACTATTCTCTGGCTCCCAAGGTTCTCACAGTTTATTTCTTCTATAAGGTACGACGAGTCCACGGATTCATCCTTTACTTGTGGGATATTATCCTCCTGCTAACAGGAAGTGGCAAAGAGCACCACAGCAGAGCTGTCTATATAGCTCCTCCCTTAGCTTCACCCCCCCAGTCATTCTCTTTGCCTACTCTAAGTACTAGGAAGGGTAAAGTGAAAGAGGTGATAAAATATTAGTTTTTAATTTCTTCAAGCAAGAGTTTTTTGTTTTAAATGGTACCGGTGTGTACTATTTATTCTCAGGCAGCAGATGGATGAAGACTTCTGCCTGGAGGATGATGATCTTAGCATTTGTCACAAGAAACTTCAGTGTGAGGAACGTTTTCATGCTATATAGCAGTGAGGTATGTTCAGTCATTTTTTCTGGAGAGACTGTGTATTTCAGAAAGGCTGACAGTATCCCCATGAGGGTAAGGGTAAGCAGTAATCCTAAGAGCTATAGAAAGGCATTACTAAACTTGCATAAGGGGCTAATTAAAAAATGGTTGACACTGAGTTTTTGAATGTTTGTGGGCAAACGTTTTGTGAATTGGGAGTGCTGTTAACGTTTTTGGGCAATAACATTTTTTTGGCAACTTTGAGGGTACACTTGGCTTATTTCTCTTGTAAGGTGTATCCAGTCCACGGGTTCATCCATTACTTGTGGGATATTCTCCTTCCCAACAGGAAGTTGCAAGAGGACACCCACAGCAGAGCTGTCTATATAGCTCCTCCCCTAACTGCCACCCCCAGTCATTCTCTTGCAACTCTCGACAAGAAAGGAAGTATCAAGAGTTTATTTTTAAACGGTACCGGCGTTGTACTGTTTTACTCTCACGCAGAAATTGGAAGAAGAGTTCTGCCTGGAGGTTTGATGATTTTAGCGGTTTGTAACTAAGGTCCACTGCTGTTCTCCCACATAACTGAAGAGTATGGGACAACTTCAGTTGGGGGAACGGTCTGCAGATTACCTGCTTTGAGGTATGTTCAGTATTTTTATTTCTAGAGAGATGAAATGAGTTCTAGAAAATGCTGACAGAGGGCTCCATGTACTAAGAGGCGGGCGGACAGCTTCTTAACTCGCAAAGCTGTCCGCCCGCCTCCGCTACACACGGGCAGCGGATCTATTGATCCGCTTGCCCGTATGTATCATTACACACTCAGCGGAGTGTGTAATGCCCGCCCCTTCAGTCGCGCGACCAATCACGCGACTGAAGGGGCTGTCAATCACCGAGAGCGAGCGAGCTCTCGGTGATTCTGCTTCGCCACCTAAGAGGTGGCGTAGGGTGTAGGAAGCAGCGGTCTAATGACCGCTGCTTCTTACATTGCGGGAAGCAGGCTCGCATATGCGAACCTGCCCCGCAAAGGCTCCGGAGCAGCTTTCGCTGCTTCGTACATGGAGCCCAGAGCCTTGTGTATATTGAGGTAAGCCTGATGCAGTGATTTAACAGCGACTAGGATCATGCTTACAAAACAGGGTAATACTCATGTTAATACTCATATTACTTAGTGACAAAACGTTTACATGACTTCATAAATAGGACGTTTTTTCTCTGAGGGAGATAACTCTTTATTTGGGGCCTAGTTTCCACATGGCTAATCAGATACTCCTAGGAGTACTTTCTTAAGGCCCCTCTGGCATCCAGTACATGGTGGGAGGGCCTATTTTAGCGCTCTAAATGCGCAGTTTTTATTCAGACTGAGACATCCAGCTGGAGTCCTCTGACACCTGAGGACCATTACAAGGGGTTTATTTCTGCACAAAATCGTATTTGAGGGCAGGTAGGAGCCTCAGCAGAGCTGTGGCAGGGTGCTCAACTTTCTTTTAACGTTTTTCAATCCGGTTTGGGGCCTAAGGGGTTAATCATCCATATGCTAGTTGGTGCAATGCTGCTTTAGTCCTTTACACACACTGTAAAAATTTCAAAGACTTTACTATATTTTTTCACTGTTTTGCAGTTTAAGTGTTAGTTTTTTCTCTTAAAGGCACAGTAACGTTTTTGTTTAATTGCTGTTTTACCTTTATTAAAGTGTTTTCCAAGCTTGCTTGTCTCATTACTAGTCTGTTAAACATGTCTGACATAGAGGAAACTCCTTGTTCAATATGTTTAGAAGCCATGGTGGAACTATATTATGGCGTTTAAAGATTTATCTCCAGGGTGTTCTCTGACTGAAAAAAGGGAGATTATGCCATCTAGCTCTCCCCATGTGTCAGATTATAACTCCCGCTCAAGTGACGCCAAGTACATCTAGCGCGTCTAATTCTTTTACCTTACAGGACATGGCGGCAGTTATGAATAATACCCTCACAGAGGTATTGTCCAAACTGCCAAGGTTACAAGGAAAGCGAGACAGCTCTGGGGCTACAACTAATACAGAGCTTTCTGACGCTTTAATGTCTGTGTCCGATATACCCTCACAATACTCAGAAGCCAAGGCAGGTAAGCTTCTATCTGTTACTTCAAAGTCTAAACTTCTTAACATCCCCTTCAAGGGACAGACCCTATTCGGGCCTGGTCTGAAGGAGATCATTTCTGATATTACTGGAGGAAAAGGTCACGCCCTTCCTCAGGATAGGTCCAATAAGTTAAGGGCCAAACAGAATAATTTTCGTTCTTTTCGAAACTTCAAGAGTGGCGCAGCTTCAACTTCCTCTAATGCAAAACAAGAGGGAAATTTTGCCCAGTCCAAACCAGTCTGGAGACCTAACCAGGCTTGGAACAAGGGGAAGCAGGCCAAGAAACCTGTGGCTGCCTCTAAGACAGCATGAAGGAGTAGCCCCCGATCCGGGACCGGATCTAGTGGGGGGCAGACTTTCTCTCTTCGCCCAGGCTTGGGCAAGAGACGTCCAGGATCCCTGGGCGCTAGAGATCGTTTCCCAGGGATATCTTCTGGAATTCAAAGGGTCATCTCCAAAGGGGAGATTTCATCTCTCACAACTATCTGTAAACCAGATAAAAAGAGAGGCATTCTTACGTTGTGTTCAAGACCTACTGGTTATGGGAGTGATCCATCCAGTTCCAAGAGAAGAACAGGGGCTGGGTTTCTATTCAAACCTGTTTATAGTTCCCAAAAAAGAGGGAACTTTCAGACCTATCTTGGATCTCAAGATCCTAAACAAATTTCTCAGGGTCCCATCCTTCAAGATGGAGACAATCCGAACCATCCTCCCTATGATCCAGGAGGGTCAATATATGACTACAGTGGACTTAAAGGATGCTTATCTCCACATTCCGATTCACAGAGATCATCATCAGTTCCTCAGGTTCGCCTTCCTAGACAGGCATTACAAGTTTGTGGCTCTTCCCTTCGGGTTAGCCACGGCACCAAGAATCTTTACGAAGGTTCTAGGGTCCCTTCTGGCGGCTTTAAGGCCGCGGGGCATAGCGGTAGCCCCTTACCTAGACGACATTCTGATTCAGGCGTCGACTCTTCAAATCGCCAAGTCCCATATGAACATTGTTCTGGCCTTTCTGAGGTCTCATGGGTGGAAAGTGAACATAGAAAAGAGTGCTCTCTCACAAGAGTTTCCTTCCTAGGAACTCTAATAGATTCAGTAGAAATTAAAAAAATTCTGACAGAAGTCAGTATATCAAAGCTTGTAACCTCTTGCTCTTCATTCCACTTCTCGGCCGTCAGTGGCTCAGTGTATGGAAATGATCGGCCTAATGGTAGCGGCAATGGACATAGTTCCGTTTGCCCGCCTACATCTCAGACCACTGCAACTTTGCATGCTCAACCAGTGGAATGGGGACTACACAGATTTGTCTCCTCTGTTAGATCTGGATCAAGAGACCAGGGATTCTCTTCTCTGGTGGTTATCTTGAGTCCATCTGTCCAGGGGAATGAGTTTCCGCAGGCCAGAGTGGACTATAGTGACGACAGATGCCAGCCTTCTGGGCTGGGGCGCAGTATGGAACTCCCTGAAGGCTCAGGGTTCGTGGACTCAGGAGGAAGCCCTCCTTCCGATAAACATTCTGGAACTAAGAGCGATATTCAATGCTCTTCAGGCTTGGCCTCAACTAGCTGCGGCCAAGTTCATCAGATTTCAGTCAGACAATATCACGACTGTAGCCTATATCAACCATCAGGGGGGAACAAGGAGTCCCCTGGCCATGATAGAGGTTTCCAAGATAATTCTATGGGCAGAGTTTCACTCTTGCCATCTCTCAGCTATCCATATCCCAGGAGTAGAGAACTGGGAGGCGGATTTTCTAAGTCGGCAGACTTTTCATCCGGGGGAGTGGGAGCTCCATACGGAGGTATTTGCCCAGCTGATTCATCTATGGGGCAAACTAGAACTGGATCTGATGGCGTCTCGTCAGAACGCCAAGCTTCTTCGTTACGGGTCCAGGTCAAGGGATCCCCAGGCAACGCTGATAGATGCTCTAGCAGTGCCCTGGTCCTTCAGCCTGGCTTATGTGTTTCCACCATTTCCTCTCCTCCCTCATCTGATTGTCAAGATCAAGCAGGAGAGAGCTTCAGTGATTTTGATAGCACCTGCGTGGCCACGCAGGACTTGGTATGCAGATCTGGTGGACATGTCATCCTTCCCACCATGGACTCTGCCGCTGAGGCAGGACCTTCTACCCCAAAGTCCATTCAAACATCCAAATCTAGTTTCTCTGCGTCTGACTGCTTGGAGATTGAACGCTTGATTTTATCGGTCATTGATACCTTGATTCAGGCTCGAAAGCCTGTCACCAGGAAAATCTATCATAAGATATGGTGTAAATATCTTCATTGGTGTGAATCCAAGGGTTACTCGTGGAGTAAGGTCAGGATTCCTAGGATACTATCTTTTCTCCAAGATGGATTGGAAAAGGGATTATCGGCTAGTTCCTTAAAGGGACAGATTTCTGCTCTGTCTATTCTTTTACACAAGCGCCTGGCTGATGTTCCAGACGTTCAGGCGTTTTGTCAGGCTTTGGTTAGAATCAGGCCTGTGTTTAAACCTGTTGCTCCGCTATGGAGTTTAAATTTAGTTCTTAAGGTTCTTCAATTGGTTCCGTTTGAACCCTTGCGCATTCCATAGATATCAAGCTGTTATCTTGGAAAGTTCTGTTTTTAGTAGCTATCTCTTCGGCTCGAAGAGTTTCAGAGTTATCTGCCTTGCAGTGTGATTCCCCTTATCTGATCTTCCATGCAGATAAGGTAGTTTTGCGTACCAAACCTGTTTTTTTTCCTAAGGTAGTATCTAATAGGAATATCAATCAGGAAATTGTTGTTCCGTCACTGTGTCCTAATCCTTCTTCAAGGAAGGAACGTCTGTTACACAATCTTGACGTGGTTCGTGCAAGCTAATAAGGAGTTTCGTCAAACATCTGTATTGTTTGTTGTCTACTCTGGAAAGAGGAGAGGCCAAAAGGCTTCGGCAACTTCTCTTTCTTTTTGGCTAAGAAGCATAATCCGTTTGGCTTATGAGACAAGTAATGGATGAACCCGTGGACTGGATACACCTTACAAGAGAAAACAAAATTTATGCTTACCTGATAAATTTATTTCTCTTGTGGTGTATCCAGTCCACGGCCCGCCCTGTCACTTTAAGGCAGGTGTTTTTTACTTTTAAACTACAGTCACCACTGCACCCTATAGTTTCTCCTTTTTTCTTGCTTGTTTTCGGTCGAATGACTGGGGTTGGCAGTTAGGGGAGGAGCTATATAGACAGCTCTGCTGTGGGTGTCCTCTTGCAACTTCCTGTTGGGAAGGAGAATATCCCACAAGTAATGGATGAACCCGTGGACTGGATACACCACAAGAGAAAGAAATTTATCAGGTAAGCATACATTTTTTTTTTTTTTTTGGGTCTCAGAACCCACATGGCTAGTTTAAAACCGCTCTGGTGCGGTTCTTTGAGGCTGTAAAGACATCGAGTGAGATGGGCGGGGCCTATTTTCGTGCCTCAGATGCGCAGTTGTATTCACTTAGCAAGCAGCAAGCTCCAACTCCTGAGGGCCCTTGTGGAATTTTTGGGCCAAATCGAAGCTTTAACCCCATTTTTTTCAATCCCTCATTTTTCAATCCTTTCAAGATGGAGACCATTCGGACAATTTTACCGATGATCCTGGAGGGTCAATATATGACCACCGTGGACTTAAAGGATGCGTATCTACACATCCCTATCCACAAAGATCATCACCAGTTCCTCAGGTTCACCTTTCTGGACAAGCATTACCAGTTTGTGGCTCTTCCCTTCGGGTTGGCCACAGCTCCCAGAATTTTCACAAAGGTGCTAGGGTCCCTTCTGGCGGTTCTAAGGCCGCGGGGCATAGCAGTGGCGCCTTATCTGGACGATATCTTAATTCAGGCGTCGACTTACCAACTAGCCAAGTCTCACATGGACATCGTGTTGGCTTTTCTAAGATCTCACGGGTGGAAGGTGAACGTAAAAAAGAGTTCATTTATCCCTCTCACAAGAGTTCCATTCCTGGGAACTCTGATAGATTCGGTGGACATGAAATTTTTTCTGACGGAGGTCAGGAAATCAAAGATTTTAACCACCTACCGAGCTCTTCATTCCATTCCTCGCCCGTCAGTGGCTCAGTGTATGGAGGTAATCGGACTAATGGTAGCGACAATGGACATAGTTCCGTTTGCTCGCTTGCATCTCAGACCACTGCAACTATGCATGCTCAAACAGTGGAATGGGGATTATGCAGATTTATCTCCTCAGATAAATCTGGATCAAGAGACCAGAGGCTCTCTTCTTTGGTGGTTGTCACAGGATCATCTGTCCCAGGGAATGTGTTTCCGCAGGCCAGCGTAGCTCATAGTGACGACAGACGCCAGCCTATTGGGCTGGGGTGCAGTCTGGAATTCCCTGAAAGCACAGGGTTTGTGGACTCGGGAGGAGGCTCTCCTCCCGATAAATATTCTAGAACTGAGAGCGATATTCAACGCGCTTCAGGCGTGGCCTCAGCTGGCTTCGGCCAGATTCATAAGATTCCAGTCGGACAATATCACGACTGTAGCATATATCAATCATCAGGGGGGAACAAAGAGTTCTCTAGTGATGATAGAGGTTACCAAAATAATTCGATGGGCAGAGACTCACTCTTGCCATCTATCTGCAATCTATATCCCAGGAGTGGAGAACTGGGAAGCGGATTTTCTAAGTCGTCAGACTTTTCATCCTGGGGAGTGAGAACTCCATCCGGAGGTGTTTGCACAATTGATTCAGCAATGGGGCACACCAGGATTGGATCTGATGGCGTCTCGTCAGAACGCCAAACTTCCTTGTTACAGGTCCAGGTCAAGGGATCCTCAGCCAGTACTGATAGATGCTCTAGCAGTACCCTGGTCGTTCAACCTGGCTTATGTGTTTCCACCATTTTCTCTCTTTCCTCGTTTGATTGCCAGAATCAAACAGGAGAGAGCTTCTGTGATTTTGATAGCACCTGCTTGGCCACGCAAGACTTGGTATGCAGACCTGGTGGACATGTCATCTCTTCTACCATGGACTCTGCCACTGAGACAGGACCTTCCGATTCAAGGTCCGTTCCAGCATCCAAATCTAGTTTCTCAGCGGCTGACTGCCTGGAGATTGAACGCTTGATTTTATCCAAGCGGGGTTTCTGTAAGTCGGTCATAGATACCTTGATTCAGGCTCGAAAGCCTGTCACCAGGAACATTTATCATAAGATATGGCTTAAATATCTTTATTGGTGCAAATCCAAAGGCTACTCATGGAGTAAGATCAGGATTCCTAGGATTTTGTCCTTTCTCCAAGAAGGATTGGAGAAGGGGCTCTCAGCTAGTTTCTTAAAGGGACAGATATCTGCTTTATCAATTCTACTGCACAAGCGTCTGGCAGATGTTCCAGACGTTCAGTCGTGTTGTCAGGCTTTAGTTAGAATCAAGCCTGTGTTTAAACCTGTTGGTCCGCCATGGAGTTTGTATTTAGTTCTTAATGTTCTTCAAGGGGTTCCGTTTGAACCTATGCATTCCATAGATATTAAGCTTCTATCTTGGAAAGTTCTGTTTTTAGTTGCTATCTCTTCGGCTCGAAGAGTTTCTGAACTATCTGCATTGCAATGCGACTCGCCTTATCTTGCTTTCCATGCTGATAAGGTGGTTTTGCGTACCAAACCTGGATTCCTTCCTAAGGTTGTTACTAATAGGAATATCAATCAGGAAATTGTTGTTCCTTCTCTGTGTCCTAATCCTTCCTCTAAGAAGGAACATCTGCTGCAAAACTTGGACGTGGTTCGTGCTTTTAAGTTTTACTTGCAAGCGACCAAAGATTTCCGTCAAACATCTTCTTTGTTAGTTGTCTATTCTGGAAAACGTAGAGGTCAAAAGGCTACGGCTACCTCTCTTTCTTTTTGGCTGAAAAGCATCATCCGTTTGGCATATGAGACTGCTGGACAGCAGCCTCCTGAAAGGATTACAGCTCACTCTACTAGAGCGGTGGCTTCCACATGGGCTTTTAAAAATGTTGCTTCTGTTGAACAGATTTGTAAGGCTGCGACTTGGTCTTCGCTTCATACCTTTTCCAAATTTTATAAATTTGATACTTTTGCTTCTTCGGAGGCTATTTTTGGGAGAAAAGTTCTTCAAGCAGTGGTGCCTTCTGTTTAACCATCTGTCTTGTCCCTGCCGTTTATTCGTGTCCTGTAGCTTTGGTATTGTATCCCACAAGTAAAAGATGAATCCGTGGACTCGTCGTACCTTATAGAAGAAAAGTAAATTTATGCTTACCTGATAAATTAATTTCTTCTATGGTACGACGAGTCCACGGCCCGCCCTGTCATTTTAAGACAGATTATATTTTTTTATTTTAAACTTCAGTCACCTCTGCACCTTTTAGTTTCTCCTTTTTCTTCCTGTACCTTCGGTCGAATGACTGGGGGGTGGAGCTAAGGGAGGAGCTATATAGAGAGCTCTGCTGTGGTGCTCTTTGCCACTTCCTGTTAGCAGGAGGATAATATCCCACAAGTTAAGGATGAATCCGTGGGCTCGTCGTACCATAGAAGAAATTAATTTATCAGGTAAGCATAAATGTACTTTTCTTGCTACTCCAGAGCAAAGTGTTTGCAAGAAAAGCTCTAGAGCTGTAAACACAAATAGTCTCTTATAAAAGCATTGGTAAAAACTAACGATGCAGGCAGCAGCAAATGTTCGTACATGTAAAAGTGAAATGTAAAGTTTCATAACTCTTAATTTAAATAAGAAAATGAAAAGCAACTCGTTTCTCAGCCTCTATACAGTATGTACTGTGAGTAGTTTAACTGTATTCATATCATTATTTGGGTTGTGGCGCCACCTCTGTTTTTAAATTCTTCTAGATTTGAAGCTCTATCAAGTATCACATGAAGCACTAGATTGTTTTTGTCTGATAACTTTTTGTTTTGAGATTGTGTCCCAGTGCTCTCCTCTATTTAATGGGCACACCACCCGGCTAAAATTGAAGTTAATAATAAACAATGTCTGTAGCACAAATTATCATTAATTTAATGAATGTTAACTTAAGCAATACATTTGTGCTTTGGATAACTTAAGAAACATTTATAACAAATAATGTTATTACACTGCCCCCACCGGGCTATTTATGCCACCCTGCTGGTAAAATTATCCGTGGAGAACATTGTGATCTATTTCTGAAAAGGAACACGTTTAGCGATAAAGTATTAAACAAAAGAAACCTAGGGCATTTATTTACAGCACTATTAATTAACAGTCTATATTGGGTTGTGAAAGAAAGCGATAGGCACTGATGCAGATAGTGATAAGACCGTAATGATTTAGGGGCGTTAGGCAATCTAGGAAGTCATGATAGTTGCCTGCCTAGGTTATGTGCAGTGATATAAATAAGTCTCTTGTGTGCCATCCTCTCAAGAAGCATATGATTTGCACTACTTGGCATCATACCTAAATATGCCCAGGCTACGTATTAACACAAGAATAGAAAGATGATACTACAACAACATAGAACAAACAAAAAGCTAATATTATTATTATCTTTATTTATAAAGCGCCAGCATTTTACGCAGCGCTAGACAAAGGTACATTACAATAATAGGGTACTATTATCAAAATTGCTTCATTTTCTTGGTAACCTTTATTGAAGGAGCAGCAATACACTACTAGGAGCTAGCCGATGATAAGAGGAGTAAATGTGCACCCACCAATTGGCAGCTAGCTCCCATCTCCTGAGCCTACCTAGGTATTCTTTTCAAGAAGGATACCAAGATAACTAAGCAAATTAGATAAAAGTTGTTTAAAATTATCTGTTCTATCTGAATCACAAAGAGTTTTATGTCCAAGAAGGGTGTAGCTGGAGACAGTGGAGGGAGGATGGGATAAGGCAACAGAAAGTCTGTAAAATGGCCTAAACAAATGTGCAAAACATATTCACGCATTTCTTGTCACAGACAGGAATTAGTGAGGTTACCTTGCAGGAAAGATGGTGCTTGCAGAGATCTGCAGTGAATGTCTTGTAGTAGTGAAGTATTCTGTCTGTCTGTCTGAGTTATCTGTTGTGAGAAGAAAAAAACAAATCATAAGAGTGAGGCCCCGCCATTTAAATAAGGCTTGTCATGTGACTATAATAGTGATACTGATCACCTGGCAGTAACCGCTAGCACCATTTAAATAAGGCTTGTCATGTGACTATAATAGTGATACTGATCACCTGGCAGTAACCGCTAGCACCATTTAAATAAGGCTTGTCATGTGACTATAATAGTAATACTGATCACCTGGCAGTAACCGCTAGCACCATTTAAATAAGGCTTGTCATGTGACTATAATAGTAATACTGATCACCTGGCAGTAACCGCTAGCACCATTTAAATAAGGCTTGTCATGTGACTATAATAGTAATACTGATCACCTGGCAGTAACCGCTAGCACCATTTAAATAAGGCTTGTCATGTGACTATAATAGTAATACTGATCACCTGGCAGTAACCGCTAGCGCCATTTAAATAAGGCTTGTCATGTGACTATAATAGTAATACTGATCACCTGGCACTAACCGCTAGCACCATTTAAATAAGGCTTGTCATGTGACTATAATAGTAATACTGATCACCTGGCAGTAACCGCTAGCACCATTTAAATAAGGCTTGTCATGTGACTATAATAGTGATACTGATCACCTGGCAGTAACCGCTAGCACCATTTAAATAAGGCTTGTCATGTGACTATAATAGTAATACTGATCACCTGGCAGTAACCGCTAGCGCCATTTAAATAAGGCTTGTCATGTGACTATAATAGTAATACTGATCACCTGGCACTAACCGCTAGCACCATTTAAATAAGGCTTGTCATGTGACTATAATAGTAATACTGATCACCTGGCAGTAACCGCTAGCACCATTTAAATAAGGCTTGTCATGTGACTATAATAGTAATACTGATCACCTGGCACTAACCGCTAGCACCATTTAAATAAGGCTTGTCATGTGACTATAATAATAATACTGATCACCTGGCAGTAACCGCTAGCACCATTTAAATAAGGCTTGTCATGTGACTATAATAATAATACTGATCACCTGGCAGTAACCGCTAGCACCATTTAAATAAGGCTTGTCATGTGACTGTAATAGTGATACTGATCACCTGGCAGTAACCGCTAGCACCATTTAAATAAGGCTTGTCATGTGACTATAATAGTAATACTGATCACCTGGCAGTAACCGCTAGCGCCATTTAAATAAGGCTTGTCATGTGACTATAATAGTAATACTGATCACCTGGCAGTAACCGCTAGCACCATTTAAATAAGGCTTGTCATGTGACTATAATAGTAATACTGATCACCTGGCAGTAACCGCTAGCGCCATTTAAATAAGGCTTGTCATGTGACTATAATAGTAATACTGATCACCTGGCAGTAACCGCTAGCGCCATTTAAATAAGGCTTGTCATGTGACTATAATAGTAATACTGATCACCTGGCAGTAACCGCTAGCGCCATTTAAATAAGGCTTGTCATGTGACTATAATAGTAATACTGATCACCTGGCAGTAACCGCTAGCACCATTTAAATAAGGCTTGTCATGTGACTATAATAGTAATACTGATCACCTGGCAGTAACCGCTAGCACCATTTAAATAAGGCTTGTCATGTGACTATAATAGTAATACTGATCACCTGGCAGTAACCGCTAGCACCATTTAAATAAGGCTTGTCATGTGACTATAATAGTAATACTGATCACCTGGCAGTAACCGCTAGCGCCATTTAAATAAGGGTTGTCGTGACTATAATAGTAATACTGATCACCTGGCAGTAACCGCTAGCACCATTTAAATAAGGCTTGTCATGTGACTATAATAGTAATACTGATCACCTGGCAGTAACCGCTAGCACCATTTAAATAAGGCTTGTCATGTGACTATAATAGTAATACTGATCACCTGGCAGTAACCGCTAGCGCCATTTAAATAAGGCTTGTCATGTGACTATAATAGTAATACTGATCACCTGGCAGTAACCGCTAGCACCATTTAAATAAGGCTTGTCATGTGACTATAATAGTAATACTGATCACCTGGCAGTAACCGCTAGCGCCATTTAAATAAGGCTTGTCATGTGACTATAATAGTAATACTGATCACCTGGCAGTAACCGCTAGCACCATTTAAATAAGGCTTGTCATGTGACTATAATAGTAATACTGATCACCTGGCAGTAACCGCTAGCACCATTTAAATAAGGCTTGTCATGTGACTATAATAGTAATACTGATCACCTGGCAGTAACCGCTAGCGCCATTTAAATAAGGCTTGTCATGTGACTATAATAGTAATACTGATCACCTGGCAGTAACCGCTAGCACCATTTAAATAAGGCTTGTCATGTGACTATAATAGTAATACTGATCACCTGGCAGTAACCGCTAGCACCATTTAAATAAGGCTTGTCATGTGACTATAATAGTAATACTGATCACCTGGCAGTAACCGCTAGCACCATTTAAATAAGGCTTGTCATGTGACTATAATAGTAATACTGATCACCTGGCAGTAACCGCTAGCGCCATTTAAATAAGGCTTGTCATGTGACTATAATAGTAATACTGATCACCTGGCAGTAACCGCTAGCGCCATTTAAATAAGGCTTGTCATGTGACTATAATAGTAATACTGATCACCTGGCAGTAACCGCTAGCACCATTTAAATAAGGCTTGTCATGTGACTATAATAGTAATACTGATCACCTGGCACTAACCGCTAGCGCCATTTAAATAAGGCTTGTCATGTGACTATAATAGTAATACTGATCACCTGGCAGTAACCGCTAGCACCATTTAAATAAGGCTTGTCATGTGACTATAATAATAATACTGATCACCTGGCAGTAACCGCTAGCACCATTTAAATAAGGCTTGTCATGTGACTATAATAGTAATACTGATCACCTGGCAGTAACCGCTAGCACCATTTAAATAAGGCTTGTCATGTGACTATAATAGTAATACTGATCACCTGGCAGTAACCGCTAGCACCATTTAAATAAGGGTTGTCATGTGACTATAATAATAATACTGATCACCTGGCAGTAACCGCTAGCACCATTTAAATAAGGCTTGTCATGTGACTATAATAGTAATACTGATCACCTGGCAGTAACCGCTAGCACCATTTAAATAAGGCTTGTCATGTGACTATAATAGTAATACTGATCACCTGGCAGTAACCGCTAGCACCATTTAAATAAGGCTTGTCATGTGACTATAATAGTAATACTGATCACCTGGCAGTAACCGCTAGCACCATTTAAATAAGGCTTGTCATGTGACTATAATAGTAATACTGATCACCTGGCAGTAACCGCTAGCGCCATTTAAATAAGGCTTGTCATGTGACTATAATAGTAATACTGATCACCTGGCAGTAACCGCTAGCGCCATTTAAATAAGGCTTGTCATGTGACTATAATAGTAATACTGATCACCTGGCAGTAACCGCTAGCACCATTTAAATAAGGCTTGTCATGTGACTATAATAGTAATACTGATCACCTGGCAGTAACCGCTAGCGCCATTTAAATAAGGCTTGTCATGTGACTATAATAGTAATACTGATCACCTGGCAGTAACCGCTAGCACCATTTAAATAAGGCTTGTCATGTGACTATAATAGTAATACTGATCACCTGGCAGTAACCGCTAGCGCCATTTAAATAAGGCTTGTCATGTGACTATAATAGTGATACTGATCACCTGGCAGTAACCGCTAGCACCATTTAAATAAGGCTTGTCATGTGACTATAATAGTAATACTGATCACCTGGCAGTAACCGCTAGCGCCATTTAAATAAGGCTTGTCATGTGACTATAATAGTGATACTGATCACCTGGCAGTAACCGCTAGCACCATTTAAATAAGGCTTGTCATGTGACTATAATAGTAATACTGATCACCTGGCAGTAACCGCTAGCACCATATAAATAAGGCTTGTCATGTGACTATAATAGTAATACTGATCACCTGGCAGTAACCGCTAGCACCATTTAAATAAGGCTTGTCATGTGACTATAATAGTAATACTGATCACCTGGCAGTAACCGCTAGCACCATTTAAATAAGGCTTGTCATGTGACTATAATAGTAATACTGATCACCTGGCAGTAACCGCTAGCGCCATTTAAATAAGGCTTGTCATGTGACTATAATAGTAATACTGATCACCTGGCAGTAACCGCTAGCACCATTTAAATAAGGCTTGTCATGCGACTATAATAATAATACTGATCACCTGGCAGTAAGCGCTAGCACCATTTAAATAAGGCTTGTCATGCGACTATAATAGTAATACTGATCACCTGGCAGTAACCGCTAGCACCATTTAAATAAGGGTTGTCGTGACTATAATAGTAATACTGATCACCTGGCAGTAACCGCTAGCGCCATTTAAATAAGGCTTGTCATGTGACTATAATAGTAATACTGATCACCTGGCAGTAACCGCTAGCACCATTTAAATAAGGCTTGTCATGTGACTATAATAGTAATACTGATCACCTGGCAGTAACCGCTAGCACCATTTAAATAAGGCTTGTCATGTGACTATAATAGTAATACTGATCACCTGGCAGTAACCGCTAGCACCATTTAAATAAGGCTTGTCATGTGACTATAATAATAATACTGATCACCTGGCAGTAACCGCTAGCACCATTTAAATAAGGCTTGTCATGTGACTATAATAGTAATACTGATCACCTGGCAGTAACCGCTAGCACCATTTAAATAAGGCTTGTCATGTGACTATAATAGTAATACTGATCACCTGGCAGTAACCGCTAGCACCATTTAAATAAGGCTTGTCATGTGACTATAATAGTAATACTGATCACCTGGCAGTAACCGCTAGCGCCATTTAAATAAGGCTTGTCATGTGACTATAATAGTAATACTGATCACCTGGCAGTAACCGCTAGCGCCATTTAAATAAGGCTTGTCATGTGACTATAATAGTAATACTGATCACCTGGCAGTAACCGCTAGCGCCATTTAAATAAGGCTTGTCATGTGACTATAATAGTAATACTGATCACCTGGCAGTAACCGCTAGCGCCATTTAAATAAGGCTTGTCATGTGACTATAATAGTAATACTGATCACCTGGCAGTAACCGCTAGCGCCATTTAAATAAGGCTTGTCATGTGACTATAATAGTAATACTGATCACCTGGCAGTAACCGCTAGCGCCATTTAAATAAGGCTTGTCATGTGACTATAATAGTAATACTGATCACCTGGCAGTAACCGCTAGCGCCATTTAAATAAGGCTTGTCATGTGACTATAATAGTGATACTGATCACCTGGCAGTAACCGCTAGCACCATTTAAATAAGGCTTGTCATGTGACTATAATAGTAATACTGATCACCTGGCAGTAACCGCTAGCACCATTTAAATAAGGCTTGTCATGTGACTATAATAGTAATACTGATCACCTGGCAGTAACCGCTAGCACCATTTAAATAAGGCTTGTCATGTGACTATAATAGTAATACTGATCACCTGGCAGTAACCGCTAGCACCATTTAAATAAGGCTTGTCATGTGACTATAATAGTAATACTGATCACCTGGCAGTAACCGCTAGCGCCATTTAAATAAGGCTTGTCATGTGACTATAATAGTAATACTGATCACCTGGCAGTAACCGCTAGCACCATTTAAATAAGGCTTGTCATGTGACTATAATAGTAATACTGATCACCTGGCAGTAACCGCTAGCACCATTTAAATAAGGCTTGTCATGTGACTATAATAGTAATACTGATCACCTGGCAGTAACCGCTAGCACCATTTAAATAAGGCTTGTCATGTGACTATAATAGTAATACTGATCACCTGGCAGTAACCGCTAGCACCATTTAAATAAGGCTTGTCATGTGACTATAATAGTAATACTGATCACCTGGCAGTAACCGCTAGCATTATTTTGTTGTGTTGATGGTCTTAGGAATCATAGATCTATGTTATTCTGAACCAATATAAAAATACAGGAATCATAAGCAATGGGTAAAACTGTTGTGTTATGGTGGCATTTCTATTAGATTATTTCTGCCAACTATAGTTATTTTCTAAAAATGCTTGGTCTGCTGGAAAAAAACAACAAAAAACAAGGTATAATTTGTGTGGGTACCTCACAGAAACAAGTTTAACCCCTTCCCACCTGGATTTATTTGTTTAAATTGGAACAAAGTTCCAATGTAAACAAATAAATAAAAATTGCTATCAATGATGGGATTGGGGGGACTGCATATGATGCCAGCAAAGCCCTCCAGCCCGCAATCCCATTTAGCAAGGCACTATGGCTTCAGTAAAGCCAAACAGCTAGGACGTTCCATGCCGTCCTAATGGCGCTAAAGCCCAGCGCAGTTAGGACGGCATGAAATGTCCTAACAGCGGGAAGGGGTTAAATGTATCTGTAAATGCAATGAGGGCTAAGCCACCCAAAACAGCTCCAGCACAGGGCTCAAATGGCTCAGCACTGGAAGGGTTAATGCAAGTGCTCTTGTAGAAAGTATTTTGTGGCACGCTGTTCTGTGCGAGTTGTACAAGATTGTGTAACAGAGTCTTACAACACAGCATGCAGGTTTTAAAGGGACAGTCTACCATAGAATTGTTATTGTTTTAAAAGATAGATAATCCCTTTATTACCCATTCCCCAGTTTTGCATAACCAACACAGTTATATTAATATACTTTTTACCTCTGTGATTACCTTGTATCTAAGCCTCTGCAGACTGCTCCTTATCTCAGTTATATTAATATATTTTTTACCTCTGTGATTACCTTGTATCTAAGCCTCTGCAGACTGCCCCCTTATCTCAGTTATATTAATATACTTTTTACCTCTGTGATTACCCTGTATCTAAGCCTCTGCAGACTGCTCCTTATCTCAGTTATATTAATATACTTTTTACCTCTGTGATTGCCTTGTATCTAAGCCTCTGCAGACTACCCCTTATCTCAGTTATATTAATATACTTTTTACCTCTGTGATTACCCTGTATCTAAGCCTCTGCAGACTGCCCCCTTATCTCAGTTATATTAATATACTTTTTACCTCTGTGATTGCCTTGTATCTAAGCCTCTGCAGACTACCCCTTATCTCAGTTATATTAATGTACTTTTTACCTCTGTGATTACCTTGTATCTAGGAACCTTCTTCCAGCCCCCTGATCACATGACTGTGACTGTTTATTATCTATTGTCTTGCATTTAGCATTGTGTTGTGCTAGATCTTAAATAACTTTCTGTGCCTGAACACAGTGTTATCTATATGGCCCACGTGTACTTTCTGTCTCTTTGTGTTGAAAAGCATTTTAAAAAGCCTGTGATAAGAGGCAGCCCTCAAGGGCTTAGAAATTAGCATATGAGCCGACCTATGTTTAGTTTAAACTAAGAATACCAAGAGAAAAAAATCAAATTTGATGATAAAAGTAAATTGGAAAGTCGATTAAAATTAAAAGTCCTATCTGAATAATGAAAGTTTAATTTATACTTGACTGTCCCTTTAAGGTATTGATGCTGTTGTGGTGTCACATTAGCTGAACGCTTTAGTAAACAGATAGCACTTGTGTTTTATGTGTCATTCTTGTTCATCCTGTTTTGGGTTCAGCTTTTTCAAGTCTACACAAGCAGGTGTCATGCACTGAGAGTTTTGTTCTCCTTGTAATCTAAAACATTTAAATTCTGCGTAGTAAAAAAAAAAAAAAACAAAAAAAAAAGTTTTATATCTTCATAATATAATTTGCCACATGTTCCTATATTTTAGTTCTGAAAATTGTGGAGTTTCCAATTCTGAGAATGGAAAGTGCATACTGCAGATTTCTCAAGCTGAACCCTGCTACATATCTGTCCCTAATTGGTCTCAGCAGAGGTGATAAGATTCTGTAAAACAGTGCACGTTTTGCTAATAAATGACAGTAACAAGCTCTGGCTTCTTCAAATAAGGCCAAGTGGTGGGGTGTAGTTTGGCTATTGAAAAACAGCAAACAAGGTGCTAATTATTGGGTGTGTTACTTTAGAAGAATTCTATGGAAAAGCCTTGTTACTACATGGTGTTGTATGTCCCCTTAAGAGGAGAGGGTGGAAACGAGATCTTGAAAGTTTGTTGTATTTTCATTTATTATTTGTTGTTGCAAAAATAGTAATTTAAAGTGTATTGCACAACGCTATACAAGGGTCTGAAAGTAAAATGAAAACTACAAGCAGTAAAAAGCTGAGAAAACTTTCAATCCAAGTGGTCAATTGGTGTGCTAACCCCAAACCAGTAAAGAGATTACTTGTATAGTGTGATTAAAGTGACATAAAAGCTATCATATTTCTTCCATGATTCAGATAGAGCTTTACTTTTAGCTTTGTTTTCTTGTTATCCTTTGTTAAAAAACTGGTAGCTCAGGAGTGTGCACTTGTCTGCAGCACTACATGGCAGCAGTTTGGCAGCAATGTTATACATTAGCAAGAGCACTAGATGGCAGCAGTTTTATAATAATGTTATACATTAGCAAGAGCGCTAGATGGCAGCAGTTTTATAATAATGTTATACATTAGCAAGAGCACTAGATGGCAGCAGTTTTATAATAATGTTATACATTAGCAAGAGCACTAGATGGCAGCAGTTTTATAATAATGTTATACATTAGCAAGAGCGCTAGATGGCAGCAGTTTTATAATAATGTTATACATTAGCAAGAGCGCTAGATGGCAGCAGTATTATAATAATGTTATACATTAGCAAGAGCGCTAGATGGCAGCAGTTTTATAATAATGTTATACATTAGCAAGAGCGCTAGATGGCAGCAGTTTTATAATAATGTTATACATTAGCAAGAGCACTAGATGGCAGCAGTGTTATAATAATGTTATACATTAGCAAGAGCACTAGATGGCAGCAGTTTTATAACAATGTTATACATTAGCAAGAGCACTAGATGGCAGCAGTTTTATAATAATGTTATACATTAGCAAGAGCGCTAGATGGCAGCAGTTTTATAATAATGTTATACATTAGCAAGAGCGCTAGATGGCAGCAGTTTTATAATAATGTTATACATTAGCAAGAGCGCTAGATGGCAGCAGTTTTATAATAATGTTATACATTAGCAAGAGCGCTAGATGGCAGCAGTTTTATAATGTTATACCTTAGCAAGAGCACTAGATGGCAGCAGTATTATAATAATGTTATACATTAGCAGGAGCACTAGATGGCAGCAGTTTTATTATAATGTTATGCATTAGCAAGAGCACTAGATGGCAGCAGTTTTATATTAATGTTATACATTGGCAAGAGCACTAGATTGTAGCAGTTTTATAATAATGTTATACATTAGCCGGAGCACTGGATGGCAGCAGTTTTATAATGTTATACATTAGCAGGAGCTCTGGATGAAAGCAGTTTTATAATAATGTTATACATTAGCAAGAGCACTAGATGGCAGCAGTTTAATAACAATGTTATACATTAGCAGGAGCACTAGATGGCAGCAATGTGGCAGCAATGTTATACATTAGCAAGAGCACTAGATGGCAGCAGTTTTATAACAATGTTATACATTAGCAGGAGCACTAGATGGCAGCAGTTTTATAACAGTGTTATACATTAGCAAGAGCACTAGATGGCAGCAGTTTTACAACAATGTTATACATTAACAACTAGTACGCTAGTGACAGCGGACGTCACCAGGGTACTTGTAAGAGGCGCCTAGGGGCGAATATATGTGATGCTAGAAAATTTCAATGATACAACAATATGTTAGAATATCTAAGTATTCCAATAAAACAACAATAATAAGCAAGGGTAAAAAGAGCAAGGATATAAAAAGGTATACAGACTAAATAGTCCAGTAGATGATATACAATGGTGTAACA
This sequence comes from Bombina bombina, assembly GCF_027579735.1. Lineage (NCBI taxonomy): Eukaryota > Metazoa > Chordata > Amphibia > Anura > Bombinatoridae > Bombina > Bombina bombina. The sequence goes on along the minus strand of NC_069510.1, from coordinate 156,483,177 downwards.
GTCCTGCTCATACAATTCCAAGTGGTTTCAAATAAAGCACATCCAGAGTAGTAGGCCGCACCTCCGGGGTGTCGTGCCACGACACAGGTAAGAGAATCTATGGAAAGCAGAATAGAGGGCGCCATATAGTGCAGATCATAAACAACTTCAGAACAGATAGCGATAGGAGCTAAAGAATCCTACTCACAAGATGTGCAATACCAGCAGTCCGGAACCACACGTCGTCCGGTAGACCAGAAGTAGATATTACGAACGGGGATCCTCGTCTCACCAGGGAGAGTCCAAAGATACCAGAAGAGGAAGGGTCTAGACAAGCCTGTATAGCAGTGGTCAGCCAGCAGGTCCAGAGACTAAACTGGGCTCTGACTTGGTCACTCATGTGTGTGCCACTCTCTTTGATTAATTATCAACTAAACAACGAGACCATATAGTTGATAATTAATCAAAGAGAGTGGCACACACATGAGTGACCAAGTCAGAGCCCAGTTTAGTCTCTGGACCTGCTGGCTGACCACTGCTATACAGGCTTGTCTAGACCCTTCCTCTTCTGGTATCTTTGGACTCTCCCTGGTGAGACGAGGATCCCCGTTGGTAATATCTCCTTCTGGTCTACCGGACGACGTGTGGTTTCCGGACTGCTGGTATTGCACATCAGTGCTTTACATCTTGTGAGTAGGATTCTTTAGCTCCTATCACTATCTGTTCTGAAGTTGTTTATGATCTGCATTATGTGGCGCTCTCTATTCTGCTTTCCATAAATGTTATACAGTAGCAAGAGAACTAGATGGTAGCAGTTTTAGAACAATGTTATACATTAGCAGGAGCACTAGATGGCAGCAGTTTAGCATTTAAGACTATTATGAGCTGTGCTCAGGTAATACATGCTGTTTTTTCAGACATAAGCAGTCATGTGAGTCTTTAAAACAACATTATACACCTTTTGCATTTGTGTAAAGATTGTGTTTGTCCCACGCTCCTTAGAGCGTGGTTATCATCATCTACCATTTTGTGTGGCAACAATAAATCCCTGACTTTTAATGTGCCAATATGTTGGTGTCTGCAGCTAATTTCTTTTCCATCTTAATACAGCTGCATTCATTACTTGTGGGAAATACAGAACCTGGCCACCAGGAGGAGGCAAAGACACCCAGCCAAAGGCTTAAATACCTCTCCTCATTCCCCCAGTCATTCTTTGCCTTTAGTCACCAAAGGTTGGCAGAGTAGTGTCGGAAGATTCGGAGTAGTCTCTTATAGAGGGTAGTACTCTTCAGAATTGGACTGGAGTTTTAAGTATTCTTGTCAGCCTCTCAGTGAGAGCATTGACAAATATTAGGGTCTGTAGATGCAGGGAGATTTTTTCTGTGAATCCATCCAGACTCTTTTAACAGCTCCTTAAGCAATCAGTGTTGACGAGTTTCACTGCCTTCTTTCTATCACTCAAGTCCATGTCAGGAGCGATACTAAACACTGTCAAACTTGAGAGGCCGTATTCCTGTTCCACGGCGTAGATTCTGGTAAGATCGTTTCATTTTTATACCTGTAATGATAACGCAAGAAGACAGGGTCACAGTGTGACTCCTTTTATCTGTATAGAATCAAGGGTTAATATCTCCGGAAGGTGATTATTGAACAGGGCAGGGGGATGTATACATGATTGTTTTATTGTTTTTTTTTTTTGCTGCGATATGTATGAGATGTGGCTCTGGCAATGTGTGAACAGTCAGCCCATTTAGTTGGCACGCTTTTTCTCAGCTGCAGGGGCGGTCCTGCATGGCACTCCATATGACCGGGTGTGGCCTCATTCTCTTCCTTTTCCTGACTGTCGGTTGCAGGAGACGAAAGCGGTTTCTCTGTGGGCCTGGGTCATAGGAGATGGTGGGTGCTCCGGCCATTGGGAGTATAAAAGGTGCCATTTATTTTCTATAGTCCATATTAAAGGCGCAAGCTATGGAGGACTCTGATGCGTTAGAGGGTACCCCTTCTTTGCCTAAATCTAATGCCTGTGCTTATTGTGAGGAGGCTACGGTATATCTGCCTGCTCAACTATGTTCCACATGCCTTGATAAAATAGTGATATCTAAAAGTAACAAGATGTTTATTACCACTGAGCCGTCCACCTCTGAGGAGTCTCCGTCCCGCGAGGTACGTTCCCTATAATCATCTCCGTTTAAACATGCAGCTCCGCAGTGCACTACTAATCCTCCTGCGGGAGGGGTCCTGTGGCCGCCAGATTTTGCTGATCAGTTGCAAACGGCGGTGTCTGTGGCCTTCAGTGCTTTACCTCGCACTTCTAAGCGCAAGCAAAAGGTTAAACATTGCTATCCTTCCCAGGGGTCATCTACTCCGTTGGATGTATCTGAGACTAGATTATACACTGAGGCAGAGGACTCAGATACTTTGGAGGACTCTTTCTCTGGGTCAGAATCTGCGGCCTCTAAACCACCGTCTGTGGAGGAACCAGGCTTTAGGTTAAGGATGGAGCACTTACGCTTTTTATTAAAAGAGGTGTTGGCTACTCTAGAGGTTTCAGAACTGAAGTTACTGGAGGAACCTTCTATTCCTAAGCTTGATAAAGTTTGAGGACAGGGTGGTGCCCCAGACTTTCGCAGTTCCCGTAAAGATGCGAATATTATAAAGAATGAATGGGAGAGACTTGGTTCATCTTTCTCCCCTTCTTCTTCGTTTAAGAAATTGTTCCTGGTTCCTGATTCTCAGCTAGAATTGTGGGGATCTGTCCCTAAGGTGGATGGAGCTATCTCCACGCTCGCTAAGCGCACCACTATCCCTCTTGAGGATAGTTAGTTATTTAAGGAGCCCATGGATAAGAAATCAGAGACCCTGTTAAGAAAAACGTTTCAGCACACAGGGTTCGTATTTCAGCCTGCAGCGGTGGATGCTGCAGTGGCGGGATCCTCTACCTATTGGTGCGACTCTCTGTCAGAGAAGATCGAGGTGGAGACTCCCCTTGATGAGATACAGGAAAGAATTTAAGGGACACTGAACCCAATTTTTTTCTTTCGTGATTCAGATAGAACATGACATTTTAAGCAACTTTCTAATTTACTCCTATTATCAAATTTTCTTCATTCTCTTGGTATCTTTATTTGAAATGCAAGAAAATAAGTTTAGATGCCAGCCCATTTTTGGTGAACAACCTGGGTTGTTCTTGATGATTGGTGGATACATTCATCCACCAATAAAAAGTGCTGTCCAGAGTTCTGAACTAATAAAAAAACTTAGATGCCTTCTTTTTCAAATAAAGATAGTAAGATAATGAAGAAAAATTGATATTAGGAGTAAATTAGAAAGTTGCTTAAAATTGCATGCTCTATCTGAATCACGAAAGAAAAACTTGGGTTCAGTGTCCCTTTAAGGCCCTGAGGGGCAGATTATTCGCTTGAATGCTAAGATATCAGGCTTTTCTGTTCTGGCCTGGAGGGCCCTGTGGTTGAAGTCGTGGTCTGCTGACATGACGTCCAAATCTAGATTACTATCCCTTCCATTTAAGGGAAATATTCTTTTCAGTCCAGGCCTGGATTCTATCATATCCACGGTTACGGGGGGCAAGGGTGCCTTTCAACCGCAGGATAAGAAAAATAAACCTAAGGTTCCTAATTTTCGTCCCTTTCGTTCGGACAAGTCCCAACGACAGCAGCCTGCTGCGAAGCCCGAGCAGTCCAAAGGATCTTGGAAACCTTAGTCTTGGAATAAGACCAAGCAGAGCAAGAAGCCCGCCGAGACAAAATCGGCATGAAGGGGCTGCCCCCGATCTGGATCTCGTAGGGGGCATACTATCTCTTTTTGCAAAAGCTTGGTTGAGAGACGCGCAGGATCCTTGGGTTCTGGAGGTTGTTGCCCAGGGTTACAGGATAAGTTTCAAAACTCACCCTCCCAGGGGCAGATTCCTCTTGTCAAATCTATCGTCAAGGCCAGAGAAACGAGATGCCTTTCTAGAGTGTGTGAAGGATCTCTCCTCTCTAGGAGTAATTGTACCGGTACCTCTAGTAGAAAGGGGCCTAGGCTACTATTCAAACCTTTTCTTGGTCCCAAAAAAGGAGGGCACGTTTCGCCCGATTCTGGACCTAAAGTGCCTAAACAAGTTTTTGTCTGTCCCATCATTCAAGATGGAAACGATAAGGTCTATTCTGCCCTTAGTTCAAGAGGGTCAGTTTATGACTACGATAGACTTGAAGGATGCCTACCTTCATGTGCCAATTCACAGGGATCGCTTCAAGTTCCTAAGATTCGCTTTTCTAGACCAGCACTCCTAGTTTGTAGCTCTCTCCTTCGGTCTGGTTACTGCCCCAAGAGTCTTTACGAAGGTTCTGGGAGCTTTGCTCACGGTGTCGAGATCAAGAGGTATTGCAGTAGCACCTAATCTGGACGACATCCTGGTCCAGTCTCCGTCCTGCCGGCTGGCAGAGGACCATTCGAGAGCTCTTCTATTTCTTCTTTGGTCTCATGTATGGAAGATAAACTCAGGAAAGAGTTCTCTGGTTCCCAGTACCAGAGTGGAGTTCCTGGGCACGATAATAGACTCCATATCCATGAAGATATTCCTGACAGATCAGAGACGTTTTAAGATTGCTTCCAACTGTCTTGCCCTTCAAACCTCCTCAAGGCCACCCATGGGCTGGTGTATGGAGGTGATTGGGCTCATGGTATTAAGTATAGATGTCATTCCATTCGGCAGGTTCCATCTTCGTCCTCTTCAGTTGTGTATGCTGAAGCAATGGAACGGCGATCACTCGGATCTATCCCAACTGATCTTTCTGGACAGCCGGGCAAGGGACTTCCTCTCATGGTGGCTTTGTCCGGATCAGCTGTCCCAGGGGACATCCTTCCTGAGACCATCCTGGGAGATTGTGACTATTGACGCGAACCTCTCAGGATGGGGAGCTGTTTGGGGTGCCAGTAAGGCACAGGGCAGGTGGAGTTGGGAGGAGTTGCTTCTTCCGATCAACATCCTGGAACTTCGAGTGATCTTCAACGCTCTGAGGGCTTGGCCCCTCCTGGGGTCGTCCCTGTTCATCAGATTCCAGTCGGACAACATTGCCTCGGTGGCCTACATCAACCACCAGGGGGAACGAGAAGCTCCCTAGCCATGAGGGAAGTATCTCGGATTCTGGAATGGGCAGAGGCCCACAATTGCTCGCTGTCAGCGATCCACATCAGCAGACAATCGTTTCATCTGGGGGAATGGTCTCTTCACCCCGAAGTGTTTGCGGAGATTTGCAACAGATGGAGGACTCCGGAGATAGATCTCATGGCGTCCAGACTCAACTTTAAGCTACCAGATACGGGTCGCGGTCTAGGGATCTCCAGGCAGAACTGATAGATGCTTTAGCGGTGCCTTGAGGATTCAACCTAGTCTACATATTTCCACCGTTAACACTTCTACCTCGAGTAGTGGCCGCATCAAGCAGGAGCCAGCATCAATTATTATGATTGCTCCGTCGTGGCCGCAGAGGATATGGTTTGCGGATCTGGTGGGGATGTCATCATCTCCTCCGTGGGGGTTGCCCTGTCGCAGGGATCTGCTGGTACAGGGCTCCTTTGTGCATCAAAATCTAGATTCTCTGAGGCTGACTGCGTGGAGATTGAACGCTTAGTCTTAGCCAAGAGAGGTTTTTCTGAGAGTGTGATTGATACTCTTATTCAAGCCAGGAAGTCGGTCACCTGAGGCATCTATCATAAGGTGTGGAGGACCTACTTACTCTGGTGTGAGACTCGTGGATATTCCTGGCATAAGGTCAGAGTATCCAGGATACTTTCCTTCCTCCAGGATGGTTTGGAGAAGGGACTTTCCGCCAGTTCCTTAAGGGGACAGATCTCGGCTCTATCTGTGTTGTTAAACAAGAAGCTTGCTGAGCTTCCTGATATACATAGGGTAATATTGTTACAATCTGCAGACACGCTCAAGTAACATATAGATGGAATACTTACAAACGACACATCAATATCCCTTATGAAAATCCTGATTTCCTATCGGAAATCTCTAGTTGAAAAAATATCTAAGGAAATAGAAGTAGTTCAACAAAGCCTAGATAAATATAAAACTACTAAGCAATATGAAGAATTTAATTATATGGTTTTGCAAAAAACAGATAACTATCAGAAAGAACTTATGGAAAATAAAAATCGAAAATTAGCCAGGGACAATGAGGATTACCTTAAAGGTGAAATTTACACTTATAATAGAAAGAAAATACAGACAGAAACATCTAGTTCAAATGAGCATTCAGAGGAAGAAAACCTGATGAATCCAGTCACACCTACCAACAATCAATATTACGATGGTAGATGGACAGTGGTTAGTCATCATAAACACAAAAACAAAAATAATAACAATAACAATAATAAGAAAAATTCAGGTAATTATAATAACGGAAATTATAATAGACAAGTATCGAATTACCATGACAGAGATTATAGACAGAATACATATAATCAACCAAAACCCAGGAAGGAACAACATCAGACATCTGATCAGAATTGGTCTCATAAAGGCCCATCCAATACAAATAATTATGGTTATGTGAGAGATGAAAGAAATTTTCATCATCATAACAGGGATAGGAATCCACGTGATCAATACAATCACTATAGACCATCGCCTAATAACCATTGGTCAAATGATCAAATGATGTTTAATAATCAAACACCTTATATGAGAACACCAGTAGAAAATATGACTCGAGAACATACTCAAAATGTAAGAAATTCTAGTCCCCAAGAATACACTGAAATTAGTACCTCAAATAGGTATCATACACTGAGTGACCTAAACCCTCAAAACTGTGTCGAAAGGCCACTTCAATATAATGAGGTAAATAATCCCCAACCATCCACTTCAGGAAACCATTTTTTAGAACAGCGCCCAAGACAACCAATTTGGAAACAAAAAAAGATCGCCAGTTACCTAGAACCTGTAGTCAGCCTAACCTCACCATACAAAGGCAAAAGACCTCACACAGACGAGGATGTAGAGGAAGAAGTACAGCCTACAAAAAGGCAAGACTACAGGAACTAGGTAGGGGCATCTTTAATCTATCATCCCGTCCATTGTCAGACGACGAAATCAGGGTAATAGGAAAAGGATTGTCATTTAGTCCTTCAAATACACACAACATGTTTTCCCTATTTGTTGATCTAAATAGATTCACACAAAAGCTTTCGATGCAAAAATTTTTTGCAGAGAAAAAATTAAGAGGAAACCATGTTGCCTGTATTGTTGGATAGTATGGACGCCAGACTCAAAAAACAAATTGTTCCTACATTTGAGCCTGAATCATTAATGGACCATTTGTGTGAAGGTTTCATCCATACAAACTTTAGAAATAAATCAAACTTTATCCCTAAACTTCAAAACAATGCCCACATAGAAATTTTCAGGCAATTGGTTACTGATGATTTAGATCAGATTCCAAAGAGTTTAAATAAAAAGAACAACCTCTATTGGAATGAGAAACAGGCCCTTCAGTTTTTAAAGAATGATAAGTCTATCGTCATAAGACAAGCCGATAAAGGCGGGGGAACTGTCATTCAAGATCTGACAGATTATCTAAAAGAGGCAAATAGAATTCTGGATGACAAGAATTATTACATTAAATTGTCATTTGATCCAACCAATAAATATTTGGCCACATTGGGGGATATAGTAGAGTGTGCCTATAAAGAAGGTATAGTAAATAAAAAAGAAAAAAATTATTTAATTCCAACCGAACCTAACAAAGCCTTTTATTACCATCTCCCCAAGTTGCATAAAGACCCCAAATGTCCACCCGGTCGCCCGATAATCTCGGGAATAGGGAGTTTAACAGATAATGCTTCATCTTACGTTGACTTCTTTTTACAGAAGTACGTAATAGGTCTAGCCTCCTATATACGAGACTCATCGGACTTGATCAGTAAACTTGAAAAAATTAACATCACTTGTGACCTAATTTGGATCACATGTGATGTACAAGCCCTTTACTCAAACATTCCACATACAATGGGTATCCAAGCTATTTCTGAAGTTCTAGAGACAGACATGTATCTACCAGATACCCAAAAAGAATTCATTCTATCATTAATTTCTTTTATTTTACACCATAATTATTTTATTTTTCAAGATGAATACTATCTTCAGGTTAGAGGAACGGCCATGGGTACCAGGTTCGCCCCTAGTTATGCCAATTTATACATGGGATCTTTCGAACAACAGTATATATATGACCCAAACTTTGGGGCGAACCTGGTATACTATGGCCGTTTTATAGATGATTTGATTATCGTCTGGAAAGGCGACAAATTATCAGCAGAAAACTTTGTAAAGCATCTAAATAATAACAATAGAGGCTTAAAATTCACTAGTACAATAGATGATAGTGGTGTGGTTTTCTTGGACCTATCAATACGTTTCGAAAACAATAAAATTATTACCAGCACACATTTTAAGCAAGTTGACTGTAATAGTTACTTAGACTATAGGAGCAATCACCATCACCCATGGAAGGCAAATGTACCCTACGGGCAGTTCAAACGAATCCGTAGAAATTGCAGTAACATAACGGATTATGAGTCCCAGAGCAAAATCCTTAAAAAAAGATTTAGAGAAAAAAGGTATCCAGAATATATCATTAATAGTGGATATGAAAGAGCTAAAAATGATGACAGAAATTTATATTTCTTAAAAAATTCTAATAGATCTCAAGAGAGCCGAGAAAATCAAGTCATGTTTATTACAGAATATAATTGCAATCATGATATGATCAAAAGAAGTATAGATAAACATTGGAAAATCCTTAAGAAGGACCCTATATTAGGTCAGTTACTTGACACAAAACCAACAGTAGTCTTTAAAAAGGCACCAAACCTAAAAAGGATTTTAGCACCCAGCAAAATTGTTAAAAATAAGATCAAAATTATGCAAAATAAAAATAATGAAGAAAGACCGAATCAATTTGGAAATAAAAATATCAGTGAACGACTAAGAAAAGGGAGCTTTAAATGCAATAATAAGAAATGTAAGATGTGCAATCATATTACTCATAATGTAAACATATTTCAATCAAAGGTCACCTCGAAAACATATAGAATGAATAGTCGAATGACATGTGCATCTAACTATATAATCTACATGTTAACTTGTATTTGTGGATATCAATATATAGGTCGCACTTGCAGACGCCTAAGTGTAAGATGGTCCGAACACTTTCGTAATGTTAAAAAGAATTATAAATTACATAGTGTATCCAGACACTGTAATGCAAAACATGACGGAAATCCATGCTGTTTAAAAATAACTCCAATAGAACATATCCCTAAATCTGATCTTTACAACCGTTTTTTCAGATTGAGACAAAGAGAGACCTTTTGGATATATAGGTTACAAACCTTACATCCATTAGGCCTCAACTTGAATATAGATCTTGCAGCCTTTAATTAATCAACAAAATTAAATAATCAAACCATTGAATAAACAAAGTAAATACATTATTACATATAGAGAATAATAATCAATACAAAGACATAAATAGGAGATAAAGACAATAAGTCTTTCTGGTCAATTAAATCATAGCCAGCTCTATTATGACACCAGTTAAGAACAATTACCCTATATCAACTGATGGTCAAATACATATGCATTAACATGCAAATTATGAACAAATATGTCCTTTTGGTCAAATGGTTTAGAAAACATAATAATTGATTTTATTGATACATAATTTTATGACACTTAATAATTATAACATAGAACTATAAGAAATAAATTCATAACCATTATTTGTTATTTTAAATGCTGTATAGCATAATGTCAGAATGTGTGTATTTTATATAAGATATTGACATAATCATTGAGACTAAGGTAAAATTTGGGCACATTTTATATTGAGATTACATTGGAATATACTGTAGATGTATTATACATGGAGCCTCTTTTAATATAGTTTATGATAGAGGAAATAGAATAATAATAATTATTGAAATAATCAACGAGAATTAGTCACGCAAGACAGTATAATTAAATGAAATAAGATCGAAATAAAATTCAAATTTGTAACGGATGTATATTAGCATTGTTATGACACAATGCAAAGTTGAGTATAATAGCATGATTTCCAATGTGGTTTGAAATAAACGTGCTCATTGAGAATAACATATCCGCCCTCCTTAAGGGTGTGTGAAGGCTTTAGATGTTGTGATTGGTTAGAAGAGGTACATAAGCAGCGGGAATACCATACTGTGTATTTAAGCCTGATGAAACGACCTTGCATGGTCGAGAAACGCGTTGCTGATTTTAAAACATTTTAAATAAATTGTTTTTAGTGTACCTTGTTTGGAGTGGGTTTTACTTTCACTCTAGTACTGTTACCAATCAACATCTTGAAATCGCAGTGTATGGGACACCTGGTTTGTCTATACTGTGATCCTATTTTTTGAACCGGACGTCTGCAAGGAAGGTGTGTGAGCCCAAAGAAACGGTGATTGGCTACAACATTCACGTGACTGCGGGAGTTTGGTGCATGCCATTGGTTGGTCTTCCGGGCGACGGTTGAGGTCCCGGTCTGTCTCACTAGGCACGATTTGGTGCCGTGTCGTTTGTAAGTATTCCATCTATATGTTACTTGAGCGTGTCTGCAGATTGTAACAATATTACCCTATGTCTGGCGCCTTCTTACTTTCAATCTAGATTCGCTCATCGTACCACAAACAATTGGAAGAGCTGCCGTTTTTTGGAATCGATTGGACTGTTTATTTGATATTATTTGTTATAACCTTCCGTGAGCGCACCTCTACAGGGAGTCCTAAGAAACCCTGAAACCTTCCTGATATACAGTCTTTTGTTCCGGCTTTATCCAGGATCAGGCCTATATTTAGACATTCTGCTCCTCCGTTTGAGCCTATGCATTCTCTTGACATTAAGATACTGTCTTGAAGGTTCTTTTTCTACTGGCTATTGCTTCAGCACGCAGAGTCTCTGAGTTGACGGCCTTGCAATATGAGCCTCCTTACCTGTTTTTTCATGCAGATAAGGCTGTTCTTCCCACTGGGTTGGGATTTCTTCCTAAGGTTGTGTTTGATCGCAACATTAATCAGGAGATTGCAGTTCCTTCCTTGTGTCCTAACCCTTATTCTCCAAAAAGAACGGTTACTTCAGAACTTGGATGTGAATCGAGCTTTGAAATGTTACCTACATGCAACAAAGGATTTCAGACGGATTTCAGTATTGTTTGTTGTCAATTCGGGGAAGCGCAAAGGGCAGAAGGCTTCTTCCACTTCCCTATCTTTTTGGCTTAGGAGCATGATTCGCCTGGCTTATGAGACTGCAGGACATAAGCCTCCTCAGAGGATTACGGCTCACTCAACTAGAGCTGTGGCTTCTTCTTAGGCCTTCAAGAATGAGGTCTCTATGGAGCAGATTTGTAGGCGGCTACCTGGTGGTCCTTACATACTTTTTCTAAGTTGTACAAATTTGACGTCTGCTTCGGCTGAAGCAGCTTTTGGGAGAAAGGTTTTACAGGCTGTGGTGCCCCCAGGATCCGGCTCTTTTTTTTTTTTTTTACTCTCCAGTTTTTAATTAGTGTCCTCTAGAGCTTGGGTATTTGTTTCCCGCATGTAATGAATGAAGCTGTGGACTCTCCTCGTATTAAGATGGAAAACATAAATTATGCTTACCTGATAAT